>NC_056057.1:32779448-33082479 GCF_016772045.2 Ovis aries | reverse complement strand
GTTCGACCCCTGGTCTGGGTGGATCCCACATGCTGCTGAGCAACTGGGCTCGTGCACCACAACTACTGACCCCATGTGCCCGTACTCAGCAACGAAAGAAGCCACCACAGAGGAAAACCCATGTACCACACCTTGAATACCACACCTTGAGAGTAACCCCTGCTCACCACAACTAGAAAAAGCACATGCACAGGAGAGAAGACCCGTGCAGCCAAAAACTAACTAATTATTTTTAAAAGTAAACTAGGAATTCCCTGGTGATCCAGTGATTTAGGACTTAGTGCTTTTGCAGCTTGGTATGTGAAGCCTGGAGTGCTGCGATTCATGGGGTCGCAAAGAGTCAGACATGACTGAGCGACTGAACTGAACTGAACTGATGTGGAAAAAAAAAAAAATAAGAAAAAAGCAAACTAAAATACACATAAAAGTAAAAATTAAAATAAAATTCCATGTACATTTTTCGAAAAAGTCTTTTTCTTCTAAAATATTCAACATTATTACATGAAAAGGTAATATATAACTTACAATTAATAGATAGCAGAGGATATCAAAAATGTTTAAATCTGAATTTTAAATTTAGTTTTCTAAAACTTTATACCTTTTAAAATACCTTGTATAAAAATAAAACTGTTCATAATTCTAGCATCTGTTGTCCATTTAGTTGCCAATGTAAAGAATCAGTTTTCCATTGTACACATTATGTCTAAACCACACATTTAGTAATAGGAATTGCTCACTACTGCAAACGTTCTTCAGCTCCTATATTTATCTGTTGCAAATAAAGTACTGATTTATAAGGAACTACCACTCAGAATATCAAGAGAGAAGCAAAGAAAGGGATGCTCAGCGCTGCTGGGAAAGGACACAGCATTTTGCAAGAATCTATTGCATTGTAGTTTCATTGAGTAGGAGAAAACTCTTGAGAGTCCCTTGGACTGCAAGGAGATGCAACCAGTCCATCCTAAAGGAGATCAGTCCTGGGTTTTCATTGGAAAGACTGATGCTGAGGCTGAAACTCCAATCCTTTGGCCACCTCATGCGAAGAGTTGACTCATTGGAAAAGACCCTGATGCTGGGAGAGATTGAGGGCAGGAGGAGAAGGGGACGACAGAGGCTGAGATGGCTGGATGGCATCACCAACTCGATGCACATGAGTTTGGGTGAACTCCAGGAGTTGGTGATGGAGAGGGAGGCCTGGCGTGCTGCAATGCATGGGTCGCAGAGTTGGACACGACTGAGCGACTGAACTGAACTGATTGCTTTGTAACATTTGAGAGGAGGAGTCACTGAGTAATTAATTTATTTTCTCCCACACACATTCAGTTGCTCAGTCGTGCCCGACTCTTTGTGATCCCATGGACAGCAGCCCTCCAGGCTCCTCTGTCTATAGGATTTTCCAGGCAAGAATATTGGAGTGGGTTGCTATTTCCTCCTTTAGGGGATCTTCCCAACCCAGGGATCAAACCTGAGTTTTCAGTGTCTTCTGCATTGCAGGCAGATTCTTAGCCGCTGGGCCACTGGGGAAGCTGGAACACCTTACAGACTTTCACAATAATCTAATCCAGTGCCACTTTTTATTTTATTTTATTGATTTATTGATTTTTGGCCTGGCCTCATGGGTCATGGGATCTTAGTCCACAAGATCTTAGTTTCTCAACCTGGGAATGAATGTGGACCCTCAGCAGTGAAAAAGCAGAGCCTTAACCACTGGAAAAGAGATGAGAATACCAGACCACCTGAACTGCCCCTTGAGAAACCTGTATGCAGATCAGGAAGCAACAGTTAGAACTAGACATGGAACAACAGACTGGTTCCAAATAGGAAAATGAGTACATCAAGTCTATATATTGTCACCCTGCTTATTTAACTTATATGCAAAGTACATCATGAGAAACACTGGGCTGGAAGAAGCACAAGCTGGAATCAAGATTGCCGGGAGAAATTTCAATAACCTCAGATATGCAGATGACACCACCCTTATGGCAGAAAGTGAAGAGGAACTAAAAAGCCTCTTGATGAAAGGGAAAGAGGAGAGCGAAAAAGTTGGCTTAAAGCTCAACATTCAGAAAATGAAGATCATGGCATCTGGTCCCATCACTTCATGGCAAATAGATGGGGAAACAGTGGAAACAGTGGCTGACTTTATTTTTCTGGGCTCCAAAATCACTGCAGATGGTGATTGCAGCCATGAAATTAAAAGACGCTTACTCCTTGGAAGAAAAGTTATGACCAACCTAGATAGCATATTCAAAAGCAGAGACATTACTTTGCCAACTAAGGTCCATCTAGTCAAGGCTATGGTTTTTCCAGTAGTCATGTATGGATCTGAGAGTTGGACTATAAAGAAAGCTGAGCACTGAAGAATCGATGCTTTTGAACTGTGGTGTTGGAGAAGACTCTTGAGAGTCCCTTGGACTGCAAGGAGACGCAACCAGTCCATCCTAAAGGAGATCAGTCCTGGGTGTTCATTGGAAGGACTGATGCTGAAGCTGAAACTCCAATCCTTTGGCCACCTGAGGCAAAGAGTCGACTCATTGGAAAAGACCCTGATGCTGGGAGAGATTGGGGGCAGGAGGAGAAGGGGAGGACAGAGGATGAGATGGTTGGATGGCATCACTGACTTGATGGACATGAGTTTGGGTAAGCTGCAGGAGTTGGTGATGGACAGGGAGGCCTGGAGGGCTGCGATTCATGGGGTCACAAAGAGTCGGACACAACTGAGTGAATGAACTGAACCCCTGGACTGCCAGGGAATTTCCTCAGGGACACCTTTTTAAAGAATATAGGACAGGATTTCCCTCGTGCTCCAGTGGTTAAGAATCTGTCTGCCAACGAAGGGAACACAGGTCTGATCCCTGGCCCGGGAGGATCCCACATGCTATAAGGCAACAAAGCCCGTGCACCACAACTATTGAAGCCAGTGTGTCCTAGGGCCTGTGATCTGCAACGAGAGAAGCCACTGCAACAAAAGACCCCATGCACTGCAACAAAGACCCAGAGCAGCAAAAAAAACTATAAGTATAAATAAACAAATACAGAAAGAACATGGGACAAGACGTGGATGCATTTCTCTGGAGCCTGAATATCATTAGTCACACAAAAAGATATGTAGGCTACAGGCCCAAGTTCTGCCAGCCCTAAGTACCAAGTCAGTGACCAAGGTGCCCATTTGTTCTCTAAGAAATGTACTTTTTGTATATTTGTGATAATTAGAGACTTCTAAAGTGCAGAGTCCAGAGCAGAGGCCCCTCTTGCTCAGATCTAAGGTCCTGCCCTATGTTGCTTCCTATTCTTTACTACAAATGAAACCAAGATAAACCTTCTAATTTCTGTCTCCTTAAGGATCTGTAAAGAGTTTCTCAGGAGTCAAACTGGTGGGTTATAAAGTATAGCACATTCTTAATTTCACTGAGTACTGCTCTCTGAAATAGCTATACTAGTTTACAGTCTTGCCTGTAACAGATAAAGATTTTCTCCATTTTTCTATTTAAGTATATAATTTTCCAAAATTGAAATGGTATTGTCCTATACCTGTTGCTTCACAATGGAAATTTTCAATAGTCTAATTTGGTATTAAATCATTGGCTGGATCCTTCAGGCAAGATTGTCTAACCAGTAACCACTGAATTATACAAGCACTGGAGCCACATTCCTGCATCCTTCATTAGGTAAACATATTTGTTTATCCAAAACACAAACTTCGCCAAACTACTAAGACTGCTCCAGGCATTGGGTTGGGGGGGTGGCAGGAGGCTGGGATGGGGGGAGGGGCCGGGGGGAGGGAGGAGGGGCAGAACCCCAAAATAAATAATAGACATAATCCCCTACACTCGAAGACCCTGGAGTCTGGAAGATGTTAATGAAACACCTGTTCCAAAGCCTTGCAGAATCAAGAGTACTGTCATTTTAATTTCTTCTTTTACAAATGATTTAGTCTTGTCAAAAGAAAGGAAATAAGGTAACCTAAAAATACTTGTCTCTGCCAAGCCCTGACTTCTAGGACATGTTTACTTTGTAAGAGCACCTAAGTAATACCTTAAATAATCCTTTCTTGAATCTTGCCCAGGATCAAATCAGGTATGAGTTCTTCACCCTCTCCTTTTGGAAAATTGTCTCCATTTTTGTCAATTTCTGATCTTGATTTCATTCTCCTTGATTTTCAGAATAACATTTGTTCAACCATTCATTCTGGGCTGTCTGAGCATGCTGGATGGACATAATTCATGTAGTCCATGTAGTATTAGTTACTCAGTCGTGTCCGACTCTTTGCAACCCCGTGGACTGTACCTGCCAGGCTCCTCTGTCCACGGAATTCTAGGCAAGAGTGCTGGAGTGGGTTGCCATTCCCTTCTCCAGGGGATCTTCCCAACCCAGGGATCAAACCCTTGTCTCCCACATCACAGGCAGATTTTTTTTACTGGCTGAGCCACCAGGGAAGCCTCATGAAGTCTAGATGATCAAAATTATTTAGACCTCTTCACAACTTAGATACTCACATTTCTCACCCATCTTGGACTCTAGTGTTTTCTAAGCCTCTTTGCTTTACCCTTTTTCAGTATGAAGAGCAGCCTCCTTGGCATAGAGTTTTGCCTGCTCTGTCGCTTGTTCACATTACACAGTTGGCCCCAAGCACCAAACCAAATACTTTATCCTTTTTGTTCTAATATGATTTATGAAGCTCTTTTGTCCTTAGCAGATTCGTAATTCTCAACTCACATTGGGCTTCAGTGTACCTGACGTCAACTTTTACAGATCTAGGACATTCTCTGTGCTCATCTTTAATCATATTTCCTTATTTACATCATTTGCACATTTTTGATTAAACTCTGAACTAAACAGAAAATACCTCATGCTATCAAACTGGCTTATTCACACACCTTCCTCTTCTCCTCTTCATTGCTTGCGTTCAGTTGCTTCAGTCATGTCTGACTCTTGCAACCATGAACTGTAGACTGCCAGGCTCCTCCGTCCATGCAATTTTCTGAGCAATAATACTGGAGTGGGTTGTCATTTTCCTCCTCCAGGGGACCTTCCTAACCCAGGGGTCGAACCTGCGTCTCCTGCATTGGCAGGTGGATTCTTTACCAATGAGCCACAGGGTAAGCCCCTTTTCCTCTTCATTAGGATCATCTAAAATTATCAGAATCGAATATTTGAGGGCAACTCAATCCTCTTGATCAAGGTGCATCTAGCAGAACACAAGCCAAATAAATGTTTAGTGAATGATAATAAATGAATGAAAATTTCATTCCATAGATTTATGCTTGTCTTTCTTTGAACTTTTTATAATCTAAAATTTTTGTAATTTTCAAGATACAGATAGATAGTCCTATTGTTATAAAAATTTACAGCTTATTAGAGTCTTTTTTTCCCTACATTAATGTCCCTTTTACTTCAGTCGATTTCTATTTTTAAAGCACTTGCATATTTCTGAGTTTGTAATTAGTGAAGATGTTAACTCAGTGCTATGGCAGCTGCTCAGAAAAACCCTCTTGGGCCTGACACTCATCACACCTACGTGTAATGATTTTCTTTTTTCTTTTTTGGCTGCACCATGCAACTTGTGGAATTTTAGTTTAGACCAGCAATTGAACCCAGGCCCACGGCAGTGAGAGTTTGGAGTCCTAACCCCTGGACCACAAGGAATTCCCTGCAATGATTTTTTTTTTTCATAGGCAGCAGGGTGACTAACAACCAGTGACGACCTGTGCCTTTTCCAAACTGAAGAACTGCTATTCTGTATTGTGAGAGAATCTGAAGCATCTTTAACCCCCTTGCTTATACATCCCCTTGAGTAAGAAATTTTATTTGCTTCCATTCTTGATATCATTGTCTGTAAAAATATATTGACAGAATCTATATTCTGTGTATCCCAAATAAGATGAAGAAAGTTATGTGATTGAATGTTTGCCATGAACTTAAAATTCTACCCTTGGGAAAGTTACACAAGGAAGACAAATTCCTCTCCCCACTCCCTTCAACTTTGGCTGTTAATAGCTCATCTGTTCCCATAGGTACTCAGGCTGTGGGCTGTGGGCTGCAGGCAAAACCCATCAGGGACCACTAACAGCCGGTTCCAGGCCCAGAGTCTCGGAAACCAGGGAAGAATTCTGTCTTCAGCAGGAATCGAAGTACTTGGTGGATAATGTCTAGGTATTGGTTTGTTTTTTATTTGCTGGGGAATTAAAGGGATATGGACCCCGCTCATTAGTCTGTGCTGCTTTCATCCTTTAGTCTCTGTCTCATGGCAATCAGCTAATACCAGAGAATTTCATGGCAGTCAAGAGATGTGTTCATCCCCAAGAGGGCAGGCAACCCCAATTTGGGTAGTTCTTAACACTCTTGTTACGAAGTATTAAGGCAAGTTAGAGTTACTAATTGTCCCAAAACTGTACTTTTTCTTCATCCTGGATATAGCTTGGATGTTTTAGATGGAACATACCCTTATTTTTATTGGAGTATAGTTGATTCACAACGTTGTGTTAGTTTCAGGTGTAGGACAAAATGAATCAGTTATACATACGCATACATGCTTGCTAAGTCGCTTCAGCTGTGCCCTATTGTGTGTAATGCTGGAGTGGGTTGCCATGCCCTTCTCCACGGGATCTTCCCAACCCTGGAACTGAATCTGTGTCTCTTACGTCTCATGTACCGGCAAGTGGATTCCTTACCACTAGCGCCAGCTGGGACATCTACATATACATATATCCACTCTTTTAGATTCTTTTCCCATATCAGTCATTAGAGCATTGGAAAGACTTCCCTGTGCTATGTAGTAGGTTAGTTATCTATTTAGAAATTAGTTATCTATTTCATATGTAGTAGTGTGTATATGGAGAAGGCACTGGCAACCCACTCCAGTACTCTTGCCTGGACAATCCCATGGATGGAGGAGCCTGGTAGGCTGCAGTCCATGGGGTCGCACAGAGTCAGACACGACTGAAGCGACTTAGCAGCAGCAGCAGCAGTGTGTATATGTCAATTTCAATCTCCAAATTTATCCCTCCTCATCCTTTCCCCTCTTTGTAATTATGTTTGTTTTCTATATCTGTGACTCTATGTTTTATAAATAAGTTTATTTGTGCTCTTTTTAAAAAAAGATTCCACATATAAGCGATATGGTACTTGTCTTCCTCTGTCTGACTTTCTTCACTCAGTATGACTATCTCCAGGTCCATCCATGTTGCTGCAAATGACATTATTTCATTCTTTTGTATGGGAACATAGCCTTATTTTGACTTTAGAGATAAATCTTGCCATTAAAAACTTGTCCTGTATATTGAACAATCCCATTTATATGAAATGCCCAAGATAAGTAAATCCATAGAGACAGAGAGTAGATCAATGGTTGTCAGAGAATGAAGGGAGGGGAGAATGGGAAATGACTACTTAATCGGTGGTAGTTTCTTTGGAGGATGATACAAATATTTTGGAATTAGCTAATAATGATGGTTGCATAACTTTGTAAGTATCCTAAAACTCACTGAAACTGTGCACTTTAAAATAGTTTAAACGCTGTCTTTATGTTATGTGAATTTTATCTCAATGAAAAAAAATTTTTTTTTAATCTGTTTTGTTCTGTTCCAATGTTTCAAAATTAGTATTGTCGAATGTAAGGGAAAATATAAAGCAACAACTTATATAAAGCTTCAGAAGGCTAATGTTAATAAAAGATGAGTTGACCAAAAGAAAAAAAAAAAGGAAATGTGTGTGTTTGGTGCACCCAGCTGCATTTATAGACCCCAGTGTCCCAAATCCCTGACCTTGGTTTTCCAACATGCTCATACTGCCACCTGGCGGCTTTGACACTCCAAAGCAGCTCGGGTCCCACGTTCATGACTGCCATCTCTTACCTATTCTTTCCTCTAAGTCTGCCCTCTTCTGGTGGTAAAGGATATGCAAAATGAATTCTTTGCTAAGATTTGAAAATTCAGGTGAGTCAGTAAATGAAGATCTACTAAGCTCTCAAATAGCTGAGCAACATATTAACTCAGAGAGCAGCAGAGGTAGAATTTCAGGCAGACCCCACTCATTCCACCAAATAAATATGTACCAAGCCTGCTTTGTACCAGCCACTGTTTCAGGTTCTAGGAATATAGCAGAGAATAAAACTGATGAAAATCTGGGCCTTTGTGGCTCTCATACCCTTGTGGAGTGGGGCAGAACAATAAAAATTAATGAACTAATGTTACACATATCAACCTGAATGCATCTCGTAAACATAATGTTGTGGAGGGAAACATTTTATCAGAAAACATAGATTGAAGGCAAAAGGGAGAAGGTGGTGGCAGAGGATTAGATGGTTAGATAGCATAATCAACTCAATTGACATGAATTTGAGCAAACTCCGGGAGATAGTGAAGGACAGGGAAGTCTGGCATGCTGCAGTCCACGGGATCACTAAGAGTCAGACACGACTTACTGACTGAACAACAACAAATACTATAAAGGACAAATTTTACAAAAATTTTAAATGTGAAAAATAACATTATTTATACTGCTTAAGGTATATTGCGTAAGTAGGCAAGGAGTTCATGCTTCCATACCTGGGAAGCAGGAGGAGAAGACCAATTTGTAGCATTTGCTGATTTCCATAATAGGACCAGCTCACAATATCCCAGAAATGTTAACAACCAGCCCTAGCAAGCCTATGTGAGCAGCCTCCAGTGCCCCACTGCTATCTGAGTTGGCCCTATTTAAAAGTACAGATGATTCCTTCTTAGTAACGGAAGGGAAGAATCATAGCAGGTATGAAGGGTGAGCAGATGGGATAATGGGAGCTTATGAAAAACTCTCATTTTCCTAGGACACAGGGAGAAAGTGAGTGCAAGAAGGAAAAGTTTTGAATTTCAAAAGAAAAGAGGACGCAGGGGCAAGAGGGTGACCCAAGGGGCTCCTGAACTTCGCTCCTCCTGTGGATACACCTAACACACAGCTCTGCACAGAGCAATTCCCTCTGAGAGAAATCCAGAAACTAGCTGAGTGGCACCTGCACATCAGACAATGAGAAAGTACTCACATTAAAATGGAGAGGAAAAGCCGAGACACACTCTCACCATAAACCCCTACCCCGGCACAGCACCACACTGTTGGGATGGAATCCCCAGTTCCATTTCATTAAGATTGGTTCTCCCTGAGTAGCAAAGACTTTGGATCACACACGTAGTGCCCCAACTTTTAAGGCTTCTACAAGGGGGACAGGCCCCAAGTGACTTAGCTCTGATAGTCAAAGGAACTTGCATTCAAAGTGCCACAAGACTACAGCAGACATAGAAGCAGCTTTTAAACAGGTGCAGGAGACTACGCCCCGCCGTCACCACCCCCCTGCCGCTGGATTCAGCGCAGAGGGAACAGGCGAAAGTGCCTGCCTCCCAGTTTCTTCTTGGAAGGGGTTTAACTCTGTCCTTTCACAGCTGCTGCCTGAGGGTCCAGCTGCTAATTAGCCTGCATCCAGGAATTAACTGTGATCCTTCCCTCTGGGACACTGTCAGGTCTTGACACACCCTCAACCACTGGTAACCACTAAGAACAAAAATGGCAGCTTGGACAATCACAAAGGTTTGAGAAGCAACCAGGAGCTCAGGACAGGCTGATTGGACACATAGAATGAGAGCGAAGGGATGGGAAAAGGCATTTATTCCATGCAAATGGAAATCAAAAGCAAACAGGGGTAGCCAAAATTTAAAACAGACTTTAAATCAAAAACTAAAAGAAGAGCTGAATAAGACCATTGTACAATAATAGGGGTCGATCCCTCAAAAAGAAACAATTGAAAATATTTATGCATCCAACATCAGAGCACCTAAATATATAAAACGAATATTAACAGACCTGAAGGATGAGACAGACAACACAATAATAGAAGGAGGCTTCCCTACTGGCTCAGATGGTAAAGCATCTGTCTGCAATGCAAGAGACCCGGATTCAATCCCTGGGTTGGGAAGATCCCCTGGAGAACGAAATGGCAGCCCACTCCAGTATTCTTGCCTGGAGAATCCCATGGACCGCAGAGCCTGGTAGGTTACTGTCCATGGGGTCGCAAAGAGTCGGACACGACTGAACAACTTCACTTTCACTTTTCACTTTCAATACTCCCTGGAGAAGGAAATGGGAACCCACTTCAGTATTCTTGCCTGGAAAATCCCATGGATGGAGGAGCCTGGAGGGCTACAGCCCATGGGATCACCAAGAGTTGGACACGACTGATTTCACTTCACTTCAGTACTCCACCTTCCAAAAAAACAAAAAGGAAACATTGGACTTAAACCACAACTCTGTTTCTGCAAAGAAGCAGAAAACAAAGACCTGCAGACGTGGATCCCTCCCAGATAGAATGTTCCACCTGGGAGAGCCAGTCGTCTGCACTGCAGCAAAAGACACTCTCTGTGGTCACTTGTGAGCACAGCTCTACCATCCTGTCCGTGATGCCAATTGTTATGGTTTTCTTAAATCAGCATTTGTTAAGAAGAGCCCTTGTGAGCTGTGGTTCAACAAAAGAAAAACTGAGGCAGAGAAGTTTACTACTCACAGGGCCTTGGGAGGCCACATGTCTTCTGCTCCTTCATGCTGCAGCCTACTGCCTAGGTGGAGTGTACCGCTGCGTCCCATCCTGGTGTAAACTCCAAAAGAAGCAACTAGAGTCTTCCCAAACCTCAGAGCATTACTCACTGGAGCTGCTTTAAAGTGCATCAGATATGTTTTCCTCCTGTTAATGCCCCGCAGCGGGTAAATTTCCCCAGTGGGGATTAGATTGGGGGTATAATTCCTGACTGTACGCACAAGACACAACTGCTGTCAGGAGAGCTGGTTACGATTTTCACAAGGTCGCATTGTATTAATGGCGATTCCAGGTCAAGTGTGAGCTCCTCAAAGTGTGGGGCAGTGACCTTAGCAGGAAGAGGAGATTCGCCTTCACAGACCCCCATGTTTGTGGATGGCCCCAGGACTCTGAGTGTTGACCAGTACAACAGGGGCATCACTGCAGGACAAGTCAGGGCTCCTTGCAAAGGCAAGTGCAGCTGGGGCCAAGTCCCTCTGTCTCTGCACACCTCGATGCTCTGACACTTCATCCTCTTCCCCTCTGGGACATCCTGGGGTCACTTCCGGCGCATGGTAGTGCAGGATCTAATGGTCAGCTCTAAATGTTTCTGACCGATAGACAGAGGAGTCTAAACCACAGCAACTCTGGGTAACCCTTCTAAATTTCCCAAGTGAACTTCATACAGTCTACAAGGCATAACAGGTAAAACTATAAAGAGTACAAATTAAGCTAGATATGTCTATTGGCACCATATTTCTCAAACAGCTGCAGGTGGTTCTCACCCTGGTTCACTCTTTTCCTACTATAGGTATGGATGTCCTCACTCAGGGATTCACCTGGAGGGTTAAACCCAAACTGCTGGCCTTTGTCACAAAAGTGAAGTGAAGTCACTCAGTCTTGTCCGACTCTTTGCAACCCCCTGGACTGTAGCCCACCAGGCTCCTCCATCCATGGAATTTTCTAGGCAAGTGTACTGGAATGGGTTGCCATTTCCTTCTCCAGGGGCTCTTCTGAACCCAGGGAAGACTTGTCATGGGAGCTGCCAAATGGGGACTAATCTAGCTGTCTCCACCAGTGAAAATTGTTAATACACTACAATACAGGCTGAAACAAGGTGCAGAGGACCTTTGGCTCATCATTAGAAATATGCTTGACCCTGGGGTCATGGTGCCAGTGGTAAAGAACCCTCCTGCCAATGCAGGAGACATAAGAGACGTAGGTTCAGTCCCTGAGTTGGGAAGATACCCTGGAGGAGGGCATGGTAACCTACACCAATATTCTTGCCTAGAGAATCCCATAGACAGAGGAGCCTGGCAGGCTACAGACTATAGCGTCACACAGAGATGGACACAACTGAAGCAGTTTAGCACACATGCATGGGGTCACTAGGTCCACCTTCTCACCTTTTGATAAACAACCATATCTGGCCAGTGTTAAAACTGGCCACCAATGAAAGGAGATTAACAATTGACTATCAAAACTTAAATGCATAGATTCCTGCCACTAAGGCTCTCGTTGCCAATATTACGGTGATGATACCACAGCCAAAGGACT
The DNA here is from genome assembly GCF_016772045.2 of Ovis aries. Taxonomy (NCBI): domain Eukaryota; kingdom Metazoa; phylum Chordata; class Mammalia; order Artiodactyla; family Bovidae; genus Ovis; species Ovis aries. The sequence goes on along the minus strand of NC_056057.1, from coordinate 33,070,385 downwards.
CAGGGTCTCTCCTTTGCTCTCTTAGACTTAACCAACATATTTTACCTGGTCCCACAGCCTCAATTTGCTTTCAGTCAGGGCCCCCAATAGACGTTTACTCAGCTGCCCATGAATTATCTGAATAACCTTGCCACCATATGTAGCCTATGCAGACAAGATCTGCATTCGCTCAAACCAACCCACTGCTGCCCTGACATCCTATATAGATCGGAGGTCTCCAGGCTGCAGACGAGTACCTCCTGTCAGATCTGCAGTGGCATTAGATTAGAAATACAGTGCACAATAAACGTAATGTGCCTGAATCATTCTGAAACCATCCCCTCACCCCTGGTCCATGGAAAAACTGTCTTCCACGAAATCCGTACTTGATGCCAAAAAGAGTGGGGACCACTGCAGACGATATTCTACTAGAGGGGCCCTCTGAGGATGCCATCTCGGGAGACAGGCCTAGTAACACTTACAGCAGAGAAGATGGGCCCTTGCCCCGCATAAAATCCAAGAACTGGCCACTTCAAGTCAAGTTTCTTGACATAATGCGGTCAGCTGAGGGCCAAAATATTCCTCTGACTGTAAAACATCAACTTCTCACAATCAAGCCTCCCACTACTTACAGCAGGCAGAGCGCACACGGGTTCTCTTTACCTTTGGGAGACAACACATTCCACACTTATCCACTCTACTTACTTCATGCTGTTTCGTGAAAACTAGCTTTTTTTCAATCGGGGAGAACCTCAACAAACTGCATATTGGCTGGTCTAACACGACATGCAGCAGGCCCTGCCCTCAGTCCCTCCAGGCTCAGACCGCCAAGTCAAACCACTATGAATACCTCACAGGGTCTCCGGACTGAGTATAGCTCTATGTAACTGTCCATGGAGTTCTGGACCAAACATCTGCCCCAAACTGCATCTGGTTACATAAACACTCAAGCACAACATTGTGGGAGTCTACCGGGCCCTTTTAGAGACAGTAGCATTAATAATCTCACAGCTTTACATACTAGTCCCCACGCTGCCTTGGGTTGGAAATTCAACACAAAGGCAGCTCAGCATGGCCACTGAAGCCTCCCTGTTAAAAGGGAATGGAACCTTCAGGGAAGAGTTAAACCTGATGTTCAGGGCATTTCCAAATTACAGGAGGCCGTGGCTTCCTGAATGCTCAGCCCCTTGCCCACTGACATTGAGGTGCAACTAGTGGCAGCCTCACTGCCAGCCTCTCTAAAACTCCGGGGAGCCCCTTGGGATAGAACTATCTGACATGGGAAGGGAGTGGGTGATCTTCACTGATGGCAGCGCCACCACCGTATACAACACAGCCCACTCAAAGGTCACAGCCTGGCATCCTGCTAGTGGCATCTCCCTAGTCCAGAAGTGCTCTCCTGGCTCAGCCCGCCTGGTGGAGTTGGTGAGAGCATGCCTGACTCTATAATACGTCGTGATAATGAGACTCCCAAGGCAGTATTTAACAGGCTCACTGCCTGGTCTGGACAATAGCAAAGGGGTAATTTCTTGATTCAGGGAAAGCCTGTCTGGGTGCCTCCACTCAGAAAGAGATGACCATGCTGAATATGGTCACTCATGTCTCTGCCTACACAAGCTAGCAAACAAGAAGCAAATTATAACAATACTGCCAACTCTCTATCCAAATTACACACCTGTTTCAAGGCCCTCAATAAGCCATTTCCCAAAATACCAGGCACAAGAATTGCTCCAAAGATGTCATATCCACTGGCAGAGTGAGTCTGTATTCCATCAGGCCTTAGGGGAGTGACAGCACTCACTGACGGGCATATACAGCTGATCCTTGAACAATACAGGAGCTGGGGTGCTGACCCTCACAGAGTCAAAAATCCACCTATGAATATACAGTCAGCCCTCCACATCTGTGACTTCAAACAACCATGGGTGGTGTAGTACCATATCAACTGAAAAAAATCCATGCATAAGTAGATCACACAATTTAAACCCCTCACCCCAATTCTAGCCAAGTTCAGTTACTCAGTTGTGTCTGACTCTACGACCCTATGGACTGCAGCACGCCAGGCCTCCCTGTCCATCACCAACTCCCAGAGTTTACTCAAACTCATGTCCATTGAGTGGGTGATGCCATCCAACCATCTCATCCTCTGTCATACCCTTCTCCTCCCACCCTCAATCTTCCCCAGCATCAGGGTCTTTTCTAATGAGTCAGTTCTTCACATCAGGTGACCAAATTATTGGAGTTTAAGCTTCAGCATCAGTCCTTCCAATGAATATTCAGGACTGATTTCCTTTAGGATGGATTTGTTGGATCTCCTTGCTGTCCAAGGGACTCTGAAGTGTCTTCTCCAATACCACAGTTCAAAAGCCAACGTGGTGCTTGATAATAGCCTCCTTTTCTCCCAAACAAAACTTTGGAAGGCTCTCACATGGGGACACGAACCCCTGGATGACAGACCCTACTGACAAAGTCAAATTGATTTTATCAGGTTGCTGCTGTTCTCTGCTGGAATCATGAGTACAGAACTGCCATCACCTATACCTTCATGGACACCTACTGGTAGATTCCTACCATGTAATCTTCTTAACCAGGTATGTGCTCATCCCCTGTGGCCCACCAGACATCCATAAATTCAGATCAAGGTATCCATATCATCTCCCAAGTTGTTCAGTTCTGGACTCTAGAACATAGAACCTTGGGGAATTTCCACCTGGTTTACCAGCCCCAGAAGGCTGCACTTACTGCAAGACACATGACCTACTCAAAGACATCGTTCTCAAGCTTCATAACAACAAATGGTCCCCAAATGGCCGAAAATTTTACCCCAGGCTCTAGTACTGCCTAAGTCCCTGCCCCCAAGTCTCCAACAGCTTGACATCGACTACCAGTCTTCTTCAAAGACTCCCTTCCTCGTACTCATAGGGAACCCCTCTCCTTTGACATCAGAGAGGATACCGTTCACATGTGTTCACCAGATGAATGCTCCCCTTACCATTTTAAAGAATCTGCCTGTGATACATGAGGCCTGGGTTCAATCCCTAAGTCAGAAAGATCTGGAGAGGGGAATGGCTACCCACTGCAGTATTCTGCCCTGGAAAATTCTATGGACAGAGGAGCCTGGCAGGCTACAGTCCAAGAGGTCACAAAGAGTCGGACATGACTGAGTGACTTTCGTTTTCACTTTACCATTTTAATGCTTCTATCATCTCACCATCTTTCACATGCTGGTAACCCAATTGAGGGCAGATTGTGGAGTTTTACCCAAGAGGACAACTTCCTACCAAATGTTGTGCAGATCATTATTATACAGATTTTGTTGGCCCAGACAATGGCCCAGTATTAGCCTGGGAGCTAGGGCTGTAGTCTTTGTCTCACTATTCGAGTTTAAAGGCTGATTAACTAAACCAAACTCAGCAAAAACTTTGCAGAAGACTGAAACAATAACTACAGGACCCACTAGCAAAACTTCATGGATCTCAGAGACAGGAACAGAGGCCCTCCACCTAGTGGATGCCAGTCACATTTGGAAATGAAATCCAAATGGAAACCCTGGAAGCTACTGTGCTGTCAGCTCATTTAGGGTAGGTCCACTTTAAAGGAAAAGGTCATCAACTCTTGCTCCAAAACAAGTACAGTCAGCCTTTGGTCAGTATCCAGATTGCTCCCCAGAAGCAGGCCCTGAAAGCTGGTCAGATGCAGATGCTCTCCTTTGTTGTGGCTGTTAGTCTTAGTGCCCATCGCCTGTGTCACAGTATAGTGACCGAGTACACCCCTTGGCCCTAACGCTATCTCAGGAGATGTGCCGAGGCAAAACCAGTCAGGTGTACAACTGCATCACAGCATGACTGAGTGCCAGATGCTGGCAGGCCCTGTTAAAAAAAGGCTACAACTTATATGCAGAGTACATCATGCAAAGTGCCAGGTTGGGTGAATCACAAGCTGGAATCAAGGTTGCCAGGAGAATATCAACCACCTCAGATATGCAGATGACACCACCTTTATGGCAGAAAGCACAGGAACTAAAGAGCCTCTTGATGAAGGTGAAAGAGGAGAGTGAAAAAGCTGGCTTAAAATTCAACATTCAAAAACTAAGATCATTGCATCTGGTCTAATTACTTCATGGCAAATAGATGGGGAAAAAGTGGAAACAGTAGCATTTTATTTTCTTGGGCTCCAAAATCACTGTGGATGGTGACTGCAGCCATGAAATTAAAAGACGTTTCCTCCTTGGAAGGAAAGCTATGACAAACCTAGACAGTGTATTAAAAAACAGCGACATCACTTTGTTGACAAAGGTCTATATAGTCAAAGCTATGTTTTTCCCAGTAGTCATGTATGAATGTGAGAACTGGACGATAAAGAAGGCTGAGTGCTGAAGAATTGATGCTTTCAAATTGTGGTGCTGGAGAAGACTTCTGAGAGTCCCTTGGACTGCAAGGAGATCAAACCAGTCAGTCCTAAAGGACATCAACACTGAATGTTGGAAGAATTGATGCTGAAGTTGAAGCTCCAATACTCTGACCACCTAATGTGAAGAGCTGAGTAACTGGAAAAGACCGTGATGCTGGGAAAGAGTGAGGGCAGGAAGGGAAGGGGGCAACAGAGGATGAGATGGTTGGATGTCATCACTGACTCAATGGACATGAGTTTGATAAACTCCAGGAGATAGTGAAGGACAGAAAAGCCTGGTGTGCTGCAGTCCACAGGGTCACAAAGAGTTGGACACCACTTAGCAACTGAACAACAAGTGAGTAAACAACCAGGTGTGGATTCTGACCCAGAGCTCATCTTCCTCTACCTTATATGGTACCAGTGGAAGCAGTGCTTTATTTAGTCACTCCCTCCTTATTTAAATTTAGTCACTCCCTCCATGCCACAATTTTTATATCCCAGGCAGAATGGCCCTCCCAATGTAGACAAATCAAACTTATCTGGCTGGCAAATTCATACACTAATGAATTTGCTAATGGTTTTAATGGGGTGATATCTGGATGGTAAAGCTGCTATCCACAAAATGTCCCTACAGTTAGCCTATCAATATGCCCAGAATATGTATAAATTGTGGATGGTGGTCCTGCCAAGCTCAGTCATGGAGATCACACACTGTTTTGCAAGGGGCCCCACAACGGAGATCCTCCCAACCAGCAGTAGAGTCCATCCTAGCAGTTCAATCCAGAGGCAGGCCTCTAGCATATGTCCTCAGAATTTACCCCCAGCCAGCCACTCCTGCCCTCCCTGGATCTCTACCTCACAAGGCGATCCTCCTTTGAGCTGGCCTTTGCCCACCCCAAGCACATCAACCCCTCTGATGACATGGCTGCAGCCCAAGAATTCACCGCTTGAGAAAGCTGCATCTCAGATGGTGATGCCACAGTCCAGGAGAAAGTTGAAAGTCAAAGAAAGCAATGTACTCCAACCCCACTAGATGCTGACTGTCCCTCCCATATCACTTCCATACCAGGAGGGAAAAGACTATGGTGACAGTCAACCTCCAGGCTGAGTTGCAAAAATGTTTTCAGTTGATGAACCCAGAGGAACTCATTCAATGCTATTTCTCCAAAACAGCTAATTGCTGGCCTCCTGAACCTTGCCTCTGTGTCAGAATGCTTGCAGAACTCTAAGTGCCCCGGCAGCACTAGACATTGCTTCACCTCTGTGGTAAGCCAAACTCTGTATTCTAAACCACATCAGCCACAATAAGGCACTTAGACACAATAAGGTACTTTGACCTGCTCACATCCCACAGCTAGTTGTGGCTATGTTCACCGCTATACTAGATTATAGCCCTTGCTTTCCACACGATGTATCCATGACAGATCCAATTTCTCTTGTTATTCCCACTATGACCACGAGCACCCACTTCACAATCAAAACTGCTATCTCCACTCCCTTCCACATAGCAGCCATAAGCCCCTCCACACCGTGTGCCACAACCCTGCCCACACGACAACCAAGTGGGCCGGGTCTGATACAACTATATTCATAAATTTAAAAAAAACAACTATATTCATACAAATCTTCAAGAGAGCAGCCCAGGCCTTGTGAGTAAAATGTAGTTGAGCTTCTCACCACACAAGTCACACCTACAGCCCCATGTAGACCTATCTATCCTGCGGTTTTTCCTACTTCTCAGCCCCTTGGGCTAACTCCCTCCAAAACACCACAAGCCTCATTTAGGCTAAACCAAACCCCTAATCTAGACTCCAAACAGGGTACCCTGTGGATAAGTATCAAAATAATTATCCCTCCACGATGATATTTTCTACCAACTCTCCTGGAACCCAACAGGCTGGATCTCAGCAGTGTATACTCACTGCCTCTTAGTGATAAATAGTATCTTGTGCAAACTTCATTGTGGATCTAAACCAGGAGGTATCTAAGTATCAAGTCCATTTGACTCTGCTCCATCTGCAAGCAATCTGCACGGCTATTGTTACTGCAACACCATCACCTTTAATATTCTAGCTTTTTCCCCTCTTGGCATTTTTCTGCTAGAGAATTGTCTGCTCACATATACCAAGAAAGCCATTCTTTTCTCTACCCTGTTGGGCCTGGCTATCACCAGCCATAGGAACAGGTGCTTCTACCCCAGCCCAACAAGATCAAATATATTAAAAAACACCCAGGAATTAGCACCCATCCTAACCAACCACAGGCAGACACTACACCATACTCTGAGTCTGATGCAACAACAGCATGACTCCCCAGCACAAAAGATGATGGATAATTGACTAGTGGTAGATTTCCTATTGGCAGAACAGGGCGGTGTCTGTTCTTCACAAGGCACCTTTTATTGCAGGTACATTAACAAGTCTGGATAGGTACAGGCCAACCTCCACAAGCTATGTCAAGGTTTACAGACCATGCATAATATAATTAAAATACAAATTCCCACACTCCTTGAGGTCCTTAGTTTGTACTCATGGCTCTCTCTATTCACCTGAGCACAATGGCTAGACTGGATTTCAGACGGTAGCACGTCTATTCATCATAGTGAGTGAGAGAAGTCACTCAGTCGTGTCTGACTCTTTGCAACCCCATGGACTGTAGCCTACAAGGCTCCTCTGTACATGGAATTTTCCAGGCAAGAGTACTGGAGTGGGTTGCCATTTCCTTCTCTCTTCTTCCTCCTCCACATTGCAGGTAGACACTACCGTCTGAGCCACCAGGGAAGGGCCTTCCCTGGTGGCTCAGCTGGTAAAGAATCCACTTACAATGAGAGAAACCTGGGTTCGAAACCTGGGTTCAATCCCTGGGTTGGGAAGATCCCCTGGAGAAGGGAAAGGCTACCCACTCCAGTATTCATCATAGGTTTCATCATTATTTGCCTGGTTAAGTGTGCTTTTTGATGGCTTCTGAAAACAATGCCTATGTCCTTTAACATATCTGCTATACAGGTGATTGTATTCCTGATGCTGAGGCATCACAGGATGGATCGTTGAGAGTTTAGCTGAGCTACTGCATGGAATTGGGCTTCCTGGTGGCTCAATGGTGAAGAATCCACCTGCAATGCAGGAGACGGAGGTTTGATTCCCGGGTCAGGAAGATTCTCTGGAGAAGGGAGTGATAACCCACTTAAGTATTTTTGCCTGGGAAATCCCATGGACAGAGGAGCCTCAAAGCCTACAGTCCATGGGGTCGCAAAAGAGTTGGAAATGACTTAGTAACTAAACAACTCCATGGTATTGCTGCTTTGGCATATATTTTGTTTGGCCAAATGACCTGTAGGTGCTTCAAACTTACACAAGCCCATCATTCAGGTGCGTGCCCTGGAAAACCAGTCATGTGACTCAGATGCTCAGTCATGTGTAACTCTTTGTGACACCATGGACTGTAGATCACCAGGCTCCTCTGTCCACGTATGTTCCAAGAAAGAATACTGGAGTGGCGTGTCAATTCCTCCTCAGGGGATCTTCCTGACCCAGGGATCGAACCCACATCTCTTTCATCTCCTGCATTGGCAGGTGGATTCTTTACCACTAGTGCCACCTGGGAACCCCCAAAAACCCATAAAGTCACAAACAAAAGTAAACTCCTGATATGACTCCTCCAATAGCCCTATGGCAGCTTCCCCTGACTCCCAAGGCATTCCACTGTGGATAAGCCCCCCCGCCCATAAAGTTTATCAAAATTCTACTCATTTTTGTTTGACCAATCAGCATTAATTTGGGAACCATAAAGCACACACCCTTTGGACCCTAATGAAGGCATATACCTCAGGTCCTGCCATTCTCCCTGCCCACCCCCTGCTTTGATCTCTTCTTACGGCCCTGTGAGGTATTTCGCTATGTACTTTCTCCAGAACCTGAGTAATAAACTTCTCTGTCTTTCTCTCTTGTGGTCATTTATTGAACCATATGTCACCCTGGGACTCTACTTAACAAAAATTGATTCAGCAAAATGATAACAAAGCTTCTGCACAGTGAAAGAAATCAATAGAATGAAAAGGCACCTAGGTAACAGAAAAAAACTGCAAAGCATGTATCTGATAAGGGATTGTTATCCACAATATACAACGAATTCAGAGCAGAAAAAAAATGCATAGCTCAATTTAAAAATAGGTAAAGGACCTGGAGAGACATTTTTTCAAAAGAAAACTTACAAATGGCCAAGAAGTACATGAAGAGATGCTAAATATTACTAACCATCAGAGAAATATTCAAAACAGGAAAAAGACATCACCTCACAGATGTAAGGGTAGCTATTGTCAAAAGGCAAGAAATAAATTTTGACGAGGGTGTGGAATAAAGGAATCCTGGAACACTACTGGTGATATAAACTGGTACAGGCACTACAGAACACAATATGGAGTTTCCTCAAAAAATTAAAAATTGAACTATCTTACAATTTAGCAATTCCACTTCTGGATATATATTCCATGGTCATTGCAGCATTAGTCACAGTAGTAGAGGTATGAAAACAATCTAAGTACTCACTGACAGATAAATGGATAAAGAAGATATGATAGATATATACAACAGAATATTATTCAGGCTTTAAAAAGAAGGAAATACTGCAATTTGCAACAACATGAATAAACCTTGAGGTTATCATGCTATGTGAAATAAGCCAGTTCAGTTCAGTTCAGTTCAGTCGCTCAGTCGTGTCTGACACCCTGCAACCCCATGAACCGAAGCATGCCAGGCCTCCTTATACATCACCAACTCCCAGAGTTTACCCCAACTCATGTCCATTGAGTCGGTGATGCCATCCAACCATCTCATCCTCTGTCGTCCCCTTCTCCTCCTGCCTTCAATCTTTCCCAACATCAGGGTCTTTTCAAATGAGTCAGCTCTTTGCATAAGGTGGCCAAAATACTGGAGTTTCTGCTTTAACATCAGTCCTTCTAAGGAATACCCAGGACTGATTTCCTTTAGGATGGACTGGTTGGATCTCCTTGCAGTCCAAGGGACTCTCAAGAGTCTTCTCCAACACCACAATTCAAAAGCGTCAAATCTTCAGCGCTCAGCCTTCTTTATGGTATAACTCATACCTGTACCCAACTACTAGCAAAACCAGAGCTTTGACTATATGGATTTCTGTTGGCAAAGTGATGTGTCTGCTTTTTAATATGCTGTCTAGGTTTGCCATAGCTTTCCTTCCAAGGAGCAAGCAGTGTCTAGAGATATTTTTGCTTGTCACACTGGAGGTTTGAAAGAAGAGGAGGATTTAATTTCATAGCTATAGTCACCGTCCGCAGTGATTTTGGAGCCCCAGAAAATAAAGTCAGTCGCTGCTTCCACTTATTTCCCCTTGTATTTGCCATAAAGTGATGGGACTGGATGCCATGATCTCAGTTTTTTGAATGTTGCTTCAAGCCAGCTTTTTCACTCTTCTCTTTCACCATCAAGAGGCTCTTTAGCTCCTCCTCACTTTCTGCCATTAGAGTGGTGTTATCTGCATATCTGAGATTGTTGGTATTTCTACTGGCAACCTTGATTCCAGCTTGTGATTGATCCAGACTGGCATTTCGCATGATGTACTCTGCATATAAGTTAAGTAAGCAGGGTGACAATATACAGCCTTGATGTACTCTTTCCCAATTTTGAACCAGTTTGTTGTTCCATGTCTGGTTCTAACTGTTGCTTCCTGACCTGCATACAGGTTTCTCAGGAGACAGGTAAGGTGGTCTGGTATTCTCATCTCTAAGCATTTTCAACAGTTTGTTGTTACCTACACAGACTCTTGAGAGTCCCTTGGACTGCAAGGAGATCCAACCAGTCTATTCTGAAGGAGATCAGCCCTGGGATTTCTTTGGAAGGAATGATGCTAAAGCTGAAACTCCAGTACTTTGGCCACCTCATGTGAAGAGTTGACTCATTGGAAAAGACTCTGATGCTGGGAGGGATTGGGGACAGGAGGAGACGGGGACGACAGAGGATGAGATGGCTGGATGGCATCACTGACTCGATGGACGTGAGTCTGAGTGAACTCCGGGAGTTGATGATGGACAGGGAGGCCTGGCGTGCTGTGATTCATGGGGTGGCAAAGAGTCAGACACGACTGAGCGACTGAACTGAACTGAACTGAACACAGTCAAAGGCTTTATCGTAGTCAATGAAGCAGAAGTAGATGTTTTTTTCTGGAATTCCGTTGCTTTTTCTATGACCCAGCAAATGTTGGCAATTTGATCTCTGGTTCCTCTGCTTTTTAAAAAATCCAGTTTATACATCTGGAAGGTTTTGGTTCATGTACTGCTGAAACCGAGCCTGAAGGATTTTCAGCATAATCTTGCTAGCATGTGAAATGAGTGCAATTGAACAATCGCTCAAACATTCTTTTGCATTGCCCTTTTTGGGATTGGAATGAAAACTGACCTTTTCCAGTCCTAAAGCCACTACTGAGTTTCCTAAATTTGCTGGCATACTGAGTGCAGTACTTTAATAGCATCATCTTTTAGGATTGGAAAGAGCTCAGCTGGAATTCCATCACTTCTACTAGCTTTGTTCGTAGTAATGCTTCCTAAGACCCACTTGACTTTACACTCCAGGATGTCTGACTCTAGGTGAGTGACCACACCATCACTGTTATCTGGGTCAAGACCCTTTTTGTATAGTTCTTATGTGTATTCTGGCCACCTCTTCTTAATCTCTTCTGCTTCTGTTAAGTCCTTACCATTTCTGGCCCTTATCGTGCTCATCCTTGCATGAAATGTTCCCTTGAGATCTCCAGTTTTCTTGAAGAGATGTCTAGTCTTTCCAATTCTGTTGTTTTCCTCTATTTCTTTGCATTGTTCATTTAAGAAAGCCATCTTATCTCTCCTTGCTATTCTATGGAACTCTGCATTTAATTGGGTATTTTTCCCTCCCTCTCTTGCCTTTTGTTTCTCTTCTTTCACACCTCCAGTGTGACAGCCAAAAATATCTCCAGGTACTGCAAAATGTCTCCAGGGAGCAGGGGACATTTTGAAAATCACTGAACTAGATAAAGAGTGTGCAGGAAATATTCAAAGAAGAGAGCTAAAACACAGGGAGGTTTTACAGATGATTAACCATGAGCACCAAAAGGCGCAGTGGAAAAGATGGGGATAAATTTCAGCTGAAAGGTCTTCTGTGCACCAGTCAAATCATACCATCAGCAGCTGACATATCAAGGTTGGTCCTGTCAAAGTGTTTAAAGATGAGATGAATTTTCTCTGTTTTCTGCAAAGGTATCTCTCTGCTTCTGAAGTTGCTCTCTTTGATGTCACCATTGCCTAATGAAGGTTGGTGACAGGGTCAATAAATTTACAGGCCTTGCTATTCCTGCAGCTGTAAAGACATAAGCTCCACATCAATGCAAGAGTGCCACTGACAAAATTCCATTGTGCATTGAGGTTGAAATATCAAAGCAAGAATGTCATCACAGAAAGTTCTGAAAAATGGAAAAGATTCTACAAGTTGAATAATCTGACTATTCTGTAAAAATAATGTTGGTGGTTTAAAATATTTTTTTGAGTAATCAATTTCATATGGTTCAAAATAAGAGGGTACTGAGGGCTTCCCTAGTGGCTCAATGGTTAAAAAAATAAAAAAATCTGCCTGCCAACACAGGAAATACAGGTTTGATCCCTAGTCCAGGAAGATCCCACATGCTCTGAAGCAACTAAGCCCATGTGCCACAACTATTGAGCCTGTGCTCTGGAGCCTGGAAAACATACCTACTGAAGTCTGCATGCACCCTAGAGCCTGTGCTCCATAACAAAGAAGTCACCACAACGAGAAGCCTGCAATCAAGAGGAGCCCTCACTTTGCCCAACTAGATAAAAAGCCTGTGCAGCACAAAGCATGAAGACCCAGCACAGCCAAACATAAATTTTAAAAAAAGAAGGGACTGAAAGGTTTATGTAAAAAGACCCCCTTCACCTAAGCCTTTCAGTTCCCCACCCCCAGGGAAAGAATGTTATCAGGGTCTCTTACACCCTTTTAGAGATACTCTGTGTACGGATACTGACTGGACTCTTTTAAATATGTTATATTCTTAGACGTGACCACACCACTACCATTTTTGAAGTTTTAAATAATATTGTTATATACAACACAGTTTAAAACTCATATTTATATATCTGTATTAATAGTTTATATAGGGATTTTCCTCAAGGTTCTGTGGTTAAAGACTCAGTACTTTCAATGCAGAAGGGTGCAGCTTCGATCCCTGGTTGGGGAACTAAGACCCCACATGCTGCAGTGCAGCCAAAGGATAAAAAAATAAATTAAATAAAATATAAAAAAAGAAAAATATTTAAATGATTATATATCATTTAATAGGTCACACAGCATCATAATTTTTATATAGTGTCCTTCTATTGCTTGTTTATAACACCTGATTCATTTTTACTGCTGCAATAAACTGAAACAGAAAAAAAAATTATCACAGATTCATTTTTGCCTCATTGGGGCAATATCATCTGATATCATTTTGGAACCACTTAAAGTGACTAAGGGTCAACATAATGATTTCATATTCCAGATAGCTTGTTTAGCTTTCTCTCGTTGACCTCTTTTTTTTTTTTTACTTATAGCATTTAAAAATTTGAGAAATACTTTATATAAAATAAAATTCACTGGTTTATACAATTCAGTGGGTTTGGTATATTTTCTCTGTTGTGTAACAACCATTATTTTAGTTAGCTGTCAGCTGTCAGTCATGTCCAACTCTCTGCAACCCCATGGACTATAGCCCGCCAGTCTCCTCTGTCCATAATAACCATTACCACTATCTAATTTCAGAACATTTCCATCACCCTAAAAAGAAACTTTGTACCCATTAGCAGTTAGTCCCCAATTCCCCCTTCTCCTCATTCTCTGGCAATCACTAATCTACCTTCTGTCTCCATGAATTTGCCTACATCGGCATTTCACATTAATCATAAATTAATCATAAATCTGTGATGTTTTATGTTTTCCTTCTTTGAATTCATATAATATTTCAAGGCTCATCCATATTGTAGCAAATAATATTCTATTGAAGTGATATACCATATTTTCTTTATCCACTCATCAGCTGACAGACATTTGTATTGTTTTAACCTTTTGACTGTTTATGAACAATGCTTCTATAACTGTTTGTGTACAAGTTTTTGTGTGAACACATGTTCTCAGTTCTCTTGGGTATATACCTAGAAGTGGCATTTCTGACTCATACAGAAATTCTCTGTTTAACTTTTTGAGGAACTGCCAAACTGTTTTCCACATCAACTGCACCATTTTACATTCCTGTGAGCAATGCATGAGAGTTCCAACGTCCAATTTCTTTGCATTTTTGTCAACACTTGTGTTGTCTGTTCTTTTATTTTATATTGGAGTATAGTTATGGTTTTAAAAAATTACTAACCATCTGAGTGGGTATAAGTGGTATCTTGTAGTTTCCATTTTCATTTCCCTAATGACACATTAAGTTCAGCATCTTTTCATGAGTTTATTGGCCATTTATATATTTTCTTTGGAGAAATGATTATTCAGGACCTTTGCCTATTTTCAAATTGAATCATTTGGGTTTCTTTTCTTGTTGAGTTATAAGAGTTTTTATATAGTCTAGATACTAAACTCTATCGGATACTTTCTCCTATTCTGTGATTTGTATTTTCACTCTGTTGATAATGTATGTCCTCTGATACAGAAAATTTTAAAAATTTTGGGGGGAGGGATAAATTGAGAGTTTTGGATTTAACATATACATACTGTTATGTATTAAAAAGATAAACAACAAGGACCTACCATATAACACAGGGAACTATATTCAACATTTTATAGTAGCCTATAATGGAAAATAATCTGAAAAAAGTAAACATATATATGTGTTCATGTGCTGTGCTTAGTCGCTCAGTTGTGTCCGACTTTTTGCGACCCCACGGACTACAGCCCGCCAGGTCCCTCTGTCCATGAGGATTCTCCAGGCGAGAATACTGGAGTGGGTAGCCATGCCTTCCTTCAGGGGATCTTCGCAACCTGGGGATGGAACCCAGGTCTCCCGCATTGCAGGTGGATTCTTTACCAACTGAGTCACCAGAGAAGCCAAATACTGGAGTGGGTGGCCTCTCCCTTCTTCAGGGGATCTTCCCGACCCAGAAATTGAACCAGGGTCTCCTGCATTGCAGACAGATTCTTTACCAACTAAGCTGCCAGAGAAGCCCATATATGTACTTGTATAAATAAAACTGAGTCACTTTGCTGTACACCTGAAGTTAATACAACTTTGTAAATCAACTATACTTCAATTTTTTTTAATTTATCTCTTTATTTTTTTAATCTCATTTACCTACCTTTTCCTGATTGATATTGACCTTTCTTTTACTTGTCAATGTTAAAATCTAGTTCCTCAGAACTGGCTAAACTGTTATAGGTTAATCCGGCAGTGACCTGCTATGAGCTCCCTAGGTGATAAAATGCATCTCAGTGGAAAAGCACTACAAGTAGAAACCCCTTTCATTTCTATCATTGAAAAGCCTCCTGGGCCACTTTTGGAAGTGACTTATATCAACACTTTACTCTGAAACTGACAATTAAAGGTAAAAAATTAAGCATTTATCCTTTTTAGTAGGAAATATATTTCAGAGTAGTCAATTTACAGTTTATGAAGAAAGCTCTTTCTAAAGATTTTTATTAGAAAAAAATTAAAAAAAAAACACAAAAAATGAATTAAAACTCAAAAGAGAAAAAAAGCTATCGTTTTATCAGAACATTGTCAGCTGGTAAGCATAGAGATAAGATGGAGGGGGAAAGTCACCATTTTGAATAAAATGATTGATATAGGCAAGGATTTCCAATGGATACTGAGCCTATTACATGAAGTGATGATGGGAAATTATATATTTGGATGGTGTGGAGATATCAATCCCTGGCTGCTTGCTGATCAAAATGGTAGAATGTGGTTCTGCAGAGGAGGGATCTGTGTATCAAAACCTTGACTCAGTGATTTGTCTTGGTGTCAATGCTCATGGGGTGACTTGACACCATGTTGCTTCTGATATATAACATACTGCTTCACCCATGAAATAATCTTGCCAAAAATACTTAAGTTGAATCTAATCAAGCCATTAAAAATTAGGAAGTATAGAGAATACAGGAGCAAATTAAATGACATTATTATTTTTTCAGTGTTTATTTTTAGTTATTTGTTTGGCTGCACTGGGTCTTAGGGGCAGCGCATAGGATCTGGTTCCCTAACCAGGGATCCATCCCGTGGCCCCTGCCTTTTAAGGGTGGAGTCTTAGCCACTGGACCACCAGGAAAGTCCCATTAGATGACATTGCTGTTTGTTTTTTATTTGATGAGTCATGTCGAACTCTTTTGCAGTCTCATGGACTGTAGCCTGCCAGGCTCCTTTGTCCATGGGATTTTCCAGGCAAGAATACTGGAGTGGGTTGCCATTTCCTCCTCCAATTAAAGGACATTATGAGGAAACAGATACACCTAAAAAGATGGACTTAGCACAGGTCTGCAGGCCAGGTCTCTCTAACAAGTGAATGTCACTTAAAAAAAAGAAATAGAGAGGTGTCGGCGGGGGTGGGGATGCGGGTGGCAGGCAGGGCGTGGGGTAGAGAGGAAGGAAGTAAGGAAGGGAGAAAGAAAAAGAGAGGGTAAGAAAAATTAGATCATTCTAAATAAAAGAGACTGAAGATAAAATGAGAAAAAGCAATCTTGGTGCTTGATTAGACCCAAACTTTATAAAAATTTTTTAAGAGTTTATAGACAATAGCAGAAATTCAAGAATGGACTATTAGGTAGTATTAGGCAAATTTTTAATTTTAGGTGTGATAATGATATTGTAGGAAATAATATTGCAGTTATATAAGAAAAGTCATTTTTTAAGATACACATGTTGAAACAGTTATGCAATATCAGAGTATTTCAATTTAATTTAAAACACTTCAGCATTATACTAGCCTCTCTTTTTCGTGTGGATGTTTAAAGCAAAGTAAAACTTTGTATGTTGAAAAAAAGCTATCACTGCAAGATAATGAACTTTTTGGACAGTCCTGCTGCACTGTTAAAACAATATAAACTATTTCGTGTGTTTGCTTTTTCTTTTATGGAAAAGTTTTGTATGATCTCAACGTTAGTCCTTGGTTAAAATAAGCAAGTTTTGAGTGACTGAACACTAACCTTGGGTCTGCTCATTTGAGTTCTGTATCTGCAATGCCAGAGGATTGCTGGGGGCACTGGAGTCTAGTGGTTAACCCACTGAAGTTTAAATCCCAACTCTGCCTTGTGCCAGCTGGCTGGCTCACCTTGAACAAATTACTCTACTACTTTCAGCCTCAGTTTTCTTATCTACAAACTGGAGGTAATAATATTAATAATTCTTCAGGTTGCTGTGAGTAATAATCGAGATAAACTATATTGATTTCTTAGAATAGTGCCTGACACATGGTGAGGACCCACCAGTATTATTATTGCTATAAGACCTTGGGTGGGTCACTCAAACTTCTGCCTCTGTAAAACCAAGAAATTGGATTCAGTTCAGTTCAGTTCAGTCGCTCAGTCGTGTCCGACTCTGCAACCCCATGAGCCTCAGCATGCCGGGCCTCCCTGTCCATCACCAACTCCCAGAGTTTACCCAAACTCATGTCCATTGAGTTGGTGATGCCATCCAGTCATCTCATCCTCTGTAGTCCCCTTCTCCTCCTGCCCCCAATCCCTCCCAGCATCAGAGTCTTTTCCAATGAGTCAACTCTTCCCATCAGGTGCCCAAAGTACTGGAGTTTCAGCTTCAACATCAGTCCTTCCTATGAACACCCAGGACTGATTTCCTTTAGGATGGACTGGTTGGATCTCCAAGGGACTCTCAACAGTCTCCTCCAACACCACAGTTCAAAAGCATCAATTCTTCTGCCCTCAGCTTTCTTTATAGTCCAACTCTCACGTCCATACATGACTACTGGAAAAACCATAGCCTCTACTAGACAGACCTTTGTTGACAAAGTTAATGTCTCTGCTTTTGAATATGCTGTCTAGGTTGGTCATAACTTTCCTTCCAAGGAGTAAGCATCTTTTAATTTCATGGCTGCAATCACCATTTGCAGTGATTTTGGAGCCCCCCAAAATAAAGTCAGCCACTGTTTCCACTGTTTCCCCATCTATTTGCCATAATATTGGATTAGATTATTTCTAAACTTGTTTCCATCTCTCTCTATTGATGTAAGTGACTTCCCTTCCCTGAGCCTTCATGTCTGTATTTAAAATGAAGAAACTGGAGATACCATCTATTTCTAGTATCTCCGATCAAAAAGGATTCTCTTCTAAACTCCCATGAATACAGATATGAACAGGGCAATTAGATTCAAATAACCAAAACCTCCTCACATGCTAAGAATGAGAAGGTGAGCTTGGGGAGGGAAAAGATACTTAACATATTTTCAATTTCTCCCAAAATCTACCTGAGTACTGATGCTTTTTTAATGAGAAAATGTGCATAAAATGGTTAGTACATAGATAGTACAGCTGATGTGGATGACATCATGATGATGGTAGAAATGCTATCACGGTAATGATAATAAAGAGAGAACTAGGAAGACTGCTTTTTTCCTTTGTTGGAAAGTCAGCAATAAAATGGAGAAGGCAATGCCACCCCACTCCAGTACCCTTGCCGGAAAATCCCATGGACTGAAGAGTCTGTTGGGCTGCAGTCCATGGGGTCTCTAGGAGTCGGACATGACTGAGCGACGTCACTTTCACTTTTCACTTTCATGCATTGAGAAGGAAATAGCAACCCACTCCAGTGTTCTTGCCTGCAGAATCCCAGGGATGGGGGAGCCTGGTGGGCTGCTGTCTCTGGGGTTGCACAGAGTCAGACACGACTGAAGCGACTTAGCAGCAGCAGCAGCAATAAAAAGGTATCATTTATCCCTGAGCCAGGAAGATCCCACATGACACAGAGCAACTAAGCCCGGGGGCCACAGCAATTGAGCCTGGGCTCTAGAGCCGGCAAGCTGCAATGAGAACTACTGAGCACTGCAACTAGGGAGTAGCCCCTGCTCGCCAAAGCTAGACAAAAGCCTGCACACAGCAACGAAAACCCAGCACAGCCAAAAAAAAAAACTAAATAAAATATTTTTAAAAGGTATAATTTCCCCATAAAAAAGACTGTGGCTGTTAAGTAATCAGGCTAAGTTAAAAAAACATAAAAATGTATAAGAAGGGGACTTGCCCTATCAGTCATTAAAACTTAAAAGTGTTTATAATTAAAAGTGTGGTACTGATGCATGAATAGACAAAAAGACTAAGCAAACAGAATAGAAAACGCAGCAATAAAATTAAATGCATAAGGGAATTTAGCATATAATAAAGGTGGAATCTTACATCATTGCAGCAAAGATGAGATTTTTAATAAACGTTGCTGGGACAACTGGGTAGCTATCTGGAAAAAGCTATATGTCACATCATACATGAGAATAAACTCAAAATGGATCAAGAACCTAAATATAACATATGAAACTACATAACTGTTGCAAGAAAACATGAGTAAATTCTCCTTTAGCCTCAGTGTAAGGTTTTCTATGACTTAAAATAAAAAGCAATAATAAATGAACAAATCTGACCTGTAAACAACTGTAGGTAAAACAACTGTATGCAAAAAATGCCGTAAGCAAAACCAAAAGGCAACTCACAAACTATGAGAAAATTCTTATACATCACAGATAAAAGGGCAATGTCGTAATACATTAAAAACTCTTCAAAATTGAGGGGCAAATCCAACAGGAAAATGGAAAAGAGATATAAACAGACATAAACATATCTGTTTAAACATACATATGTTTAAACATAAAAAATTTTAAATTTTAAACTAACTCATAAATAGAGAGTTAGAGAAACTCTTCATGGACAAATCGAGGACAATTTGAGCAACAAAATGATACCAATGAATTAGAACACATAGAATGAAATAAATATCCATGAGCCCATATTGATAAAAATGAATAATTGAGAAGAGAGAAATAATGGGAGAAGAATAATGAGAGAAGATAGAAAGGTTTTCCTTAGAATAGAATTCCAATGGAAATATAAAACCACTGTTTGACAAGAGGTAGGGTAATTCTTGTTGCTGGCAAGAAAGTATTGAGAAGGAGAATATTTACAGAGTCTCAAAAAAAATCTCCCCACAAGATATTTTTTCACTACTAAAAGAAACAAAGTAACTTTACAGTGGGGAAATCCAGCAACTACTATTTGATAAACAGTAACTGAAGTTAACATCACCAGTAACAAGACATATGACATTATGAACCTTTAGATATGATACACTGAGATGAATGCAGCATCATTTCTGTGATACTCTTGCCAAAATGTGTAACACTGATTTAATCAGAAAAAAATGTCAGACAAACCCAATTTGAGGTATGTTTATAGAACAGCTGACCAGTATTCTTCAAAACTTTCAATGACTTTAGGTGAAAGACAAGGACTTAGAAGCTATCCAGATTAAAGGGAAATGACAATTAAATGCAGTGCATAATCCTAGATTAGATCTTTGCCCAGAAAAGGGTGACCAGTAGGACAATTAATGAAATTTGAATAAAGTCTGCAGATTAGTTAATAGTATGTAAACTTCCTGGTTTTGATGATTATACCCACAAAGGTCTGTATAGGAAAGCTATAGTTTTTCCAATAGTCATGTACAGATGTGAGAGTTGGACCACAAAGAAGGCTGAGCACCAAAGAATTGATGCTTTTGAACTGTGGTGCTAGAGAATACTCTTGAGAGTCCTTTGGACTGCAAGGAGATTCAAACTAGTCAATCCTAAAGAAAATCAACCCTGAATACTTACTTATTGGAAGGACTGTTGCTGACGCTGAAGCTCCAGGACTTTGGCCACCTGATGCAAACAGCCAACTCACTGGAAAAGACCCTGATGCCGGGAAAGATTGAAGGCAAAAGGAGAAGGGGATGGCAGAGGATGAGATGGTTAGATAGTATCACCAACTCAGTGAATTTGAGCACATTCCAGAAGATAGTGGAGGACAAAGGAGTCTGGTGTGCTACAGCCCATGAGGTTGCAAAGAGTCAGACTAGACTTAGCAAATGGACAGCAACAGCATGCAACACAAGAACACTTGAGGAAGCTGAGTGAAGAGAATTCTTTGTACTATTTTTACAACTTTAAAAAACAATAAGCTTGAAATTATTTCAAAATGAAAAGAGAAAAATAGAACTTTGTTCAAATAATTATTATCCTTCAAAATACTGTCTCTGAAATGTTATTTATTGTAAAGTTGTGAAAACAGTTTTTGACTTTTTCTTTTGAAAGTGCTTTCTGTATCAGTATAATGTGACACAAGAAAAGCAGTTTCTTGCAATATTTTTTTAAAAAAACTATTATGGAAAATTTAAACAAAAAACCTGTTTGTTTCCATCATGACCTCTTACATATCCATTACCCAATTTTAACAATAAGTATCCTCATTATATTCACAATATATATTTATTTAGTTGGGTTCTTTCTGGAATAATTTAAAGCAAGTCCAAGACGTCATTTTATGGTAAAGATTTTTTTTCTTTAAACATATCCACCTTAACATGATTACATCTGCTAATA
The DNA here is from genome assembly GCF_016772045.2 of Ovis aries. Taxonomy (NCBI): domain Eukaryota; kingdom Metazoa; phylum Chordata; class Mammalia; order Artiodactyla; family Bovidae; genus Ovis; species Ovis aries. The sequence goes on along the minus strand of NC_056057.1, from coordinate 33,049,393 downwards.
TTAATTCCTGAAAATGATCAAATTCCCAGGCCGAATTCAAATTTTGGTGTCTTGAATCAGTTGGTTTGAAACAAAATCATGAGGCACATATTTGATTATGTCTCTTAAGACTTACTTTTTGATAGCCCACCTTCCTCTTATACCCTTCTTTTTAAATTTTTTTAATTTGTTGGGGAAATCAGGTTATTTGTCCTATGAAACCTGATTACTTCTTCTTGGTGTTTGGTCAGTTTTTTAAAACATATTTGTCTATCACCTATATTTCATATAAATTGCTGGTTAGGTCTAAGCCTTAATCAGATTTGAGCTGAATTTGAAGGAATCATGAATACTTAAAGAAGGTGCTTCGTAGTTCTTACTTGATCACATCAAGAAGTACCTCACTTTTAATGGTACTAAGATTGACTGAGGGACTTCTCTGGTGGTCCAGGGTCTGAGACCCCACACTTCCAGTGGAAGGGGCCCTGGTTTGACTCCTGGTCAGAGAACTAGATCCCACATGCTGCAACAAGACCCAGTGAAAGGAGGTTCAAATGGTATCTGGCCTATTCCATCTATCTTTTTTAAAAGTAGATGTTATAAACAAACAACTCAATCAAAAAATGGCTTTAGAGTCTGCCTTGCATAGTAGGGGATGAGAGTTTGATCCCTGGTCAGGGAACTATGATCCCATGTGCTGTGGAGCTACTAAGCCCCTGGGCCACAACTACTAAGCCCCTGGGCCACAACTACTGAGCCCATGTGCCACAACTGAGCCCTGACACAGCCAAGTAGGTGGATAAATACTTTTTTAAGTCTACAACTAATGAATGCTGGGGAGGATGTGGAGAAAAAGCAACTCTCCTACACTGTTGGTGGAGAGTTTGGAGGTTTCTTTAAAAATTAAAAATAGAACTACCATATGATCCAGCAATTTCATTCCTGGGCATATATCCAGAGAAAATCATACTTTGAAAAGATTCATGCACCCCAATGTTCACTGTAGCACTACCTTCAATACCCAAGACATGAAAGCAACCTGTCCATTGACAGGTGGATGGATAAAGATGTGATATAGATATATGTATATATATATACATACAACTTGGTGACTAAACAACATACATATATTTGTATATATGTATTGTATGTATATATACACACACAGTGGACATAACTCTGTAAAGCAATGATCCTTCAATTTAAAAATAAATTTAAAATTAAAAACAAAGAATGGAATAGTGCTATTTGCAATAATATGGATGGACTCAGAGGTTATCGTGTAAGCTAGATGGAGAAAGATAAATATATAATATCGCTTATATGTGGAATCTAGAAAATGAGATTAATACAAATAACTTTTATAAAGTTATTTATAAAACAGAAATAGACTCACAGTCATACAGTTTGGTAATTCATAGCTCCAGAGTGGAGGATAAATTGGGAGTTTGGGATTAAAATACACACACTGCTGCTACTGCTAAGTCACTTCAGTCGTGTCCGACTCTGTGCAACCCCAGAGACGGCAGCCCACCAGGCTCCCCCATCCCTGGGATTCTCCAGGCAAGAACACTGGAGTGGGTTACCATTTCCTTCTCCAATGCACAAAAGTGAAAAGCGAAAGTGAAATCGCTCAGTCATGTCCGACTCCTAGTGACCCCCATGAACTGCAGCCTACCAGGCTCCTCCGTCCATGGGATATTCCAGGCAAGAGTACTGGAGTGGGGTGCCATTGCCTTCTCCGAAATATACACACTACTATATATACAATAGATAACCAATAAGGACCTACTGTATAGCACAGGAGACTATACTCAATAGCTTATAAACACCTATAATGGAAGAGACTGTAAAAAATGAATTTTATATATACATAGATAACTGAATCACTTTATTGTAACTAACACAATGAAACTAACCTGAAACTAACACAATGTTATAAATCAACTATATTTCAATAAATATTTTTTTACAAAGCCAATGTTATAAGATTTCCCTGGTGAGCGAGTGGTGAAGAATCCACCTGCCAATGCAAGGAACATGCCACCGGATCAATCTCTGGTCCAGGGTGATTCCACAGTATGCTGAGCAATTATGGTCCTGTGCCACAACTACGGAAGCCCACGAGCCCTAGAGGCCGTGCTTGAGTAGCCCTACTCTTGGCAACTAGAGAAAGCCCAAGGAGCAAAGAATATCCAGAGCAGCCAAAAATATAAATAAAAATTTAAAGCAGATAGTATATATGGTCAGCTCTATCAACAGCAGACAACAGTCAAGTCTTGAAATCTAGACCAGGGGTAGAAATCTTAATAATGTTCTTCAATTACCTTTCCTAACATAGAACTGTGGTTGAAGGTTCACATCAACCTTTCATCACAAAGTATTATGGGGGAAAAAAGTTTTATGAGGAAACTAATTTTAAAAATGCAAAATGCAAATAAGGCTCAAAGTCATCTCAGAAAGTATCACCACGATTTGAAACCAAGTATTCAAAAGCAGAGACATTACTTTGCTAACAAAGGTCCATCTAGTCAAGGCTATGGTTTTTCCTGTGGTCATGTATGGATGTGAGAGTTGGACTGTGAAGAAAGCTGAGCACTGAAGAATTGATGCTTTTGAACTGTGGTGCTGGAGAAGACTTGAGAGTCCCTCAGACTGCAAGGAGATCCAACCAGTCCATTCTAAAGGAGATCAGTCCTGGGTGTTCTTTGGAAGGAATGATGCTAAAGCTGAAACTCCAGTACTTTGGCCACCTGATGCGAAGAGCTGACTCATTGGAAAAGACTCTGATGCTGGGAGGGATTGGGGGCAGGAGGAGAAGGGGACGACAGAGGATGAGATGGCTGGATGGCATCACCGACTCGATAGACGTGAGTTTGAGTGAACTCCAGGAGTTGGTGATGGACAGGGAGGCCTGCTGCTGCTGCTGCTGCTGCTGCTAAGTCGCTTCAGTCGTGTCCAGTTCTGTGCGACCCCATAGACGGCAGCCGGCCAGGCTCCCCAGTCCCTGGGATTCTCCAGGCAAGAATACTGGAGTGGATTGCCATTTCCTTCTCCAATGCATGAAAGTGAAAAGTGAAAGTGAGGTCGTGCAGTCGTGTCCGACTCTTAGCGACCCCATGGACTGCAGCCTACCAGGCTCCTCCAGCCATGAGATTTTCCGGGCAAGAGTGCTGGAGTGGGGTGCCATTGCCTTCTCCGACAGGGAGGCCTGGCGTGCTGCAGTTCATGGGGTCGCAAAGAGTCGGACACGATTGAGCGACTTCACTTTCACTTTTCACTTTCATGCATTGGAGAAGGAAATGGCAGCCCACTCCAGTGTTCTTGCCTGGAGAATCCCCGAGACAGGGAAGCCACGTGGGCTGCCGTCTATGGGGTCGCACAGAGTCGGACACGACTGAAGCGACTTAGCAGCAGCAGCAGCCGACAGATTTGGGAGTTTTGACTATGAAGATTTATAGAAACATCTGAGTTAAAAAAGACTAGTTAGGGAACTTCCCTGGTGGTCCAGTGGTTAAGAATCTGCCTTCCAGTGCAGGGGACAAGCTTTGAATAGTCAGAGAACTAAGATCCCACATGTCTCAGGGCTACTGAACCAGCACCCCTCAACCTGAGAGTCCCCATGCCACAACTAAGACCCGCACAGCCAAAAATAAATATATAATTAAATAAATTAATTTAAAAAGATTAGCAGGGAAATAAGCATTATTTTAAAAACTGACACAGTTGTCTCAGGGAGGAGTGAACTGATTATAAATTCCATCTGTGAATAAATTACTTCAATAGCATGATAGCAAATGCTGAAGAAAAGTTGAGTGCTGACTGAAACCATTCAAAATAAAAAACCTACTAATTATGAAGACGATTCCAGTTTTTTCTGTTCCATCTAAATCTACTTGAAAAATATATAAAGGGACTAAAGTCAATAAAAGCTTATGTGGTGACTGAAAATCTTCAAAAGGACTGACGCTTAAGCAGGAGTCTGAAATTCGAACGTCAGGTGGGCGGTCGGTTCCGAGGCGTGGAGGGTCAGAGCTTCTGCGGCGGGCGTTGCTAGGCCCAGGCCACCACAAAGCCTCCTTGGGGGCGGGGCCTCTTGACGTCACAGAGACGCTCCGCCCCTTACGTCGTACACTAGGGAGGCTAGAAGGTTTCTGGCGGTGCCGGCGCCATTTTGCCGGAGCCTGCGACCGAGTGGGAGTGGAGTGGAGCGGCCGTTGTTGCCGACTCTTTCCTCCTCCCCACGGTCCAGTCAGCGGGTTGATTAGGCCATCGGCCCTCAAGCCGAGACTTGTCTCTTATTTAGTTCTGGGGAGCGCCTGGCCGACATGAGTGATGTAGAGGAGAACAACTTCGAGGGCAGAGTGAGTACAAAGCCGCGGGAGCCGTCTTCGGCGGCGGCCCCGATGCTCGGGGTTTCACGGGGACGAGCGCGGTCGGGCGGGGTTGCGGGGAGTCCTGCGGGGTCCCGCTGGGAGCAGCCTCTGGAGCCATCGAGGTCGCTTCTTCACATCCCAAGATGGCTTCTGGGTTACACTCTTGCCCCAAATATCACGGATCACCCCCCTTCCCCCCTTTTTTGGAGACTGACTGATAGCCGGACTCCTGGGTCCGATTCCCACCCCCCCGCGGGGCACCTTGCCTTCTCCCCACCCCGAGGCTCCTTATCGCTGTTCCAAGGTGTGGGTCCCCGTCGCGGTGGGGCGGGAGGAGACGGCAGGGAGTTCCCCTCCGGCCGGATAGTGGTAGGTGCTTCCTGCGGTGGCGTTTCTGGCGACCCCGAGCATCGTAGAGGGTCTCGGGGTCGAAAGTGCGCGGGGCTGCTGTCCGGGCGGGGAGAAGCTGGCGCGGGACTAGCTGGGGCCTGTGTCTCCTTGGCTCTCTATTGCAGTGAGCGGCCGCGTCTCTGTTGGAACCGGCGGCGTTGCGTCTATAAAGGCGAAAGCCTTGAGGTTGAAGGTGGGACGAGCCCAATGAAGTGGTTAGTCAACGACCGCACCGACCCTTAAGCGTTCTTAAGACGAGAGCTGTGAGGGGAAAACTACGCAAGGAGCCCTTCTCCTTTAATGTCCCTTCTGCTTTCTTTTCACTTCAAAATGAATGTGGAAATGCTACAACGCCTTATTTTTCTAATTCCTTGATGTTGGGCTTTTTTTTTTTTCTTTCTTTCTTCCTTATATCTCAACTTCCAATGCTTTTCCTCCTATGACCTTTAAACACTCACCACTCCTTTACAGGTTTTTACGGTAAAAAACAAAAAGGACTCTTCTGTCTTAATCTTACATAACTGAACAAATTTCATTGCTCAGTATTTTTACAATAGTTTGTGCTATTCTCTTAACTCAAAAAGGTTACCTGAAAATTCCAGCCCCTCTCTCTCCCATTTCTCTTCTCGACCCATCCTCCAGCAAAGAGGGCTCGAAGTTTTTCATTATTTTGGATGATGAATATAAACATCACAAAGATACCTTATCCTCAGCTTAAAGATACTAGGGCGTTTAGCAGTGATTGGGTTATATTTCGGAAGTTACCCTTGTAGTGAAAATTGATGGAAGTGAGATAGTGTAAAACCCTGTAAAAAAAACAATCCCCAGGCAGCATTTTCTGTGTTGGCATTCTGGTCACTAGGGGAAACGCATCAAAAACACTTTAGGTGTGTGCTGGAAGGAATGAGTTTTGTCTTTTTTTAGACGCTCATAAGCATCTGGAAACAGATAAACCAGAAGAAGGTCGATTTAGACTTTTGTTCTTTTTGAGTTTAAGACAAAAAAGCTATCTTGAATGCTTTTAAGATTGGTTTTCTCTATTAAAATCTGAAGCCTGTAGATATCAATGAATTACCTGCTCATTTTTTAGGGTGAAGTATTGATGGTCCCAACAAAACTTTTTAAAAAATCATGTAATACTTGGTAATAGGTAGTCATAAGCTGCTTCTTGTTTTGAAAATGTTAGCTAATAATGGGAAGAAATTTTACTGTCAGTTAAGTACAGTTTTGGGGAGTTAATGTTTGTTTTGGTTTGTGGGAAATTGAAGAGAACTACTTTGGGGACCTTATTTTCCTTTGAGGTCTTACCTTTTTTGGGGGGGTGGGTCATCAAATTGAGAAAGTTGGCAAGTTCTAGGTAATTGTTACCTTACCCAGCTAAGAAAGTAATATATGTAAGATTCCTACCCAATTTTCAGCTAAAATGCATGTCGGCATTAACTATATATTTTAATAGGAAAAGGCATTTTTACCTTTTCCTCCTCTTTTACAGTGTTCGTGGTCATAGGAAATAACTTTTTCACATCTGATACCCAAGTGAATGAACTCAGTATGTTCACCAGTTACCTTCTGTGTTTTTGTTTTTTGTTTTGGTAGGTTGAGGTAATTGTCTTTGTTTATAATTGGAAGAATTGGAAGAGTGGGAGACAGTTTTCTGATGATGTACTTTTTTGTTGTTATTCTCTTAAAGCAGTTTCATATTCAGCAGTGCTTTTAGTTTTTAAGCTATAGTGCCCTTGGTTTTAGAAAATAAAATTGTTGTGTTATCTTTGTACGTAAATGTAATAACGTTTTAGAGAGTCTCAGAAAAGGATTTTTAAATGGTGTTTCTGAAATGTTTTGAGTAGTTGTTATACTTCAAACTTTTTGATTAAAACAAAACATCAATAGGTCAGTGTTAAAGATTTCATTTCGTTTATGTAAGGAATAAACAACATAATGTTAACCATATCTTATTGAAAAGATATTTGAAAGTAGAGAGTGACTCTATGGAAACTTTGAAACATATTAAAGAAACAGGATTGATACTGATAGTTCCTACTTTTATAGCATTTTGCAATCTCCCCCCTCACCGTCTTTGACATATTTTCTAATTTACAATGGCTGGAGAACTCTTACCATTTTAGAAATTAAAAACTGATACCCAAAAGACAATGCAGCCAGGAATCTGAGATTTGCAAGTCCCAATCCATTGCTTATTGCATGCAAAAAATATGCTATGTATATATTTTGATTACTTTCTTAAAGGAGCACACACTCCATGTCAGTGTCTCAGAGCTGTTAATTGAGTTTGCTAAAAACAATTACAAGAACTTAATTTTCCATTATAGATAATTGTCTCTTGAGTTTCCTAAAACATGAAAGAGCTTTACAAAAGAAAATATAGTTTGCTGAATTTTTGTTAAAAGTCACCCTAGCAGTTAATCAATCATATTCCCTTCGAAGGTATTAAGTATCTCTTAACTTTTTTGTAAAGACCAGATGTTCTCAAAGGAGAGAATTTGGGGTCTGATTTGTGATAACTGATAGCTCAAATCTGGGTAAAAGTCAGAATATAATCAACTGTACGATAGTATTAATAAGAAATTCAGAAAATGAGGTTGAATGATTTTGTGAGCCCAGAGGAAAGGAAAAGTTATTTAGTATGTAAAACTTAACACTGCATATTATGATAAGGGAAATACGAATATTGTTTTTAAGAATGAGACAATGGGGAGGTTGCTAGACTACATAGGCTTGACTGTAGTCAGATGGTGGAGGAGTTTGATTTCTAGATTTAGGAATTTGGACTTAATCCAATATGTGGTAAGGAGCCATCGATAGATTCTTATGAGAGTAGCATAATGAAAGGAATTTGTTTCTTTAGAACAGAAAATAGCAGAGGAAGAGCAGCAGAGCACACTTAAAATATTTAAGGAAGGAGCTTATGAAAAGTCTTATCTAAACTGGACAGCAGTGGGATGTAAAGAATGAGCATAGAGGATTTCAGGGGATCCAGAAGAATAGCGATACTTATTAAGATAAGTCCATTTGCTTGGTATGTGCATCAAGGTAACAGAATTTTAAGTGGAACTATCTTTATTTGGAGTTAAAAGTGAGATTGGCACTTGAGCTGACTTTTTTTGCATGTCATCTTCATAAAAATAACGAATAGTTTGCTGTGTACAACTTCAACTAAAATTAGGATTTCAATCTCAAAAAATTATAGTATCCTTGATAGAAATTAAGGGGAATGGAAATTAATATTTTCTTGTTATTTTACTTATTCCCCTCTTTAAATTTGAAATTTTAAAAATTAAAAAAAAAAAGTTTTTAATGAAAACAATGGCCCTGAGTTTTTAATCTAGGTTAAGGATTCTTTATCATGTAGGAGTCTATCTTATAATTACATGATTGTGTATACTTAGTAGAATTGCTGAAGAGGAAGGATACTACTTATTCTGGCATCCTGTTTTGAGAGCTTGTTCTGGCTTCTTGAGTAGCTGGGATATTTTTAAGAGACCCTAGTATTGCCATTCTTAATATGTGAGATGATTAACTAACTGGATAGTAAAAGTGAAGAGCAAAACGCAAATTCATCTATCAATTTGGAATTTAAATTTGTGTGTGTTAAGATATTTTGTTAAAGAATATCAAAAATAGGGGAAGATTTTTTGTTTTTTCTCATTTGAAACCTGTTTTGTAATAATAAGGGTGATGACTATGCCATTAGAAACCCAGCATGGCCACTAGTTTCTTTTTTTTTAAAAAAAAAACCCTCTTTTTTTTTTTAAATGAATACAGATAAAATTGAAATACCAATTTTATAGATAAGAATGTTAGCAGTTTAGGTTTAAAAAAAAAAAAAACTTAGTCCAGCGTCTTCAGCAGTTTAATTTTACATATCTCATCACGTCAACCAGTTGCAAAAGAGTAAGGCTTCCATTCTTTTAGTACGAGTATTGTTAAACTTAGGGACTAGTCTGTGTCTCTTGAGTTTAATTTTTTTTCCTGAAGTAATATGTATCCAATTTTAATACTTTTTTGTTCTCCCCATCCATTTATTTAAGCAGAGAATTTTAAAACTTAAGGAAATGTTTTAACATTCAAATTTTTATATTTGAGATTCTTTCACTGAAGGGTGCTCATTTGCTCAATCTAAGCAGAAGGTGGGATTTTTAAAAGGAACAATACAACCAGTTGTACCCAGGATGCCTAACTGTACTTCTACAGATTTGCCATAGTTACTACTTAAAATTTGTACCATTCCTAAAATGAGTATGAAGAGTCATGGGATCTGAAAGTCTATCAAGGGATTTTAATATTTAGAGATGAGTCATTTTTTACAATACAGATAAACTTTGTTTATGGACTTAATTTTGTAAATGAACTGAAGTTACGTCCTTATGGTATAGTGTGTAGTATACAAGTGTAAAAATGGCCTTGAGTAATCAGCATAAGTTTGTTCAGTTCAGTTCAGTCGTGTCCAGCTCTTTGCGTCCCCATGAATCGCAGCACGCCAGGCCTCCCTGTCCATCACCATCTCTCGGAGTTCAATCAGACTCACGTCCATCGAGTCATTGATGCCATCCAGCCGTCTCATCCTCTGTCAGCCCCTTCCCCTCCTGCCCCCAGTCCCTCCCAGCAGAGCTTGTAAATGCTGTGAAAACCTCTTGATAGCATCAGTGGGTGCTCAGTCATCATGTAACTAACCCTGAGACCCCTCCCCTTTGGGTATAAAAGGTATATATCCTCAAGCTGAATGAGTTAATACTTACTGTTCACACGTCGTAACCAGTTTAGTAGGATAGAAGTGAAGATGAGAAAATGGTAAATGATTGGATGGGGAATCAGTAAACACTGTAAAAAGAAAAAAATTGAGAAGGAAATAATGAAAGAAAATGTGATTTCCCCTCCTTCCTTTAAGTTACTGCCTTAGTGTAGTTCTGTATGATCTTTATTGTCTCATGATTTTCACCAAAGTGTGAGAGACTAGGCCTGAACAGTCTGAGGCAGAAGAAAAGTTAAATTTTTTCCTTGAAACTAAGGCCCTATCATCTTACTTACTCAAGATTTGTAAATACTCCGTAACACTAAAAGATGAGAACATAAGTAGGAAATTTTGTAATGGCTTCTTACTGGTTTGTTTTAATATAACTAAACTACTTTAGTCCTTTTACATTTATTTTCTATACCTTTGAAGTTGCCACTTATGCTCCAGCTTTTTGGACAACTGATCATAGCATATAAACTGACTAGTTTATGAACCTCGTTTAAAGTTAAAGAAGGAAATTTCCTGGTGGTCCAGTGGTTAGGAATCAATGTTTCACAGGGATCAAGGGTTTGATCCCTGGTCAGAGAACTAAGATCCCACAAGCCACATGGCATGGCCTAAATAAAACTTGTATGAAAGATTTGTAAATTTTACAGGTAATTTCACTGTGTGCATGAGTTTAAATTTAACTGCCAATTCTTTAATAATTTGTCTAACACATTGCCAAAACTATTCCAAACTTCAGAGACTATAAAGACATACAGGTTAGAATATCTGTGAGCCTTTGTAGATACAAAAACCACTTTAATCTCACTTAAGATGCAGCATACTGGACTTTAAAAGAAGGTAAATTATTTTACATAGCTAATGTTTGAGCAGTTGGTATTTTCTTTTTAAGAAATTGCTCTAATACTAGTTATGGGTTAAAAAGTGAAAATATTTTTTTATAAGCTTAAGGATCTATAAAAGAAACAGCTCAATACTCAAAAGGAAGGAAGCAGAACTGCTATAAACTGAAAGACTGAGATACATGAATTGAATAAACACAGACTGTTGTCTACAAGTCCTAAAGAATGAAGTTCTTAGTACAATAAATATAAGTTATTTGGGTAATTTAAATCCCTCCCACCCCCAAGTATAGTTCACCTAAACGCGCTAGTATGTTTCTGTGAAAACCTCTCAATTTTACAAAGTAGTAGGGAAATACATTTTGAGAATCTGTCTTAAAAACTTAGGCTATATTCACATAGACTTGGACTTCTGTAAATTTGGCATGATTACTTGGCATTTGCCTTGGAATTTGCCTTGTCATAATATTAGAATGGGCTATAGCATAACGTTTTTATTGGTTTATTTTAATGGGCTCTAAGTATTAAGCATACATATGGTTGGAATTTGTTTTCCATCTATAATATACTAGCTGTATTAAAAGACACTGCAGTTATTTGCTGTAGGATTTTTTCTCGTTCTGCAACTACATGTGCGTATTTAATAAACTTTTTCCTGATTAAAAAGTAGTACATGGTTATAATATTTTTACACATAGATAGTTCTTAGATTGAGTACATGGTCATGGTATATTTATACATAGACAATTCTTAAACTGCTTGTATGGGATACACTATAGTAGTTTCTTAGAAATCGTAGCTAGCTCCTTTTTATTTTTGGCTGTGTACTTCAACTACCATTAGAGGCATCTTGTTAATAAAGAATAGTTAAAAAAAAAAAAAAAAAACACTAAGCAGGTTGTGCTGTGAGAACTTTCTGCCCAGCTCCTGGTTTATAGTAGGTAAGGTAGACTAGAAGCCTACTTAAGATAACATTTCTATTAAAATTTGTGATATGACTTGGTTGAGTCATTAATCTGCCCATTTCAAGTAGGCACTGTATTGGTTGGTGGGTCCAGATGCAGGTTACTTAGGAATTGGCAGAAGTTCTTGACAGATTTGAGAGCAGGTTAAGTAGTCTCTAGTGAAATGGGACAGATAAAACCCTTCTCAATAGTTATTTTTCTCTTTGCAGTTTCGATTCCTTTTCCAAATTCTAAATAGTTGTATGAATTTCTTTGGGAAAAGTTGATATTACCATTTCATAATGAAGATAGTCAAAGATGGAAAAGAATAATCTAGCATTTGTCCACAAAGGGCTTATTATAGTCTAATTTCTAATGCACAGTGAAGAGTAAAAGTTTTTTATGCTCTGTAGTTTTATTTTTTAGTTTAAGTTCACTGACAGTTGTTGATTTACCTTTTTAGCTAGATGTTTCTAAATTGTTTTTGGAAGTTAAAATGACTGACATCTTTATAAGTTAAAGGGGGAGTTATGAGCACTCTTTCTTAACCTTGAATGATTCCATGAAAAAAATAGATGCATATTGAGGTTTCCCTGATATAAAAATTGAAGGGTAGGTAACAGAGGAGGTTAGGTATTTGTGACACCTTGGATAATAAAAACCAAAAGATATTCTGTCATATCTTAGCTTTTGCTAACAAAGTAAAAGGAAAATTATACATTTTCCAGTGGGTTGCTATCCCAGAAATGAGATTTAAAATTTAAATTGTTACTGAGTTACCTTGTTAACATTAATACCTAAAAGGTGGTTACTTCCAGCACTATTGAATAATTTTCTACTATTGTTTTTATGGTGAAAGTCAAGTTGCTCAGTTGTGTCCTACTCTTTGCAACTCCAGGGTCAGTAGCCTACCAAGTTCTACCGTCCATGGGATTTTCCAGGCAAGAATACTGGAGTGGGTTGCCATTTCCTTCTCCAGGAGATCTTCCCGACCCAGGGATTGAACCCGGGTCTCCCTCATTGTAGGCAGACGCTTTACCGTCTGAGCCACCAGGGAAGTCTTTTAGAAGTCTTTAATATATAAACCTATTTCTGTCTTAAAAATTAAAGGTTTTAAGAGTATCAGAGCACACAGAACACTAAGTTTTTTGTGTATATAACAAGGGCTGTAGTGATGTTTGTAGATTTATACCAAGGGATCTGTTTATATAAGGGAAAGCCAAAAGAAAGGAGGGGGGTATATTTTTACCTAATGAAATATAGGTAATGAACTGGCCTGTGAGACTTCAATTACAAATGAGTAGCCATACTTTTGTTTTTAGTCCTGAATATGCTGCTTTTACCGTTTCAGTGAATGAAAAAACCTAGATTGCTATGCCTGTTCCAGGCATCTGTCCAGAAATTTAGAAAGTATCTGAGATGTAGTGAAAGACTCTGTAGGTAAATAAATGGAGAAAGTGGATGTTGAACAGAAGGGTAGCTATGTATTTCAGTTTGTTTTTATCTGGGAAAAAAAAAACAGGCCTGCTAGCATCAATAGTACCATTTTTGAAAAATAAGCCTGAAGGAAAACCTCAAGGAAGTTGGATGATAATCTTAATGACATAAATGAAAATTGGTGGAAAATGGGTTTGTTTTCATTAATAATCAGGGGTTAAGTGGACAGAGAAACCAAACTGTCCATCCTACTTTGGTCATAAGTTCTTCATACGTCTATCAAAATTTTAAAAGCAGGCTTCTAATAAGTTTTAAATGATTTGGAAAGTTTTGATTTATATCCAGTTTTTTTAGAAGCCAGTCGGATTTCTGATAAATGATATAGTCACTGAAGGGAATATACGTATGCATAACTATATAAAATATGCAAAAACTATGAAAAAGATAGGATAAACAATAAAGACCATGATACTAATTTACAACTACTAGGAACTTAAAAGCCAAAGGGGAATTTTTTTAAACTTTATATTTCTGCCCCCCCCCTTTCTTTTTTTTTAGTATGCTTGTTTTATTTCAGATTGCATCTTTCTGGTTAAAGTCAGAGTAAGCAAAGATAGTGGTCAAACAATCAGGAAATGTTAGTAATTTTACTAATTGTGTTTTACTTCTCTGAACCTCATTATGTGTCCTATAATAGGTGAGTTTAGATAGGTGTGTTCAGATATTCCAGCCTGTGATGCTTTGCTTTAACTATATCTTGTCTTAGCCCGGCTTAGGGAAAGCTTATTTTGAGATCATTGGGAATTCAGGTTATAAATTAGTGAAAACTTAAGACATAGGTATGGGGGGATTACAGTTAATGTTAGAGTTATGCTTGAATTAAGTATTTATATTAAAACTGCTCACATTTTAGGAACTAGGATGAAACTTGGGAGGAGGGTGAACAGTATGGTAAAAAACATTTAGAGAAATTTAGTAAATTCTCTTTAATTGTTAGAAACTAGAGTTTTGAAAAATTTTAAAGATTATAAAATTGTTTTTTTTAATAAACTAGTTATTTGCACTTTACCTGCTGGCTTTTCCATTTGGTAGATAACATTCTGAACTCCAGCAGAGTTTTATAATCCCCACGTGCTTAAATATACTAAATGTTCTTTTTCCATTAAGGTTAATGTTCGTGAAGAAATTGAAGAGTTTTTTCCAAGAATGTGGAAGATAAATCAAGATAAAAGAAGGCTAATGAAAAGTATTAAAGATCAGAAAATTAAAATTGAATGGGGGAAAAAATTGAACAGAAGATTGGTCAGATAGAAGCACTTGAATATTTTTTAAGGCTATTTTGAATTGTTTTGGGGAAGAATACACGAAGTATGAAAAATGAAAAACTCAATGAAGAATGAAGAGAAGTAGAAAGCAAGAGTGAAGTAGAATTAAAAGAATCTGGAAGAATGAATGGGTCCTAGGTTAAGTAAATGTATGGTTTATGTTCCAGTGTCTGTATGATCAAGTTGTAGATGAATTTGCATGATTACTTAGTTAATAGAGAATTGGTGATCTGGTTCAAGTAGGGAATTATTGAGGACAGTTAGCAATATTAACAATGGGTTATTATTGAGCTGAAATTTTTTCTGGAGGGTGTTGCCTAACCATTTGTTTTTCAGGAGCAATCAATATAAATAATTACGGTACTTTAAATGTTAGGTGTTAGGCATCTATGTGACCAGTGCCATTTGTAATACTGTCTTCTTTGTTAGGAGTCTCGCTCTCAGTCAAAATCTCCAACGGGAACTCCTGCTCGTGTAAAATCGGAGAGCAGGTCAGGATCTCGTAGTCCATCAAGGGTTTCCAAACACTCTGAATCCCATTCTCGATCAAGATCAAAATCCAGGTAAGTGTTTAAAATAATATGTGAGTATGTTTAAAATGCTTTTCTTGTATTTTTCTGGGCAAAGTGGTTTTTACCAAATCCCTCATTTTTGTTGCAGTTTTTTTCTGGAAATTTTGCTCAAAATCATGAAATTTTTTTTTAACAATGGAGTTTAGAAATCAGTGGTATGTTACAGATATAAAGACTTAGATAAGGTAGAATAATTTGTTAGCTCTATTAGTCTAGAGCTGTTACTTGTTAATACAAATTAAATATGTGTTGATTGATTTAAATGTGCTTGGCATTTGAGGGTTATTGTTTGATATTATTTCAGCAATATTTGCACAACAAAAAGATAATTTTTTCCATTGGAGACTTGGCATACAATTTAATGCAGAAAAGGTATGGTATATGTACGTGGTACTGGTTATCAGAATGATTTGAGCTTTTTCAAGTTTCACATTATAGCTGCATTCTTTAACTGAAGATTTTGACTCATTAGGTCCAGGAGGGAACTCTGATGGTCTGATCAGATAAATTGTTGGAAAGTGGTGCTAGAGTGATTCAGAGTTCCAGCCGCTTCCCCTGATTACAACAAAGACTAGTGAGCCATTGCAGGGCTCACTGTTTCAGAGATCTCAGGTGTACTGTTGTGGAGTGGTGGGAAGAACAGTTAAAAGCAGTCTGGACAGTTATTTTTATTTTGATAAGTCATTGTAATTTCTCGATTAAAAGACATAGTTTATGTCTCTGAATAGTGTATGCTTGCAAGGGGACATGAAATAAGAATCGAAGGCTGTACTTTTCTTGTAGTCTACAGTTAGTTCTTTTTCTCTGTTGTATCCAAGATCCAACCTAGTGCTTGATTTGCTTACCACTCTACATATTTAACTGAATCCACATGTACAGAATTGTGCTCCATAGAGTTCGGGTGTGGAAACAGAAGTGAGCATAATTTCATTTTAGGACTTTTGTGGTTGCTACTCTCAGCCTAGAGTATTCTTCCCTCATGATATTCTCAAATCATCACTTGATTCAGTTTTATGCTCCTGTACCACTGGAGAACATTAAATACCAGTGTACACACACTATTCCCTTACTCCTATTTTTTTTTTTCATGATATTTATCACTGTCTGACTTAGAGAAAGGATAGGCACTCATGTCACTTTTCATTGCTTTAGTCTTCCTTCAGTATCTGTTGGCAAGGGGCAGGATTGGTTCTCCTGTGGATGCCAAATTCTTAGATGCTCGTGGGTACATGCTAAATCATTTCAGTCATGTCTGACTCTTGTCAACCCTATGGACTGTAGCCCACCAGGCTCCTCTGTCTGTGGGATTCTCTAGGCAAGAATGAATACTGAAGTGGGTTGCCATTTCCTCCTCCAAGGGAGCTTCCAGACCCAGGGAGTGAACCCTTGTCTCTTGAGTCTCCTGCGTGTGTTCTTCACCACTAGCACCACCTGAGAAGCCCCTCTCAGAGGCTCAAGTCCCTTACGTAAAATGGCATAGTACAGTCAGCCCTCCATACCTAGGACCAACACATTTAAATGTAACAGTTGGTATTTTATGTAACAACTAGTTTTATTAATATTTTTTATTTTTTAAATTGAAACTATAAATTAATGCTAAGGAAAATAGAAAACCCTGTTCAACTATATGGATACAAGTTTTTTCTTGTTCTACCCCACCTCCCCATGATTAATTTATTTTGGATAGTAGGCCATTCATGTTATTGTTTTCATTCCAACTCGGAACTGTTTGCCAAGGAACCTTTGCTCTTGGTATTCCTAGAACACTTTTCCCCTGCCTACCTAGTAAAATCTCCCAGCTTTATTGTTTAAATTTTCCGGCCCTTAGCATTTATAACATTTATTGAATGCCTCATAGAAGTTATTTTGTATGACTGTCATCACTACTAGTTTGGGTATTTAAGGATGGATCAGATGAATAGTAATAAGAAATTCCATTTTCTTTGCAATGAAAAGAATGTGAGTAATTGGAAATAATCAAACAATAGATGAACTAGGGAATCAGCAGTAGAAAAATTGGTGAGATACTGTAGAAGGTTTGAAAAGATGAAGACCATTAAACATGAGGACTGTTAGATTAGGTGGGCAGTTCAGGTTGTGATGAGTTAATTTAGCAGGTGCTAGATTGCAGATTGCAGCAGGCTAAGGAAAGACTGGAGAGGAAATGATACTTAACCGTGAAGGGAATATAGGACTATACTGAAAAGGTAATAAGACTCAAACAATTTTATTGTGATGGTAGTTGGTTGGTGGTTTGTTTATGTCTTTTTTTTTTCCATTTTAAGAGTATGGTATTAAATGCATTCATATTGCTGTACACTCATCACAGCCATCCATCTCCATAATTCTTTTTGTCTTGTAAAACTGAAACTGTGAGTTAAACAAGGACTCTCATTCCCCTCCCCTTCCAGCCACTGACAAACCACCATCTTTCTTTCTGTCTCTATGATTTTGACTGCTCTTAAGTATCTCATCTAAGTGAAATAACAGTATTTGTCTTCTTATAACTGGTTTATTTCACTTGCCATAATGTCCTCAAGGTTTATCCATGTTGTAGAGTATTAAATAATTTTCTTTCTAGTGCTAGTTGATATCTTTCTTTTTAAAGAAGGTGGAGCCTTAACATGTTTGTAAGGTAAGGTGAAAAGAGTTAACTGGAAAAAAGGAGATACAGTCTATAAGAGGAAGAATACTTTTTCCTCTAAAGGGATAAACAAGCTGAAAACAAGCAGGGATATACGTATAGGTCCTCGGAATTGTCAAAAGTTCAGAAAGCTAAAGTAAAGTGGGTGAATCACTAACAAAATTTGTAAAAATTTACTGTGCACATACCAAAAAAGACAGTTTACAAATAGGGAGCGCTCAAACCAGACATGAAATGAGGCTCAGTGGTATGTTATTAATATAAAGCAGCTTATAATGGTGAGCAGGCAGTGTCTCAAGTATTTGATGATTAAATTAATGACTAATCTGGTTTTGTCCAGAGAGCCTTCAACTGGTGTCCATTTGTTTTTTATTTTTAACAGCGTTAGCCATTTTGTTCCAGTATTTTTACCTAAATTTATTTCTCTCAAAGGTCGAGGTCAAGGAGGCATTCTCATAGACGTTACAGTCGATCCAGATCCCATTCTCACTCTCATAGGAGACGATCTCGAAGTAGGTCATATACACCAGAATACCGGCGTCGAAGGAGCCGAAGTCATTCTCCAATGTCTAACCGGAGAAGACATACAGGCAGCAGGGTATATGGTTTTTTAAGTTAATGAAAACCTTTTATGTGTTTCCTGTGTCTTTAGTCGTAGTATAAAATCTTGCTTTTGTAAGAGCTAGAGCACTGTTTAAAAGTGGTACTCCAGAAACATCCTTGGCTATATGAATATTGTTTATATTCATTCAAGTATAGTTTCTTTTCTTGACTTTTGAATCATTAAAAGAAATTTGGGGGAAAACATGTTGCAAGAATTGAAATAAAAAGCTAACTTGAAAATATTGAGATTAAAAGTTTCACCATGGGAAGAGGGTAGCAAGGAAATACCAAGCTAACACTTATATTGAGCAATATGCAAAGTTCCTCAGTGCATTAATAAATGCAGTTAACCTTTCCGTGAGACAGGTTACCTTATTATTGATAAAGAAATTGAGTCTTGGATATGTGGCTTTGAGGTTTGATTCTATTTAACGGTGATGGAGTCTGCTATTATTTAATGGTGTTTTGAAATCAGCACATTAATTTTTCAAATCTGGAAAGAATACCCTTGCTAAAGAGTGAAAATAGAAGAGGGGAGTCTAATTAGCAATTGCAGATGAAGTCAGGTTGAGTACAGATCTATAGGGGATATAAAACATTTGAATAAACTAGAAATAGACATTAAAGATAAATTCTTAGTATTCTGAAAATTGCTGGACTAGTGAATTAGGGACGTTTTTATTCAGTCTATAACCTGAAGTATATTCTAGAGAAGGCTTGCGTGTACTATGAACTGTAAAATATAGCTCATCTGGTTTTTTCCTTTTAAATTCTTGTTTCCAAGTGATTTTGTGTATTGGGTGAAGTGCCCTAAGCAGAAGTATTTCTGTATGTTTGTTGTTGTTGTTGTTTTTTTAATTTAGAGCTTAAATAACATCTTTATTCAACAGGCAAATCCTGATCCCAATACTTGTCTAGGAGTGTTTGGCCTCAGTTTGTACACAACAGAGAGAGATCTTCGAGAAGTATTTTCTCGATATGGACCGTTGAGTGGTGTCAATGTGGTTTATGACCAGCGAACTGGACGGTCACGGGGATTTGCTTTTGTTTATTTCGAGAGAATAGATGACTCAAAGGAGGTAATTTTTTGTAATTATTTTTGTCACTTTGAAAAATTTCTGATGTGCGTTATTTAGTATTGAGTTAACTTTTGAAAGTTGATTAATAAATTTCCAGTTCCATAAACATTATGTGCTCTTTAATTCTCTGACATAGTTTAAACTCTGCCTGTTAGTGTTAAAATTGGAATGTTCAGTTTCACTTTCCAGCTAAAATGCGTATAAGCATATCCTGATTAAAATCTGGCCTTGTGAAGTAGTTTATGAGTTACATGGAAAAGATGAAGTGTATATAACTGTTCTCTTTTGAAAAAGCCTTATTCGTGCTCTAAGCAAATGATTACATTGACTTTTAAAAAATTGTGTTTAGGTTTAATCAATCTGTTTAATTTTTTTGTCTGATTATCTCCCTGTCTATACAGAGCTTTGTTTTTCTATTCTCTTAATATTCATCTGTCATTCTGTTCTATAATGGGAAGAGTTGATACCTTTTCATTTTTGTTTAGTGCCCTTAATATGCCTAACAGAATGATCCCAGTCAATGTCAGAGATTTTAAATAGTGTTGTTATAATGTACTAGGTAATGGATTGTAGAGGAAGCAGTAGGCTTGCCTTCAAAAGTTCATGGTGATTGAATTGAAAATTCCATTTTAAGGAATTTTTGAAGCTCATTTGTTAAAGAACAGAAGGTACTGGCTTGTCTTTTTTGTACCATTTTATATGTGACAGTAGTTGGGTGTAGGTCATTATTGCTTTGTGTATCAATAGTGTTTGGTTATAGTGTGAACAGTCATATTAAAAGCGTATCTTTCAACAGTAATAGATGCTGTTGACATCTGTTGTTTGTAAAGCAGGATGATATTAAACATCCTACAATGCACAGGATAGCCACTGACAACACAGAATTAACCACTGCCAAATGTCAGTGGTAGTGTCGTTGAAAAACCTGGATAAGTCTAACAAAACAATGCTCTCAGTTGAAGGCATTTGTATGATAGACGTATACTGATAGACACTAGTGGTTTTTTATTGTTGCATATTTGTGTTTTGTTTTTTCCTGTTCTTAATAAAGGATAAAGGTGTAAATTTAGAAATACCAGGATATCTGACCTGAAGTAAAAGTGCAGACAGTATCACAGTTAAAATTTGTGTAAATATGAAGCTTGTTTGCCCTGCCTTTTGACACCCCTGCTCTTTAGGTTTATTTCTGAAGCTTCACTTAGTTTCAAAATGCTTCTTAAAATGTTAAAGTGGTTGATTTATTAATGCTTTTATTAGTATTAGTACCAAAGGGCAGAATGAGAGGGGATTATGAGCACAGGTATAATCTTGGTGGCAGATGAGAAAGTTCCTTTTTATTTGAAGCTCACTAGGTGGCAGTATGTTATTTAAGGAATGGCTTGACTAGTTTAGACCTGTTCACTGAAAAGCACTTTCTGCTTTGAATTGCTCAGACTGAAGCTACATTGTGAAGCCTCAGAATTCTGCAGGTTCTGTGGTTGCTGCTTTGTAACTTTTAACACAAGCCTGCGTAAGTGTTCTTGTGTACATTGACAATGCATTATTATTGACAGGCATATAGCAGGAATTAAGAGGTCAGGTCCTTGCTGTTTTTACTTGAAAGAAATGTTTACCAATTTTTCAGTTTTGAAAGTTTCCCCTTGGTAAATTATGCATGACTTTCTGTGCCTGTTCTCTTTTATAGGCTATGGAAAGGGCAAATGGAATGGAACTGGATGGTAGAAGAATTCGGGTGGATTATTCTATCACCAAGAGAGCACACACACCAACACCAGGCATATACATGGGCAGACCAACTCAGTAAGATTTTGAGTTTCCTAAGCTGAATTTTAAGAGTCAAAAAGCCACCAGAAATGTGTATACATCTTTGGTTAATCAAAAGATAAAACTTTTTTCCCTTGTAATTAGAATTGAAAGTTATTTAATGTGTGTGTGTATATATATATATTATTTGAATCACTTTAATTTTTTATATGTATATTTGAGCAAGGGGACATTAAAACTAGTTGAAGTGCATTCCTAGCTCTTTTCTTGTATACAATAGAAAAATTATTAAATGTATGTATTAAATATGTATTAAATTATTAAAAGTATGCTTTTAAATACTTCTCGTTCTATTTATGTGACCTTGGAAGCCTCTGTGTGTAGGAAAAAGTTTTTTAATATATTAAAACCAGAGAGTGAAAGAAGGAATATAGGCTTTCATTTAATGTGAAGCCTCTTGGGAGAAAAAAGGATTTGACAAGGAGAGCCCACTGAAAACTAAAGTGAAAATAATGTCCATATGATTAAGAGTTAGGAAAACAACAAGGAAAAGAGGGCTTAGAATTTAAATTCACTGATAGATGTTTGAACACCAGACCTTAACCTTTAGTGCTGGACTTTAGTATAGTTAGTTTTCTTTGGTGTTCAGGCTTGGATATGTCTAAATTCTTGAGATTTATTAACTGCTTTTGAACTGGTCATAGAACATACATCTTAGTAATATAGTACTTTTTCTCAGCACAGTGGTTTTTTTCACCGTATTGAAAAGGTCTTACTGATTTGGCTAGTGCCTTATAATTTGTAGTTAGTGAAATTATTCTTGGCTCTTTATGTTATAAATATCAAGCAGAATACCATAGGAGTCAACAAAGTAAGACATTGAAGTAACTGGCATGAAAGGGTTATTGTTTCTCTCTTAGCTTCTTCCATTTTATTTAAGCATCTATTTGTATTAAATGATAGAAAATAATCATTCCTGTTGATGTGGAATTTGCGCCTTTTTCTACAGCAGTGGTGGTGGTGGCGGTGGCGGCGGTGGTGGAGGTGGGGGAGGTGGCAGACGTCGAGATTCTTACTATGATCGAGGATATGATCGTGGGTACGACAGATATGAAGACTATGATTACCGGTACAGGTAATGTTGTAACTTACAATTTCTGTTCTGAATTAGATGATAATAGTAGTATGGGCACTTTTAAGTTAATATGTATTGATAAAAATGAGTGAAATATGGGACTTCCTGGCAGTCCAGTGGTTGATACTCTAGTTGCAGTGCAGAGGCATGTGCATTTGTATCGGCCAATACTCACCCTGTATAGTTGGTGCATTGAAAAATTAATAGCTTATCTTAGATCTGCTACTAGTTTGAATGATGAAATTTTTGTTTTTATCTGCTTCAGTGTAGTGATTATGTGCTTTGCTAAGTAATCTTTTATCTCCTACAGAAGAAGATCACCTTCTCCTTATTATAGTCGATACAGATCACGATCAAGATCTCGATCCTACAGCCCAAGTATGTATACTTTCGCTTTTGTCACATTAAGAACCAAATTTGTAACTAATGGCTAATTTTAGAAAATTAGGGTGTATAGTGACTGTAAATAGTTGGGAAAATATTAGGCAAGTGAAAGTGTAATTGTCATTTGACTTATTATTTTTTTTTTAACTCTTTTGCAGGACGCTATTAATAAGCAGAGCAGTTGCAGTTGAGGACATCTTTTTCTCTTTTTTTAATTCTGGATTTCCCCAAGCTTCTAATCCTTTCTACTCCTCAAAAAGAACCCTTAAAAAATCTTTGGTTTGTTTAGCATCTACGCTTTCTCAATTGTATTGCTATTTTCCACCCCTTTTATTATATTCTTAAAGATGTAATTGTCATTTTTGAGTAGTTAAACATCTTGAGTAAAAAGGAACCCCCCCGTGTTATGCTTTGTAAATGATTTTTTTGTTTGTTTTTTGCTTTTATGGAAAATTCACTCCTAGCTTATCAAAATGAGGGAAGAAATGATCTTTTTAAAGCTTCTTTTGTGTTAGATATTGTATTAGACATTGTATTAGAAGTCTGCATTTACTACAAACTCCTTTTTTAACTTTCTTTTGGGGAAGTTAGTAGTAGTTCAGTCAGGTCAAGTTTGTCTGGGGTGGCATGGAACAGTCAAATAGTTGAGTATAGAAAGTTTGAAGCTATAGAAGAAAATACTTACTTGGTCATTTCTTTTGAAGAACATAATTTTTGAACCCTAAAAATTACTTCTTTTTTTAGAAATGAAAAGCTTGTGGACTCCTATAAAACATGTTGTATTTAAAATACATTTGTTGAAACTTAAAAACGTAAAGTGTGATTTTTGTGTTGAATTTATTAATCAGTGAAGGACAGCCTTTATTATTTATTACTTAGAGCAGTTGTATAATTGCTATTAGAAATTTTGGTATTGGGACAATGGTTTAGGCAGGCTGTTTGTATAGAGTTCTTAGAAGTAGTTGGGGGGGGTAGTCTTCTTTCAAATAAAAGTTAATTTCTTTGAAAATGGGACTCTCTCTTTATTGTGGTACAGTGGGAAGATATAACTGGATTAATTTGGATTTCCTTTTTCCTAGTACTTTTGCATGCACCTAAATGTATAATCTGTGTCTCTTCTTGAAAAACCCTTTTCTTTCCTCCCTTTTTTGGTCAACTACCAATATTGATAGTATTCCGTGTTGAAGAAAAGATAAATAGTATGGTTTATTTCTTCAAGAAGCCCACATTCTAATGGGAAAACACATTTAAATAACTAGTGTAATGAAAGGGGAGGCTGTACGAATGAAGAGGTGGATGATTTTTCAGGTGACCTTTAAGAAAAAGTATAGGAACATGAGCCTCCTTTGCTTTCTCCCTCAAAGCAATGGGAATAAAATTAGATTATTATGATCTGTATGCTAGCTCAGTGAGATCTGTGGAATCCAAGTACCACAGATATCTTTTTTAAAAAACTAACTTGCCACTAAGGGCTATCTTAGTGAATAAAGCTCTCTCTTGTTGGTCCCTACAGGAATTTTGTTTTTTAAGCCAGGTTATTTAAAGACTGGAAATCATTGCCCTAATGAATGAGAACATTAACTTGTTGACTGCAGGAATACTTTTAAAATATATGTATCATCAAAAAGTAGAAGCGTATGCACATATATATGTATAACATGTAAAGAGAATCACTTTGCTGTATACATGAAAATAACAAAATAGTATAAATCAAATATGCTTCAATAAAAGTGTAAATTTTTTAAAAAAAGTAAAAAGTAAAAACATAAACACATAAAGAGATACTGAACATGATTAAAGACACAGTATGTAGAGAATACAATACTCTGTCAGTCCATTGGTTAGGACTCCACTGACTGCTGAGGGCCCAAGTTCAGTCTCTGGTGGAGGAACTAAGATTTCCACAAACCACACAGTGCGGCCAAAAAAAAATTATACACACATACATACATACTGTAATAAAGGTGCATGAATGCATTCTCAAACTTGCAATAATGTGAGATGATACAATGCCCATGTGATGAATTAAGTGAGGTGAATGAATGGCATTGTTACGTTACAGTCGACCTGATAATATGTCAGAAGGAGGACCATGTGCTCCAGGTGATGCTGGATCTTGGATTTACGATGATGCTGATGGTTGAGAGACCCTAAGAAGGATGAAGCAGGATGGTGCAAGAGTTCATCACTCAGAGTGGCTTACAATTTAAAACTTATGAATTATTTCTGGAATTTTTAATATTTTTGGATTATTTGGTCAACTTTAGATAATTAAAACTACAAAGTGAAAGGGGGGACTGTTGTATCTCTCTGATGGTAATTTAATCCAGAAATAGATTTTTAGGGCATGATTTTCAGACTGTTACAATTACTGCTTTGTAAATTTGAGAGGATACTTCCTTGATATAGGGAATGTAACTGGCAACATCCTTTAACAATGAGTTGGGAATAAAGTTGACAAACTTGGAAAAATTGAGACTCTTCAAAGAGAGGGCCTAATCCTACTGTTCCCTCAAAAGTAAACTGGGACACATGGGTAATTGAAGTGTGACAGCTTCAGAGCATCAAATGGGGCTCTGATCACTTTTTTTTTTTTTAATTTTTATTTTTACTTTGTTTTACTTTACAATACTGTATTGGTTTTGCCATACATTGACATGAATCCACCACGGGTATGCATGAGTTCCCAATCCTGAACCCCCCTCCCACCCCATATCATCTCTCTGGATCATCCCTGTGTGATCACTTTAATTAGGAAAAATTAAAAGGACAAATAAAGGGTTGAGTAGGGAGTTTAACTTAAATAGAATTTCCATTGCAGAAGACGAAAAAGTTGAAGGTGGTTGTGTAACAATGAACATGCTCATGCCACAGATCTGTGCACTTAAAAATGGTAAATTTTATGTATAATTTGTTTAGTTGCATCCAATCCTTGCGACCCCATGGACTGTACCCTGCCAGGTTTCTCTTTGTCGACACATCTGTAAACAATGAGGTAATAATTATAGTACCTGTTATTCTGATGGAGTAAGTGTCCAGTAAATACATATACAAATGAGTGAGTTAACGGAAATCATTGGTGGAGCCTTTGGACTGGTGAAATTCCCAGTCCAAAATTTCCATCATGTTAAAATTGAAGTATAAAAGGGATATATATGACAGAAGGAGTCTAGGCTGAATCATGATGACCCTAAAAAGGGATTAAGAATCACTTTTAGTCTGTTTAATAAAGGAAGAGGCAATTTAATAATTATGGACTTTTGTGGAAGTTCGGTGGTTAGGACTCAGTGCTTTCACTGCAGAGGCCAGGGTTCTATCCCTGGTCAGGGAACTAAGAATTCTGCAAACTACATGGTGCAGGCCAGAAAAAATATATATAACAAAAGTATTGGTGCTTAAGTCACCTTGAAAATTAAATTATCCAAAACATCCCTAGTGTCAGATAATTGAAGTATTCTATTTGATATTTACAAAATCAAGTGCAGAGTAGTCAATGGAAAATGGTTTTTGGAGCATAAAAAGGGACATGAATTTTATTTTCAAGTACTGTTACATTAACAAGTATTCCTTAAAAAATTTACTTGTGAAGGCATATACTTCTAATACAATTTAAAAAGTATGGGTTGTATGATCTGGTTTCTCAATTATTTAGGGTTTTCACTTTTTAATATGTTTAATAGGTACAAACTCAAGAAATGAAGAAAACCAAAAACATTTGTTGTCTTGTATACAAGGATCCCTACTCCATTATAATTGAATGGGAAGGCCTAGTAGTATAACTATTGCAATCCTTACACAAAATTTATATGTATGTATAAACATGCAAAAGGGGGAAGGGTTCTGTTAACAGCTTATAATAACCTCTATAAGATGGGCAGTTTGGGAGGAGTGGATGAAATTATTCCAAGGACCAGATGGAAGAATGTACCTAGGAATGAATAAACAGGAATAGAATCTAGAATAGATTGAACTACATAGGAGAATTTATAAAGATGACATTTCATTTTGGTAGAAAAATTAAGAGATGGTAAAATTGACTATTTGGAAGACGAAGTGAAGTGAAGTTGCTCAGTTGTGTCCGACTCATTGCGACGCCGCGGACTGTAGCATACTAGGCTCCTCCGTCCGTGGGATTTTTGAGGCAAGAATGCTGGAGTGGGTTGCCATTTCCTTCTCCAGGGGATCTTCCCGACCCAGGGATCGAACCCAGGTCTCCTGCATTGCAGGCAGATTCTTTACCGTCTGAGCCACCTACCCCACATTTGGAAGACAAACCCTTGCCTTATACATTAATGCCAACAAAGGTCTGTCTAGTCAAGGCTATGGTTTCTCCAGTAGTCATGTATGGACGTGAGAGTTGGACTATTGAAGCTGAGTGCCAAAGGATTGATGCTTTAGAACTGTGGTGTTGGAGAAACTCTTGAGAGTCCCTTGGACTGCAAGGAGATCCAACCAGTCCATCCTAAAGGAGATCAGTCCTTCCTTAGAAGGACTGATGTTGAAGCTGAAACTCCAATACTTTGGCCACCTGATGGGAAGAGCTGACTCATTTGAAAAGACCCTGACCCTGGGAAAGATTGAAGGCGGGAGGACAAGGGGATGACAGAGGATGAGGTGGTTGGATGGCATCACCAACTTGATGGACATGAGTCTGGGTAACCTCCGGGAATTGGTGATGGTCAGGGAGGCCTGGCTTTCTGTAGTCCATGGGGTCGCAGAGTCGGACATGACTGAGCAACTGAACTGAACTGAACAGGTGGATTAGATACCTAAATGTGAAAAATGAAGCTGTACGTTACCATTTGGCAACCATGATAGTAATAATTAAGCAAAACTCTTTCATGGATGCCAAAACTAGAGTAAAGGTGTGAGGAATAATGAGAAAAACAAGAGTCTGAAAATCTTTCCCCTGAAGATAATTGGTAATTACGAAGGGAAATAGTTTGTACGGTTGACCCTTGAACAACACAGAGGCTAGTCTGTGTACAATTTATAGTTAACTCTCTGTATCTGCACTTCCTCTGTATCCTTGGATTCAGCCAACCAGGACCGTGTAGTGCTGTAATATTTAGTCCTGGAAAATTATCCACATAAAAGTGGACCTGTACAATTCAAATTCACATTGTTCAAAAGTCAACTCTAACTGTATATTGGAGAAACCTGGCAGAGATCTTTTAACAAGTGATCAAAGGTAACATCACAGTAATGGAACTGATGGACATCATGTGCTTCCTGATACGAAACACTAATGACAATATCACTTTTGTGACAGTCCACAAAATATACATAACTTGACTCTAATCATGGGAGAGTGAAGTCGCTCAGTTGTATCCGACTCTTTGCGACCCCATGGACTGTAGCGCACCAGGCTCCTCTGTCCATGGGATTCTCCAGGCAAGAGTACTGGAGTGGGTTGCCATTTCCTTCTCCAGGGGATCTTCCCAACCCAGGGATTGCACCCAGGTCTTCTGCACTGCAGGCAGCCGCTTTAACCTCTGAGCCACCAGGGAAGCCTAATCATGGGAGAAGTAACTCCCAATTGAGAGGCATTCTGTAAAATGACTATATGCTTCAAAAATGCCAGTGTCCTGAAAGATAAGACTGAGGAGTAAAGGAAACTAAAAAGACATAAAATGCAAACCATGATCTAGGATTGTCTTTTATTCTGTTTAAAATATGACTTTTAGATAGTTTCATTTTGTTCAGTCATGGGGATTCATACCATTGATCAATCATTCCTCTAGCTCTTAAGCCAGCTTTATTGTATAGTTTACATGAAAGTATATTCACCACTATTAAGTGTATAATATGATTTTTTATTAAATATGTACAATCAAGGTTTATATTTTTAATCTACTTCAACAGTTACAGAGCACAGAAACCTTTTCATATCAGTAATTATTCTTAGTACTTTTTAGTACTTACTATATTAGAGAATGAATTCTGTAAATTGGCTTTCCAGACAGACTGAATTGGTGTAAAAAAAAAATGTTGTAAAAAAAAAAATTAAAAAAAATGTTGTATTTCAGTTTAAGTAAAAGTTAATTAGGGCTTCCCTGGTAGCTCAGGTGGTAAAGAATCTGCCTGCAGTGCAGGAGACCTGGATTCAATCCTCGGGAAGATCCCCTGGAGGAGGGTATGGCAACCCACTCTAGTATTCTTGCCTGGAGAATCCCCATGGGCTACAGTCCATGGGGTTGCCAAGAGTCAGACGTGACTGAGCGACTAAGCAGAGCATAGCACAGAAACTGAGTTCTCACTAAGCTAAGGGTTATTCTACTTTTAGATGACAGAGATGTGTCATAAAAAATGAAGTGCTAAAATCTTATTTAGAGAAACAATTTTCATTCCATGACTTCTAGACTGTTTAGTAAAGGTCCTATAATTTCCACAATAAAATACAATTAGACATGAAAGTGTGTGAAGATTGTTAAAAGTTGTTTATTGGAGTAAAAGCAGGAAGCAAACATTTTTAAAACTTCAAGAGTTGAAATAAAAGAGTTTCTGACTAAAAACTCTTGATGAGAGCATTTAATTAACCAGATCACTCCAAGAGCTGATCAAAACTTCTACTAAATCTTGGGACTTCCCTGGCTGTTTCAGTGGTTAAGACTCTACACTTCCAACGGGCACAGTGGGCAGGCACAGGAAATCCTGAGCAGATCCTGCATGCTGCCAAAAAATTAAAAATAAATAAAACTTTACCAAATCTTAACACGAATATTCATAGAAATCCACCAAACTTTGAGTTCAATATGTTGATAGTATATAGTACTCCAAATCTAAATTGGACATTAGAATTCTAGTCATTTCTGGAGAACAGGATACTAATACATTTTAAAAACTAATTGACATTTGTAATTGGGTTTATATCTTAAGAGACACCCAAAAATATACACTTATTTTACTTACTAATTGCAAAACTATATAATATGAAAAGTTTGCTTTTAAATTTAAATAGTGGGACTTCCCTGAGGGTCCAGTGGTTAGGACTCAGCACTTTCACAGCTGAGGGCCTGGGTTCGATCTCTGATCTGGGATCTAAATACCTGCAAGCTGAGCAGCACCACCAAAAACAACCAAAATAATTTTAGTAGATACTTCTAGAAATATACCTTAGATATACATGAACATGGGCACAAATATTCACATATGAAATTCCTTATTGATGCAACTTAAATGTGCATCAACAGAAAACTAGTAAAAAATACATTATGGCAACCTATTCAAAACTGTTTAGTCATTCAAAAAATGAAAAACATTAAGAAAATGATACAATCTATATGCACTAATATAACCATCAAAATATATGGGTAAAGTGGAAAACAAGGTGTAGTACAATATATATTCTATGCTGCCATTCCTGGATCTCTAAGTGTGTTCACCCATGTATGTGTTCACCCATGAAATGGAAATACGAAAATACCTGCTGTAAGTGCTACTGCTAAGTCACTTCAGTTGTGTCCGACTCTGTGCGACCCCACAGACGCCAGCCCACCAGGCTCCCCCATCCCTGGGATTCTCCAAGCAAGAACACTGGAGTGGGTTGCCATTTCCTTCTCCAGTGCATGAAAGTGAAAAGTGAAAGTGAAGTCGCTCAGTCGTGTCCGACTCTTAGCGACCCCATGGACTGAAGCCTACCAGGCTCCTCCGTCCATGGGATTTTCCAGGCGAGAGTACTGGAGTGGGGTGCCATTGCCTTCTCCACTGCTGTAAGTAGTACTCTGGAAATACATATGACACGGACATTCCCTCTTGGGAGGGAAACTAGTTGACTGCTGGTCACATACCGAAGGGAGGCTTAAATTTCCCAGTACCTTTTTTATTGCTGTTTGAATTTAAAAAAACATAGGTGTTTTTATCCATTTAAAATAATGTAATCAAATTGTGATTATTTTTTTAACTCCAAAGATAGAATGTAGAATTTTAAAATATGAAGTGGTAGGTATACTTCATCAAATTCAGTGAAAAATAATTCTCAATATCTGGGAAAAAACAAATTTTTGTAGAAAATTATTCAAGAAGAAAGAGAGAGGGACCCTCTTACCTGGAAGCATCTCTCAGTTGCCATTCTTAAAATTGGTCATTTGGATAAGGAATCCATAAATGCTTGGTCAGTCTTTTACAGTGCTGTTTTACCATTCAGTTAAACATTCTAAATTGGAACCTCAGGGTTGGGTAATGTCTTAAAATAATCTAACCCAACTCTACATCTAATAACTGAATTTTCTTTAGAACAAGATACTCCTTACAGGAGGTAGTTTAAGGAAATGAGTCTTAACTTAGGGTCCTTAGCTTGGGTGTAGTGTTAGAGAAATCCTGAGCCTTTGAATAAGTATTCAGAACTAGCTGTGTTTGTGTTTATTTTTCTAAAGAGTTTAATGCTTCCACTAGATTCTAAATGGTGTTCATCAGTTCAGTTCAGTTCAGTCGCTCAGTCGTGTCCGACTCTTTGCGACCCCATGAATTGCAGCACGCCAGGCCTCCTTGTCCATCACCAACTCCCAGAATTCACTCAGACTCATGTTCATCGAGTCAGTGATGCCATCCAGCCATCTCATCCTCTGTCGTCCCCTTCTCCTCCTGCCCCCAATCCCTCCCAGCATCAGAGTCTTTTCCAATGAGTCAACTCTTTACATGAGGTGGCCAAAGTACTGGTTTCAGCTTCAACATCGGTCCTTCCAAAGAACACCCAGGACCGATCTCCTTTAGAATGGACTGGTTGGATCTCCTTGCAGTCCAAGGGACTCTCAAGAGTCTTTTCCAATACCACAGTTCAAAAGCCTCAATTCTTCGGTGCTCAGCTTTCTTCGCAGTCCAACTCTCACATCCATACATGACCACTGGAAAAACCATAGCCTTGACTAGATGGACCTTGGCAAAGTAATGTCTCTGCTTTTGAATATGCTGTCTAGGTTGGTCATAACTTTCCTTCAAAGGAGTAAGCGTCTTTTAATTTCATGGCTGCAATCACCATCTGCAGTGATTTTGGAGCCCAGAAAAATAAAGTCTGACACTGTTTCCACTGTTTCCCCATCTATTTCCCATGAAGTGATGGGACCAGATGCCATGATCTTAGTTTTCTGAATGTTGAGCTTTAAGCCAACTTTTTCACTCTCCGCTTTCATCAAGAGACTTTTTAGCTCCTCTTCACTTTCTGCCATAAGGGTGGTGTCATCTGCATATTTGAGGTTATTGATATTTCTCCTGGCAGTCTTGATTCCAGCTTGTGCTTCTTCCAGCCCAGAGTTTCTCATGATGTACTCTGCATATAAGTTAAATAAGCAGGGTGACAATATACACCCTTGACATACTCCTTTTCCTATTTGGAACCAGTCTGTTCATAACCCTCCCCAAATTAAAAAAACACGACCTTTGGGACTTAACAGAATTGAAACTGTGCATAATTTGAAAATAATGAGTGGAAATACTGATGTTGGCAGCCCACATTTTCCTGTTTGTGAGAGAAGGAAGATAGAAATACGTAGAAAGAATAAGGGAAGGTGAGGGAGATCTCTGCTGTGATGGATTTGAACTGGAGGTATCAACCGAGCTTACTCATGTTGAAATACACTTCCTTTCATCAGTGTTGCCCTTCATAGTGACAGAAAGCTTAAACACACCAGTTTCTAGAAAAAATAGATACATTTATTAAAGAACTAATTCAGGAAAAAGTGCCAGGCCCAGGTGATTTCCATGGTTAATTCTGACTCAAAAACCAGATAATATCACGGTTATCCAGATTATTTCAGAAAACTTTTTTAAAAATCCAAATTGTTTTGTGAAGTAAGTTTAACATTGATATCTAAACTTAAAAGTGGCACAAAACAGAAAACTGCAGACAAATTTCATTTAAGATGTCATTGCAAATAGTCTGAATGAGTTATTAGCAAGTAGAATCCAAACAGCATTTAAAACAAATGCACCAAAGAGGATTAATTCTGTATATACAAGGATGTTTAATAGTAAATTCATCATAGTGATAGTCTAAGGAGAAAAATCATACGATTATCTCCACAGTTGTCTAATGACTCTTGACAGATTCAATAACTGTCCTTTTTTTTTCTTTTTTGGGGGGCCATGCCACATGACTTAGTGGGATCTTCTTAGTTCCCCAACCAGGGATTGAACCTGGGCCTTTGGCAATAAGAATGCAGAATCCTAACCACTGGACTGCCAGGGAATTCTCTCAATAGCTCTTCTTTTTTGTAGTTCTGTTTTTATTTTTTATTAGAATGAAGCAACGATTTAAATGAAAGGAATGAAATCATATGAGTTTCAGAAAAAGCATAAGTAAATTTCTTCATAATCTAAGTGTGAGAGAATCCTTTCTATTATGACTCAAAATCCATTTGCAATAAAAGAAATTGATAAATTAAATTACATAGAGACATAAGCTGTGTGACAAATACCATAAAGTTGAAGGAAAATGATAAACTGCAGAAAATATTTCTAAATATATTTAAGGGTCAAACTTCATGTTTGACACACACACCGCCCCTCCCCCCCCCACAAACTCTTGAAAATGAACACTAACACACACACAGAGAAAGTGTGGGATAGTTCTTTACAGGTGAATGCCAGTTAGTAAACATATAACTGATAGAACTAGAAAGTCATCATCTATTCCTCAATATAATAACAAATTCAGTCAGAAATTAGCAATGGATTCTAAAACCCTTGGATGAATGGTTGCTGGAAAAAAGGATATTGGCATGGAATCAAAGTTTCATGCTACATTATAATCATAAAAGGGAAAAAATCATAAGAGAAAGGAATATTCCTTTACAATGGTGAGAGCTGGCAGTTACCATAAAAGAACCAAATTTAGCAACATTAATGATGGAACAATATAAGTGCTCCATGAATCTGTATTGTAATAAAGTGTAGGGTTTTCAACTTTAAGAGTATTCTTACCAAAAGTGTTTAACCTGAATCTAATTTGGAGAAACTAATTTGACAAATTCAGAATGTGAGAAATTTTACAACCAACCAGCCTGAAAGGCTGGGGTGGGGATGGAATGGTTTGGATTAAAAGACATTGAAAAGATATGATTTCTGTAGGCTATACTTAAAACTTGATTGCATCTAGACCCTAACAAATAAACATCCACAAAAGGTATTTGGGTCAGTTTGGGAAAGTGAATTTGAATAATGCATATTAGCTAATATGATTGAATGAATGTTAATTTTCCTAACTGTGAACAATAGCATAACGATTCTATGGGAGAATATTACTATTCTTAGAAGGTGCAGATTGAAAGGGTAAAGCGTCAAGATGACTGAAGCCTTTTTCAAATAGTTCATACAAAAAAATAAATCAGAAAGGTATATGGATTCACTGTACTATTCAAAGTTTCTATAAGTACAACTTTATTTAAATAAAAATTGAAATGTTTCCAACCTATAACTTAAAAAGGAGACAACTGTGGCTAAACCATAGTTAATTATAATTTTTTAAAAATTATATTTGACAATATAAAGTCAATATATTGACTTTAGATTGAACTCTCTCATTATTTAATACTTTGTCTATTTAAGGTATAAATTTAATTAGTCTTTGTTTCTTGAATCTTAATAGTTTCAGCCTACAGAAGGTGAAGGTGAGTACTAAAGTTTGGCTAGAACTCATGCTCAATTTTATGTGTAGTAGAACCAAAAGAGCAACTGGAAAAAAACCTTAGCTTTCGAAGTAAAAATAATCCGTTTTCAGCAAAAAAGGAAAGGAAAAAAAAATAAAACAAAAGGGAGATGACTAACCCAGTTCCTCAAAGAGCATTTCTGTAGCATGTGTGAAGTGGAAGTATTAGTCTCTCTATCATGTCTCTTTGCCACCCCATGGACTGTAGCCCACCAGGGTCCTCTGTCCATGAGATTCCCCAGGCAAGAACACTGGAGTGGGGAGCCATTCCATTCTCCAGGGGATCTTCCTGACCCAGTGATTGAACCAGGGTCTTCTGCATTGCAGGCAGACTCTACTATTTGAGCCACCAGGGAAGCCTGTCTATAGCATGTGTGGTGTGAATTACCATTCCTGGCTAGCACAAGTTAAGTATAATGTAAGTAGGTGTAGAATCTTTTTCAGCAGATTAATCCTTTAGAAAACAAATAATGGTCTCATAGTTGAGAAAAGTGCAACTAGTAGCAAATTGTGTACTATATAAATAGAATAGTCTAAAAGAAATTTAAAGGATCACCAGTTAGATAAAACCATCACATAATAGACAAGAATATATTGACTTTAGATTGAACTCTCTCATTATTTAATACTTTGTCTATTTAAGGTATAAATTTAATTAGTCTTTGTTTCTTGAATCTTAATAGTTTCAGCCTACAGAAGGTGAAGGTGAGTACTCAAGTTTGGCTAGAACTCATGTTTAATTTTATGTGTAGTAGAACCAAAAGAGCAAATGACGACCAAAGGTCTGTGAAATGTTGGCTCCCTCGGTTCTTAAAAGTAGTGTTAGGTCAGGGTTCTTCTTGGGGTGAGGAGAAGGTTCCGAAACTAAGTAATGGAAAGGTCACATAACTACATAATGTAGTAAATGTCAACTGAATTGTACACTTTAATACAGTCAAAATGGTTAATGGTCAAATGGTTAGTTTATTTTAAGTGATGCTAGAATTTCTAAAGGCTGGTGCCTGGGGGACAAAAGCTCACTCCCTCTTCCTCTCACCTTTATTTATAAGTGAGGTTTTTCAAAAAATGAATTCTGCTACGATGACAACTCTCTAGATGGAAATTATTATCCTCTTGTGTATTCTGCATTTGTTCCCACAAAAATCAACTGAATCATGCCTCTGTGTTGGCTGTAATGCTTCCCTTTGCTTCTTTGATGGCTCAGCAGGTAAAGAATCTGTCTACAATGAAGGAGACACAAGAGACGCAGGTTCAATCCCCGGGTCAGGAATATCCCTTGGAGGAGGATACGGCAACCCACTCCATTATTCTTGTGATAAAAGTTTCTCTAGAGAGTATTTAAATACTATAGAGCAACAAATAAGCTATAAGGAAAGTCAGCCTTGGGTAGCAATTAACTGTTTCAGGAGAATTAGTAAAATGCTAGAGTTAAGAAGGGCTTTAAAGATCACTTAGTTCAGTCCAG
This sequence comes from Ovis aries, assembly GCF_016772045.2. NCBI lineage: Eukaryota > Metazoa > Chordata > Mammalia > Artiodactyla > Bovidae > Ovis > Ovis aries. The sequence continues at coordinate 33,014,054 of NC_056057.1, read as the reverse complement.
TCATTTTCAAATTAGGGAACAGCTAGATAAAATTATAAGGTTAAGCTCGCGTGTGACACCGAGATGAACCTGATATGTTCATCATTAGTAAGAGTATCCTTGGCTTACCTAGGGGCTCTGCGGCAAAGAATCTGCCTGCTAATGCAGCAGACAGGGGTTCGATCCCTAGTTTGGGAAGATCCCCTGGAGAGGGGAATGGCAACCCACTCTAGCATTCTTACCTGGGAAAACCCATGGACAGAGGAGCCTGGCAGGCTACAGGCCATGAGGTCACAAGAGTTGGACACGACTCAACAACAACAACAGCAAACAGTATCCTCTGTGGGATAGAACAGTGCTGCTTTTTTTTTCACCACATTAACACACTAGTTTACAGTTATTTCTTTTCCTCCATCCTTTCCTATAAATGTGTCTTCTGACTCACCAGCTTCCCTGGTGGCTCAGATGGTAAAGAGCCTGCCTGCAGTTCAGGAGACCTGGGTTTGATCTCTGAGTTTGGAAGATCCCCTGAGGAAAGGAACAGCTACCCACTCCAGTATTCTTGCTGGAGAATTCTATGGACAGAGAAGCCTGGAGGGCTGCAGGGACCTCCCTGGTGGTCCAGTGGTTAAGACTTCATCTTCCAATGCAGGAGGTACATATTCAATCCCTGGTCAGGGAACTAAGAGCCCACATGCCTCGAGGCAAAAAACCCAAAACATAAAATAGAAGCAATAAAGACTTAAAAAGAAAGAACATAAAGAGTACAAAATAAGCTTCAGTGTAAGAGGAAAAATGAGGAGCTCTGATCCAAGCAATAACCAATACCTCAGAAAGAGATTGAGAAGTTAGTGTGTATAGTTGCATTTAAATAGCAGCCCAAGATGCAGGTCCAAGAAGCCTGAAATCTATCCACCCTGGGGGATACTCACACATTACTAAAGCAAGATGAAAACATAGAAATTCTCCTTTCATGAAATTATAGTGAACCCCTGCCTGGATGTTGACTATTGTTCTGTAAACAATGAAAGGAAGACAGAAGTCTAGAAAAAGGCAATAAATAATCAAAGATAGCCACCAATGAGTATCTTAAGATCCCAGACTGAAAGAACCAGGACACTATAAACTAGAACATTAAAATAAGAGGTTATATGATTAAAGTTCAAAAATTGCTGAAAGGAACTGGTGCGATGAGTGTGAACTTGTTTGGTATTTAGAATTAAAAAGTGTACTTTCACTCTTGAGAGATCTTTGGAAAAAACAAAGTTCTTTAGAGGGTAGGTAGTGAGTTTCTTGTGACCTCTACTGCCAGTCTCTGTTAGGACATGATGAACCAAAAAACTTCTGAGAAAAATAATTTTTTTTAGTTTATTTTAAAGTCATTGTTTTTTGAAGGTAGTTTGATATTTCATATTTAGATAAATTCAAGAAGGGTTTGCAAGAATTCCTAAAAACAATCTTTATGGGCCATTAAAGAAAGTTAAGGGCTTTTGGGGTATGTCACTGACATTTTTAAGGGCTGTATAAACGGCATTTATATGCTTCTCTTACGGGGTGAGAAAAGGACCACATCTCACATATCAACTTCTGCCCTCCACAATGTCCTACACCTTTGGGGGCTCAAATATTTGTTGAATAAATAAGAAAACACTACTATGCCGAACGCTTTTTGATGACACTGATTAGGGTTTCCCAGGTGGTGCAGTGGTAAAGAATCCATTTGCCTATGCTGGAGATGTTAGTAAGAGACACAGGTTCAATCCCTGGATCGGGAACATCCCCTGGAGAAGGAAATGGCAACCACTCCAGGATTCTTGCCTGGAAGATTCCATGGACAGAGGAGTCTGGCAGGCTACAGTCCTTGGGGGTGGCCAAGAGTCAGACATGACTGAGCACACACACACACAACATATATTAAAGAGAGAACTGTAGATGTGAATAAGTCCAGTTCCAAATATACCCAATACATGAAAGTCTTTACAGAAAAATGTATCACTAGATTGATCATTTTCAGAATCTAGTGATTTTATATAAACAATTTTTGTTAGCTAACCACATAATAAAACAATATGGCTTTGTACTACTACATTTTGGATAATGCTGTTTGATATTGCCCATCATGAAATGATAAATGTAAAAATTAAGGATTCCATAAAAATCAAAGTGTAGATTTCCATACCTGGAAAACCAGTTATTTCAAAGTAGAAGGGGAGGACTTCACAGTAACTTTCCAGAATCCCATTTGATAATCTGTATGAGGTTCTAGGCAACTTTACTTTTTTTAACTTGAAAATGACTGTGTAATAATTTGGAGTTTTTGATCACAGACTGGTTTTTTTTCTGGACAATTTTTTAAAAATCATTTCTTCTCTTCAAATAGGATTGTATCATAAAAACCTTATACTTACTCAATGTAAGTTGCCAAATGTCACAAAAATCATTCATACACTAAGTCTCAAAAGTTTCCTTTGAATTCAGTTCTGCTCTCGATTATTTTTTAGAAGTTAGTCTGTGCATGAAGTGATTAAAGTTTATGATGCTCTATCTTATGTGATTGTACTGATAATAGAGTTAATCAGATTCTTCAGCACCTTCACAAAACTGGAAACTGAATAGTTTTATTTTGTTGCAGAGTTAGTCTATATTCTCAATCCCCAAAGTAACTAGTTTTTTTTCTTTGAAACAGGGTTACCACATGTCTTTTAGACGGTGAAATAGTGTGAATTTGTACCCCCAAACCCCACCATTGAAATAGTGTGAATTTGTACCCCCAAACCCCACCATTTCTATGTTCTACAACTGAAGACTTGCTTCATAAAAGGCTGGATGTTAAGACAGTATCATGCATTCATTCATTCAACAAATATTTATTGAGTATATACTACGTGTCAAGCACAATTTTAGGTACTGGGAAATTAGCAATAAGCAACATAGACCTAACCAAATCGAACAAAAAACCTCTGCAAACTTCGAGTTTACTTTATTTACAAGGATAAATCAGACTTGCTCACCAGTTTACACTGATAGAGGACATAAGTAAAAAAATTTTAATGATAAATTTCTTACAATATAAAAAGTGCTAAGTGAAATTCACCTTTCAAAACCCTAACATCAGAGGAGTGAGAGGTTATTTCTAGTGTCAAGAATCACAGGATTCATGGAAAATAATGACTTAGTTGAGACCAGCCTACATGTGTAGTCTAAGCTATGAATAAGTGGTACATAATTACTTCAAGTTCATTATATTACAAAATAAAAGGAACAAAGTAAAATGAGGTAAGCTTAAAATGTCAAGTACAGTGTGTCTACTTTTGAATGTGTCCTCAGCATGAAAGATTTTCAACATGAAAAGCACAACAGCACAAGAGGGAGAAAGAAAAATCAACCCAAATTTGATTGGCTTCTTTGTTTTCAAACGTTATTCGTTCTGATTTTAGACCATAAGGACTTTTCTTGTTAAAAATATATTTAAATTTTTGCAGTGGAACAGAAATTTTATAAAGTAAAAATCTCTTCTATATTTACATTATTAATAACTTCAAAGTTGCAGGGCCAGGTTAAAAAGCTTTATTTTGGTAAGAACTGGAGGTATAAGCTAAATAAGCTAAGTAGTCTCTGCTATTATCAATGAGAGTCATCTACTTTCATATTACAAAATTTTTGTTAACAGAATGCATTTTCAATTTGCATAGAGTCTAAAAATTTTAGTCTCTGAAAAAATTTGAAATATCACAGGGGAAAAGCACAATCATTTCCAATAAATTACTTTTTGTTTGCTTTGGAACTTATTATTTTAAATTTATTTTAAACAAATCACTGTATTTATTTTAAACAAATCACTGTTTGTTCCATTGAGCTTTTCTCTTCTTCATTTTATGAGAATGAATTAAACAGATAGAATGCACAGGGATACTCCTAATCACAAAGTATTAAAGCTGCATCTTATAATGGTACTCATTTCAAATACTGAAAATAAAGAATCATCTGCAGGATCTTTTATTTTCTCTTAGAGCCCTGCGAATCTCACTATTCTTGCCAGCTTTTTAAGTCACTACTCCTAAAGCTATTTACCATGAGGGAGCAACTATGCTGAAGTTTAATTTTAGGAAAAATTTCTCTTGAAAATGTTGCTCAAATGAACATTTCCAGTCTAGAGGAAGAAAAGCCAATCCAGGCATAGTCACCTTAGCACAACTGAAATTTTTACATCTCTTTTTCCAGTTCCTACAGAATATTTCAAGAAACCACCAGGAACTGAAGTAAACACAGACATTATAACTGAGCACTTTAAATTCTTTAAATCCAATGTACGTGGTCTAAACCTAATGATATTTTATTTACCTTTAGTTTGGTCTAGTATATTTTCCAATTGGTCTCAAAAGGCTCCAGTTTTTGTTCTGATTATCTTTGTTTCCATAAAATTAAAATAACTAAGTTGATACACTCTTTAGTAATCTAAGGGAAGCGGTCAGAAAATCAATTTAAAGGCAAAATGTAGTTATTAGTAAACATTCATACTGACTGATCCATCATCCAGTAATTTGATATTTGATTCATCAGTTCCAAAATTTTGACGTTTTGCTTCTCCTTGTTAATTCTCTTTTACCTATAAACTCTGTGTTATGATAATAATTTCTCATCTAAGTTCATATGAAGCATGAGGCTCTGATTCTAACAGAAGAAATCCATTTATGGAAATAAATTGGTTTACTTGGAGATTTGAGGCAAATTTCGTACAATCTCTGGCCAAGACACTGGCTTGTGATGGTGGCTGGCATCAGTAAGGAATCCCTTTATAGGGGATAGTTTTTCATTTGTATTCTGCTTTCACTACCAACTCTTATTTAGCTGAGGTATTTAAATAAGCTTTCTTTTCTGATACTAGTTACATACACACAAAATCTCCATTATTTTCCAGTGTCAAGCAATAATCCCTTCCCCTTTTGCATTTGATATAACTTTCTGAAGTGGTACGATAATTTCATTGATATTTCCAACCTTAGCCCTTTTTCTGAAAATGAAATACCACAAATATTTGTAGAAAGCCTCCAGAGTGTTCTGTTGTGAAAAAGGCAAAGAATGGTATAAATAGTTTAACTCCCTTTACAACTGTGGAAACAAGACCAAGGAGGTAAAAAAAAAAAAAAACAAAAACCCAGGGTCACAGTAGGGTCAGCAACACATAGAGAAAACAGACTCCTCTGTGGCATCCATGGTTTCTGAAGATCAACACACTTAGAGGTACAAGAAGTTCCTTAAGTGCAGCTTTTAATTCAAAGGTACAGCCAAGGACTTTGAGCTCTGAGAAAAGGCTGTGGCTCACGTCTCTAGTGAGGGGTGGGAAGCCCGAAGGATTATGGCCAGCGACCACCACTCTGTCCTGGTGTAAGTGGACAAGAGAAGAGCTAGGGGCAGAGTGGGTTTCTGCCAGTTGTTCTGCACCCTGCAGGAGATAAGAAAGTCTGAACTACACCATGGGGGAGATACATATGCAAACATATGCAAATAGACACATGTGTGTGTGTGTGTGTGTGTATATATATATATATACACACTCTGCACCTCCCCCCCCGAAATTTCACCAAAGCAAAAAGAAAATAAAATTCAAACCCAATGAAAAACTATTGCTCATTTGGACTAAATCCCAACATACCATTTTTAAAGTTTGATATGAGGAGGGATTTCTTAGCTTGCTGCTGAGTGTGAGGCAGCTTTGAATACAGATTTCTTGGCTCCTGAAGATTCTGATATCGCTGGGCCTTGAGTCAAGCTTTTGAGGGAAGAAAAATCTTCTTCCTTATCAGCTTTTCACACTAAACTTGTTTACTTGTTTGGGATGGTTTAAACGAGATCCTGGGTAAAGTGACTGAGATGAATCAGGTAACTTTTTTTTTCCCCAAGGTCTCTTCTGCCTTCAATCTTTTCCCTTTTAATGACATCGCAGAACTTTTGATCTCAATAAATATAGGTGTTTGTTTGTTTGTTTTTAAAGTAAAGATACTGGGTCTGGGCAAACCTTACCTTGGGTGTTCTTATCACCAAAATCTGGAAAAAGCATTTTTACTACCTTCCACTTAGGATTGTCATGTGGTTTCCTTCAGTGATAAACACACCTCTGCCCTGCCATCAAACTAGCTGGGTGTCTGCTTGCTTTGACCTCCCCTGGCCTCAATTTCCTCAAATGTGAAAGGAAAATCTAGCAGATCCCTAAAAGTATTCCCAGTCCTCAAATTTTAGAATTGTTTTATAATGAAACAAGTTCAACTGAAAGACATGTAAGAGAGAAGATACTCTGCACAATTCCCTAATTAACGACACAAACGAAAAGTCCAAACTTCTTTATTCAAACATCCAAGAATCTGCAATATATATAAAAGGCTATATTCCTACTTTGGAACTTTTAGAACTAAGTTCTAATATGAATTGCCTCAATCTCTGTTTCTATTAAATAAAAAAGTACTAAGAGTTTACATATCCAAAGACCTAATTTTAACTACCAAAATTACATTTTAGAGATCTGCTATAGTGAATCTAGGTATCTTCCGGTTCACACAGCCTTTTCCTGCTAAAATGCTTCAAACATTTTGACTTCCGTTTACACCACAGAGTCTGCTTTTTTGAGGTTACATCCATGTAGCCTGGGCTTTTGAAAACAATAATTTGCATATTTATATTGGTATATTCATAGTGGAATTTAAAATCTAGTCTATAACCTCATTTTACATTGCATAATCACTTTGGTAATGCCACTCAGTGACAATTTGCTTAAATTATATTGCTTTCAAAATGCATTTCTGTTTAAATGTCCAACTTCCAATTAGTTGCATATACATAAATCAAATTCGCTATTATCTCTAAGTTACCTGTAAGATTATTTTTTTTTAAATCAGCAAAACCTGTTCCATGGGCTTGAAAATGCCATTACATCTCCTGGTTTTTAATAGGTTATATTTTGAGTTTTCAGGGAAAAATTAGATGGAAAAGACCATATTTTAATCCACAGATTATAGATTTTAACAAAATAACTAGTAGTATTCAGCTTAACTTTCATGTTTTCAAATTTATTGCAATATGAAAAAACATTTTAAAAAAAGTAATTGATTTTTATATCACATAAAAAGTTACATTAAATAAAACCACAAACTTTTGAAGAGATTCTACTCATGATTAGTAATAACTGCAAACCAACAACACACTCAAATTTTAACTGTTACAGACTTTAAATAATAAAACTATAAGCTTGATCACTGGGTTTATTTGTGGGAAGATACTTTAATTTTTAGCTTAATCAAGACATGCTGATTTTGATCTTTTTCTTGCTTATATATTTTCTCTGCACTTTGGCTGTAATATATTTATTTCCATTAACTATCACATCTGAGAGTAAATTCAGCTTATTACTGTATTAGCAGAATACTGATAAAGATAAGGAAAGAAAATAAATACATCACTTATGACAACAAAATACACTGTTTTATTTAAAAAGCAGTGGTCATTCTTCATCTGTCAAAAGCTCAAACTGTTAAAAATATTTGGTTATCCTAATGTAACATGCGTTTCCCCCTACTTTGTAAAGAAATAATTTAGGGATCTTTAATAATCAAGCAAAGAGAAACTTTTCTGAGAATAGTAATAGGAAGGGGCTATCATTGATTGAAACAACATACTTTATTTATAGCCACTTAAAACTTTACTGGTGGTCAGCCCTGAAGAAACATTACAGTTTAATCTGTTTCCCTATTCCTCAATAAATAGACAAAATGCAGTAAATAATAAAGTAAAAATTCACTTAAAATCTGAATTTCCTCTCTATAGGTTTCAAAACACATTGTTGTTTTCACAGTAACAGCACATCATACCTTTGGCTTTTTTCTGAAATTAGGGATATTTTCTCAAATAATGCTATTACTTTGGATTAAAATGAACCCTCCATATATGGATCATATGCACAGATGAAGTGGTAGAATAATCTGACAGAAAGGATCTGTGATAATATTATTTCAGTAAATTGAACATCTATCATTTTAAAAATATGTGATATTATTCTATAAGTTTAAACACTCATTACACATATGTTTTAGTAGTATTATTTGATATTTTAAAACTATGTGTAATATTTTCTTTTAAATAGATAACAAGGCAAAGAAAAACAGAAAATTCCAAACATACTTGTGTTACTTAAATTCTAATGTTGATGTACTAATGACATCCTAATTCCATGCAGTCTGTATTATTACTCTTCTCTTCCCACTGTTAAAAGCATCATACTGAAGTATTCTGATGGTTAAAGACAAAACTTAGTACTAAACAGTGCTTACCTTGCTTCTTTTAACCTGCAACTTGAGAACTGAACACAAGTTCTATCTTGCTTTATGCCACAAATCTCTACAAAGAGCTTCTCAGCAGGAATATGTACATATGTTCTCCTGTCCAACTGCACACACTGACTGCATTCCATACCTTCCATACCCGACAAAACTGCCCTCAACTGGAAGATTTGTTGATATTGAGGGGAAAGAGTAATGTCACCTTTTAACCCTATTGTCTAATTGGATTAAAACACTTTCTCAACTTTTTTTGTTATTAATTTTTAAAACAAAATTCAATTTAATCTGCAAAGTCATGATATCAGCTGTGGATTAAAATAAAATTGGAATATATCTCTGTGGTTTCCAGAGATGAGCATCTATAGTATACTACACCAAAATTTTAGAAAATTTTTACTTGGCTTTTTATGCATGGCCATTCATTTAAGTCAAAACCAAAAAATGGCATCTGAATCTTGGTAGGAAAGAAATGCAAGAGCAAATGAATTACCATAAGGCATATGGTACCAGAATCGAGGAGCAAAATTCTGGGCAATTTTCAACAAACGAAAGCAAAAGATGGTGATATCATTTAGTATTTAATTGTCTCAGAACAAAATGTTAGTTAACAGTATAACAGAAAACACACTTTTTTATATAACAAAATTGATTTTTTGGTTTTTTTTATGACTTTTGTTAGTGTCCTTTTTATGAATTAAATTTTTGATAGCTGGATTAGAATTAGAATGGGTTAGAATTAAAAAGAGGGACCATTCAGTTATGGTAGCTTAATGGAAAATATTCAATAGTAATATGTTTCTTGTATCAAATAATACACATTTTTATGTCTTTAACAATATTTTACAGAATAAGATTTAGTTATATTTAAATTTTTCTCCAAGTCTTGGAAAAATACTTTTAGATTACAATAAGATAGGAATAGTTTACAAAGAAAAACAACTTAAAAAATAGAAAAATTACTTCAAACTGGCACAAACCAAACCAAAACTAAATAAGGGGTAATTATCAAACAGTTTCAATTACTGATATTAAATTTAAACCTCAGTTAAAGCAAAATATTGGCTTTGAGAAGGCATAGCACTATTAGTTTAAAAATAATTGATCAGTAAATAAGTCATTTGAGAAAAGCAACAAAGAATACTACCAACTTTTGTATGTTTAAACAACCTACTACAAAAAAGAACTAAATGTTTCAACAAAGCGTGTCAGGCATGAACTTTAAGACAAATCTTTATAGTGACAATTTTGATAAAAGCTTTAGAGTAGGTATTGTTTTTTGTTTTCCCCCTGCTGTATCTTATGTGCTCAGATTCTGATGAATTTTAGTTGAGATGTTTTGAAATAATAATAAAATCTTCACCTAGCCTGCTGCTTCCATCTTTAAAGCTGGAATCATCCTGCTAGAGCAGCTCAGGATCAAAATGTAAAGTGAACTCAAGAAAGAATGAATTTTAAAGACTCAAAGTGTAAATGATAATGATCTGACATCATTCCTGCAAGTAAGGAACTTATAAATATACTCTGCCTTATTAAATCTTAAAATTAACTTTTGATTTACAGACAGCATAAGGGCTTCATCAATTTATCTCTAAAGCTGATTTGTATATACATGTCACGAAGTCTGCTGTTTCATTTAGGGAACTTTAATCCCTTTTTATTTTTCTTCTTCTTTGAATGGGATTCTGGAAAATAATGTCAGGAAAACAAAGGGTCCCAATGTGAAAATGGTAACCTAAGATGTGTCTTTTAAATGTGTTAGAAAATGCTGAGAACTAGTTATAACCTCAGCATGTGCTTTGCTTTCGGATTATTTTAGTGGGGAGAGGAGGCTCTTATTGTTCTCTCCAGTGGGATTTCATGCTTGGATTACTGTCCCATTTTACTCCAGTAGTCAATACATTTTCTCTCTACTACCATCTTACACCCTTAGCAGGAAAACCTGCAGGATAAATGAGTTGCAACCAAGAAACAAGTTTAAATATCCAAGTCTTCTCAGCCTCCCTATACCCCTCCCCCCACAAACAAAAGCCTATCTTCTTTGTTTCCTATGGCTGGTCTGAAAAAGCTTATATACACATCAATTGCCAAAGAGTCTTTTCACCAAAAGTTTCATCCCCTTACCCCCTAGAGTAGTAATAATAAATGATTTTTTTTTTAAGTTTCACTTATGTGAAGCAGTAAAACAAGAATATAATTGCAATAAAAGGAATCATGTTTATCTGCTTTAACAATTACGTTTTAAGTTACCAGATAGATGAAAATTCCGATTTCTGACTTAATAGTTGAAAATTTAAAAAAAGAAATAAAGTTATATAACCAGAAAAAAGTTTTCTTAAATAAAATACTGGTTATATAAATCTTTGAATTCGAGAAAACATTTGAAAATAGCTCAGGTTTTAGAGTTTTGGTTTGTCCAGATTATTTAGGAACTTTCTTTAACAATTGAAATTTACTATATCATTTTCAAAATATAAAAATTACACAATACATAAACCAAAATCTAGGGTCATTTTACAAATAATTGTATCTTCATATTTTAAATTTCTTAGCTGTTTAAGATTTATATAAATTATTAGCTCTGTAATCTTCAGTATTTACACTCTAATTTAGTCTCTAAGCTTTAATTTCAAGTCAAAGTAAGCCATTTCTAAGTTACTCTGGTTTCTGAGAAATAATTTTACATGAAAACTTTAAAAGTATTAACCATGTTAGTGAAATGTTGTTGAATCATACAAAATGTAAACAAAATGCATTTTAAAAGTTTTTCTTTACTAATTAAGTCAGTTTTAAAAATTTGTTTCCAAGAGCTGCTCTTTAAAATATAAATTGCCATGTACAGTTTATATTCCTTCAATTAGACAGTTTTAAGAGACTAAAAGGGAAAAAAAATACAGAACTAAGTAGTTTTTCCAAATGAACTTTAGAGGATGATGTAACTTGACTACTAGCTAAGAGTTAACAATATAGAAAAAAAATCTGAACCCTCTGATTTCAGCCAACTCTCTGTTTTAAAATATTTACTAGGCTATTTTCGTTTTACTAGTTTTAAACCAAATCAAGTATTTTGTCAAGACTTACAAAGAACCACAAAATTATCTGTAAACAAATTATTGCTATATTTCTGATATATTCCCTTTTCTTTAAATAATCAGAGAATTGAAAAGCCTGTTATGGAATTAGATATACCAAACAAATTCATACTTCCCTCTTCTGTAATGATCAGAATTCTGATTTTCAATTTGTTTTCGAGACCAATACCAATTTATGTATAAATTACAAATACATCGAACACACCGCTACCTAGAACACATCACTATTGCTGGTAGCTTTTTCGTTCAACCTAATTAAACACGATCATTCGTTTGTTTTGTACTTTTCCAAGATAAATTCATATTTATTTTTTCTCACCGTTTCCACCAAACGTCAGTAAAATTAGAACATTTCAGCTACAGAAATCGCTAATCCTTCAAGGTCGGTCTCAGCTCTTTAGTCTTAGGGAAGCTTTAACGAAAACGTGGTCTCCGTAGAGTTGATTTCACCAGGAATTTTTCGTTTGCTTTTTTTGGAGGGGATTGTTTGGTTTTGTATGAAACAACGCTGTGGACCACAAAGGGGGTTAGGAAACGAGGGGGCGGCATAAGTAAATTTCTCTAGAAGCTCCGGAAAAATCAAGCACCTGGAAACGTACTGTTAATTTAACTAAAACAGACATATAAATTCTAAAGCGTCGGTGGAGTCGAGCAGGGAAATGATGTGGCTCCAGTGGCGGAGCAAGGAGCAAACCTACGACCTCCGGACGCTGGACGTTGGGGGAAGGGAAGGGACTCAGCGGGCACCACGCGGTCAGCCCCAGGGGCGGAATTCACATGCACAACTATTTTTCATTCTTCCTCAGTTATCTCCCTTTTCTCCTTGGGGGTTAAGACTGGGCTCACAGTTAAAGGGCAGGAAAAATGAGAGAAGTAAGAGGGGAAGCCAATCTCACCCTCAGCAAGAACAAAACCAATGAGAGGGAGCAAAGGGTTATTTTCGCGCCACAAAAGATGGAAATCCAAGGGTGGCTCGGGGGCCAATGAATGGAAACCAGCAAACTGCTTCGGCGGCGGCAGCCGACGGTGATAGGCTCCCTCCGTCCACCAATCGGGTGAGAGAAGCCCCCTGCCCCCTCCGCAACCAGGGGCGGCGTCTCTCTCCACGCCGGCTGCTCTAACTCGGGCTCGGCGAGCCGGCCCCTAGGAGCGCGAAACTCCTCCCCGGAGCGGCGTTTGCGCGCCTAGCGCTCCCCTCTCACTGCCCCGCCCCGCCCCGGCCAGAGGCAGAGGGTTCAGCGACTGCTCCTTGGGATTTTTCTCTGTGGGTACCAAACATCCCCCAGCTCCGATGAGCCCCTCGCACACTGGGAACAGGCCGGAAGTGCGGCACGGTCGCCAAACACGCTGCCAGATTCGCCCCGGCGGGCAAGGGAAGTGCTCAGGTCGGGTAGTGCGGCGAGGGGGGACACAGGCTCCCCTGCCTGGGCCCCCACGTCTAACGCGTCCACGCGGCTCCGCGCGCAGAGACCGAATCCCAGACGCAGCCAGAAGGCGCCTTTCCCGCGGCGGGGCTAGGGCGGACCGGTGGTCTAGGGCCTCCGAGGCGAGCAGCGGCCGACGAAGGATCTTCCCGAGTGTGAGCTTCAAGGATCCCGCCCAGTTTCTCCCGGCAGAACCGGGGGGGAAAAAGGAAACATCTCTCAGGGCACCATCTTTTATTTTAAATAAAAATCACTGAAGGCATATTCCGGAGAGGGAAGAGCCAGGCTACCTCTAATTATTATGCATCTGGTTTTAACAGATCAGAGTCCAGGAGAGCTGTTCGAAGGAACAAGAGTATGTTAAAAAATACCTTCTATGAGGCCCAGGCGACGCGGCATTACGTGCCCACCCGCCTTAAGGACTTCGGCTCTGGGCTGGTCTCAGAGGAAGCCGGGAATTAGGGTTAGCAACAAGAATGCCCTCTCCCCCTCCTCTACCTGCTAAGCCGTCGCTCATAACCTGTAGATACAGCAGCGGTAACCGACCTTCTGAACAGTTTTTCTCCTTTAATATTACACTGACCCATTAGAAACATTTTTATTGCCTTCAGGTCAGGAGATCAGGAGGAGGTGCAGCTGTCCAAAGAGTAAATAGGCTGCAGTTGGAAAGCCTCAACCGCATCAGAGCACATACAATGGCTGGGAGTCCTTCGTGGACGTAACATTTACTAGGAGCTGCTGCTGCTTCCGAAAGAACTTGGAGTAGCCCATACACACGGTTAATTTCTTGTGACACTTATTAAGACTGGAAGTTAGATTAACCTTATAATCATTCTTGAAAATCCACCGAAGGTATTTTTACATTTGAAATGTCAGTAAAAAAAAACAAAAAACAAAAAACAAACCATTACCCATGCTCTTTTTACTCAGCCATTGATATTACTGATCCCTCAAATGCATGGACGAGTCGAAATGAAGTGGGCTATATTTAACTCCCTTTTTGATGGCTGAGCTTATGTAGCTAGTGTATATTTTTAAGGTCCTAGACGGAGTATCCAGTTTGTTATAATAATACACAAATTAAGTTCACAAGAGCCTCAGCAACATATTTCATCAAAACTGCACACACTTGTTTTAAATCCCAGCTGTTAGATTTGTTTGATAGTGAAAGACAGGCATGGACTAGTATTTATGGAAAATAAACATTTTATCCCATGATTTAGAAGTAGATATTTTCTTACGTCTCAGTTTAGTAAGAGCAAATACAGTCAACAATAAAGAAGGCACCATTCAATTGATTTTTGAAAGCATGCTGAACATATAAAATTGTTATGAAAAATTACTAAAACAAATGATCAACAGACTAGTTTATAAAATTTAAAGAAAAGCAAATATTACTAAGTGAATGAAAAGTATATTTCTGTAAATAGCTTTTGATCACATGCAACAGGTAAATAAAAATTTATAATTTACTATTTACATTTTGAATATGACAATCGAATACATGTGTTTTTTTCTTGGAACGAAGGTTCTCTTTTCAAAAATATGAAAAGGAAAAATAAGCTTTTTAAAAAAGTTATAACCATAAATTTAAAATTTCATCACCTAAATGTTCTTTGAAGATACTGCTCATAATACAGTTGTAAACATTGAAGAACATGTTTACACCCTCCATATCATGAAGTAAAAACATTGCACTAAATTAAACATGAATGAAAATATTGTGAAAGTGAGTTTACGTTTAAAAAGTTGGATTAGCTTGGCAGGAAAGAAAAACCTGTTAAAAAGAACAGTTGCATTTAAAATGGATGATCTGACACCTTCCGGTTTCTAACACAAAACTGTAAGTTCTTTTTAAAAGAAAAAATGTAAATGCTCTTTATATCATACAACCATTCCCACATATTGAAAAAATAATTTTCCATTCATCTTTCAGTTGGAAAACATACATCTTTAAATGTATGGGTTTGACCAAAAGAAATGAACTTTATCAATTATCATAATTACTGATGATATAGTGTAAACAGTATTTTCTCTACTACACATTTTTCTAATAAGAGTATTAAGTGATTATAAAGACTGCTTAAATTTCCATCCTATTTATATAATTGCAATCATTTTAAAAAATAAGCATTCTTTTCCATGGAATACCTGTTAAAAATATACCACAAGAATCCTGGTGCAAATGAAGCCTTTGAGTGGAGGACAAAATCAATAAACGACTCTTGGCGATTTCGAAAAGAAACCCAGCACTCATTTCCGTGTTCCTCGTCTCCAGTCCTCATTTCGTTGGCCCTGAAAGGCTCCATCGGGCCCAGACCCTCCCCCACCGCCCACCATTGTACTCGTTACATACAGGGGAAATTATGAATGGTTATAATGGCCAAATGCAGGCAGAAAAGCAGCAGAAAGAGACTTAAGCAATTTTTCAAGTACAAGTTACCACTTAGGGGTAACGCAGAGCGGTGTTCCTGTTTTAAGAGTCCCAAGTTCTCCAGCTAAAATTCTTTAAATAAAAGTACCAGCCTACCCCACTCCTCCTCTTCCTCCTCCTCTGGAAACTACAGGAAGATATGGTTTCCGTTTAAATACCGACTTTTCCCACTCTGACTTTTCTGCTCCGGCCTCCGAGGCCCGGGACGCCCCCATCCCCACTCCAGAAACCTTGGCCCCTGCGCTCCCCTCCCCCACCGGTGGCCAAGCCCGCCCCCGGCCTCATTGATCCCGGAGCCTTTTCTGAATCGCGCAACCAATAGCAAACGCGAAGCCCAAAGCCACCGCGAGCGCAGGCGGAGGCGGAGGAGGTGTCGCCCAGACACCCGCCCAGGACGCCGCGGGCTCCCATCCCCCCACCGGCCTGGCTCGGGGCCGCCCCACTTTGCCGGTGCCCGCGCCAGCAAAGGGTGCACAGGGTGGGGCGCGTCGGCCCGCCTCTCCGGCTCCCTCCCAACCCTCCCCCCCCCTGCTGCGTTTCCGTCCCCACCAACCCCTGGAAAGGTGCTCGCGGTTTGCCGAGGTTACACTTCTGTCATCGAAGCCACAAGGCGAGTTCGGAATTGTGACTCTTTGGCTTTGTTTGATTACCGATTTTTAAAAACCGAGTCTTTAAAACTCGGGTAAATAGAGCCGAGGGACTGCCTAGTTAGCACCCCCACTCCAATCACATTTTTAAAAAAAATCAATACTCCTCCCGCCCCCTCTCCCCTCCTGGAGGATCCGCCCCGACCAGATAACCCTTTCTAAACTCTGTGGTGACCATCAGCTCCCCCAGCCGCGCTTCCCTCCGCAACCCCGGCTGCGGCTCCTTTAGCATTTTCCGCTCCTCTTTCTCCGCCCCTGCGCAGGGTCCTTCGCCCAATCTTGTTACCCCTCCCCCTCTTCCTCCTCTTGCTAGCTTTTTTTTTTTTTTTTCCTGCGAAACCCACTGTAATTGAGGCGCTGGGATTCCTCACGTGAGACGTTGATTTGTAGTTTGAACACGTGGCTCATTCAAAAAGCCGGACACTCGGAGCGGATTTTTTCCGCCTCCTGCGCCTGCCTCCCCTCCACCCCTTCTCCCCTCCCTCCTGCCAGTCACCCTTCTGGGTTTTTTTTTTTTTTTTTTATGGGGAGGCGGTGCTTGCCCTCTCGTAGTGTAATATTTTCACAGTCCGTCGGTCGATGCCAGAGGGTTTGGGGAGGAAAAGACAAAAAGTAGTTTCCCCCCCCTCCTTTCTCTCCTCCTTTTTCTTGCTAATCCCGCCTCCTCCTCCGAGTTAGGAAGACTGGATGCGTTTGGGTTGTCGCTAGGGTTTTTCTTTTTTCTTTTAATACCTAGAAAAGGAAAAAACAGGAACCCTCGGATCTGATTTTTTTCGCTTCTCGTTCCTGTCCTTGGTTCTTACTGTGTTTGTGTATTTTAACGGCGAGAAGAGGAGGAGAACTCGCCGGATCCATCCATCGCTGTGGGTGGTTTTAATTTTTCGTTTTTCTCCTAATTTTTTTTTTATAAAAGCAACAACCACTCTTCACAATGAACAAACTGTATATCGGAAACCTCAGCGAGAACGCCGTCGCCTCGGACCTAGAAAGTGTCTTCAAGGACGCCAAGATCCCGGTGTCGGGACCCTTCCTGGTGAAGACGGGCTACGCGTTCGTGGACTGTCCGGACGACAGCTGGGCCCTCAAGGCCATCGAGGCGCTTTCAGGTGGGCCCCGGGCCGGGCCTGCCGGGGTCGGGCTCGCGGCAGTCCACACACCGTGCTGTCCGCACCGGGCCCCGGCCTGGGCGGGTGCGGGTGCGCCTGCGGAGAGCGGCCAAGGCCCGGGCGCCCGCACGCGCGGGTCGGGGCCCTTCCCCCAGCCGGGGCGCCTACCCGGCCCCACGGCTCCCCTCCCCCCCCCCCAGATCTGCGGGCGGAGGGCGAGCGCGCTGTCCAGAAAACCCCGGTTCGGGCTCGGAGGGGAGCGGGGGCACCGTGCGGCGCCGGGGACCGGGGTTGGGGTGCTGGAGCGGGGAGGGGGGAAGCTCGCCCCGCGCGCCGCCCGGGCCCAGGCGCGTGCTCCAGGCTCCGGCATGCCGGGCCTTGGGGGCCGGGAACGAACGCCCGATTCTCGCTCCTTCCTTACCCTCTGTGTGTGTGTGTGAGGGGGGTTTCTGGCGGTGGACTCGCTGCCTCCTCTCCCGCCCCCAGAGCTGGGCCGAGGGAGAACTCCAAAGTGGCCTGGACCCCGCTGCCTAAGCGAGGCCGCGGGCTGGTGCCGCGCACGGGCGGCCCCGCGCTCCCCTCGACCCTGCAGGGAGGCGGGCGAGGGCAACCCCCGGGTTCTGGGCTCCACCTTCCCGGGTCCGACGAGCTACAGGGGAGGTGGGCTCAGGCGACCAGGGGTCGCCTGGGAGCGCGTCCCCCTGCGGGGCCGGGCTTCGGGCCGCGGCCTCCGGGGCTGGTCGGGCGCGCGCGCGGGGGAAGGATGCACTCGGGTCCCGCTCAGAGCCGCGTGCCTTTCGGGGTGGCGGGCGCCGTCCCTCGCGCGTGGTTCCGCTGGTGCCCAGCTGCGCCTCTGGACGTTCGCTCTCTCGGCGCCTGCCCGACGGTCCTCAAGCCTTTCCCGCCACTCACAGCCCGTTCCCAGCGGGCCTGGGCCGGAACCCCTGGGAGAAGGGCCTAGGCGCCCCCACCTGAGGAAAGCCCACGCAGCCCTTTGCCCTGAGTTTGTCTGCTAGGGTCTCGGGGGACGTGGGCGGGGAAGGCCGAGGGGGGCGGGGAGAGTGTTACCGACCTCTGCCCATTGATTCCTCCTTTCCCACCCGCGCGGGGCCGCTTTCTGTCTCGGCCTCGAGCCGCTCCGGGTCTAAGGAGGCCCAGAGAGCCGCTCAACTCTGCCAACTGTCCTGCACCTCTTGTGTGTCCGCAGGTAAAGTGGAACTGCACGGAAAACTCATTGAAGTTGAGCACTCGGTCCCCAAAAGGCAGAGGTGAGCTTGCTTAGCATGTTCTCATTGATTCCCTTCTCGGCCATTGGGAGGAGAGAACACAGCTGAAAACAACTTTTCCACTTATTGGGGTTGCTGTATGGCTTGGCGTTTCTCGTTTTCTTTTGCATTTGTGTTTCTGGCAGGTGTGTGTGTGTGCACACTGCTCTGTAGGAATAGACAGCTTGTCTGTGGCCCTGCCACCGGGCTGTTTATACTGGTATATAAAGTCGCTTAAGGAAGTTCTTTCGGTTAAATGTTCTCCGGCAGAGTAGGTCAGGTTGGTGCAACAGGAAATCAAGAGTCTCCGAGGGCAGTTTCTGGGCATCCGTGGGAATTGGTGACCGCCCCCCCGCCTGAAACCGTAGGAGAGGCAAAGCAGCTGCAGCCGCGCGCGGGGTGTGGCGTGCCTTTCCCTTTTCTGTCCCACGGCGGCGGGCAAGAGTCTGCGGGGGCCGTGCGTGCATCTGAGGGGAGAGAAATTTGCCTTTACCCTGGGAGCTCCCTGTGAGGGAACGCCTGGGTTTCTCCTGCCCCAAAGCGCCTTTCAGTTCCTGCAGAGTAAGACGGGTTTTCTGCAAACCCGCCTTTGTCTCCCGGACTCCCCTCGACCCTGCTTCTCAATTTAAAAAATATTTGGCTTGTAGATAAACCACCAAGAGATGGAGAAGATTGAAGATTTTTGCTTCCTCAACGAGGAAGGGGTTGCACTTTTTGGAAAGCATGTGTAGTGTCAGTTTACAGTGTTTGGAGACTTTTAATCCCTGGACTATTTTGGAGAAATGGCTGCTTTCTCCCGAGCAGGCCAGATCCCGGCTCTCTAACTCCGGCTGGAAAGGCCCTGCTTCCTCCCAGGGGGTACTGGGTTTGGCCTGTGCCTTGCTGGCTTCTGCCCAGTGGGGTTAGGGTTTCTGCCTTCCCCCTTCCCCCACTCCCAACCCGCGGTCCAGCAGTAAACTGGAAGTTAATTTCAACTAGAGCAGCCGGAGGGGGAGCAGCATCTGGTTAGGTATTGGTGCAAGTGTGTATGCTGGAGGGCTGAAAGGGTTTGATATGCATATTTCCCTGGTGCTTGACTTGGAGAATTGGCCACCCAATAGGTCAATCTTAAGCCTGTTTGTAGGTGGAGTTTTCTTCCATGTAAATAATTTCCACCAACTGTGTTTTTGTTCACGACCTTGTGGGATTCTTGTGGGTTTCTTTTCATGTACTAAATTTTCATTAGGATTAGTTGGGAAGTGATTTAGTTCTAGCTGGGAACTTTGGTAGTGGTCAAATTATTTTATATAGCAGAATGGAATTTTAAAAGCATCTAAAACAATAGAATGTGTACTGCAAACTCTAAATTGATCTCAGTTAAATATCAATTGAAAAATTAAAATTCTGAATTGTTTCCTTACTGGAAAAAAATATAAGCATATTCTGCGAATTCTAATTGGTTTTTGTTTAGCCGCTGTGTCTTATTAATTTTCTTCAAATGTCGAATAAGAAATGGGCAAATAGTTGTGCTGAAAAACGGACATTTTAACATTCAGGAGTTGCTAAATTTAAACTTTAAATGTATTGACCTGCCTGTGAATGCAATTAGTTTGCCTTACTCTCCTGATTTTCCTTCTCTAACCTTGTGTGAGTTTGTTCCTCATGTGTAGGGAATTAAACACATTGCCTGGAATAGACTGTTTTTCTTCTTAAAGGCTTTTGCCCAACCTAAAAACATACTTAGCAGCCTCTTTGTCATAAAGTAACAAGTAACTATTGAAAAAAGCATATAAAGTAAAATGTTACTAGTGGCAGCAAGTATTAAAGGGAAGCTTCCATTGATGAACAAGGTAGATTAAATTTTCTAGCTGATTTTCATTAGTCATTGAAATACTCAGGATTTTGAACCATAGTATTACTAGCAAAGTAAATAGGAGTGAGTACATTAGAGACAACTTTTTTTTTTCCTACTGATTTATTAAGAGAGCCATCAAGGAAGCCCTTTGCTTGTATTGGAAGTGGTTAAAACCAATAATGGAACTTGATTTTTCTGCCCAGGGAGATTTGCTGGAAACCTCTATTACAATTTGGGTTTAACTGACCCTTGAAACTGTGTTGCAGTTTTCCTTATCTGGACTGTTCTACTGTCTGAATAGGCTTTGGGAGAGAGCAGAGAAGGCACCTTGGTGATCCACATACTCAGCACCTAGAGGATGGTCAGGTGGTACTGATGAGAGAGACTTGAATGCTGAAGACCAGTCCTTGCTGGTGAGCCTGCTGGACTTCTGGGTGGAGTTCTTTGTGCTTAGCAGTCATTGCATTCCATCCCATCACCGTGTGGGCATCTGAGGCAGGCACACCCACATGTGCAACAGTGACCTTTATACCTGCTGTGCAAGGCATGTTGGGAGCCCTAGGCTGAAGAATGCTTATGGCAGCACTCTGAGATGGATGAATGGGCTTGTACCAGCTAAACAGGGGAGCAGGCCAATGGGTGATGTGATGTGACGTGTGGTAGGCTGCCCAAAATTCTGACGGGGAGCAGAGGTAGGCGGACCCTTGCTGGAAGGGGCATTGCAGAGTTTGGTTCAGACCAGGCTTAGTTCCTGATTCTTGAAGTCTCAAGGGAATGTGGAAGGAATGTTGCTTTTCTGCATTCAGATACCCCTCAGTTCGGGGAGATTATAGCAGTGCTTCAGTTTGAGATCCTCTGCATTCAGAATGAAGAGAACATTGCACAGAGTACCTGTGATAGTATTGCACTTTTTGTTCCAAATATGAAAGATACAACACATGAAGACTTGGCTTCACTCTGGAGGTATAAGCTTTAAAAAAAATTTCCCTCCCTACCCCTGGGGGGAAAGGTGGGTGTGAAAATTGTTGTGGCTTTGGAAGACCATAGCTGACTTTGGGTCGGAAGAGTCACTGGTGTCTTGCAGGACCTTGTATGTGCCCCTATATATTTATGTAAATAGCACTGATTTCCTTTTGTTATGTTGTGGGCTGTTGGGCATGGGAGAGGGAACAAGAAAGTCGCTGACACTGGGGAACTTAGAGGATGGTGGTTTATTTTCCACTGCTTTTAAATTACGAAAATTGTCACATTTTCCAACTTTTTCTAGCTTAAACTTCCTCATGCTTTAGCTGTTAACCTTGATTAGAATTGTATGTAGCCAAAAACATGTTTGAATAAAAGAGAAAAAATAGTGGGATATTATAGTTAATATTTTTCCAGGAAGGATCCGTTAAAATAAATGGTGGTGCCTAAGCTCAAGTATCTTTGTTTTTTGCTTCCCTGAAATAATTTTTAAAGAAAGGAAATTAAATGGATAACTTATTTCAATATTAGAATCTTGTGTTTAGCATATAAATGGGATAGAGCATGTATAAAAGTTACTGGGGTTTTAAATATATCTTACTTTAAATGGCTACGTAAAAGCTAGTGCTGCATTTTATATAAAAGTGGTTAAGTATAGACTAGGATGGTGCCAGGAGTAGCCATATGCCAGTTAGCCAGGGCATAAGACCTTGGTGTCTCAGGACATTAAAAGCTATTTTTAATGCTAAATATTTTAACAAGATATGCCCCAAGGTGTTTTAACAGGGATGCTCCTGGGTTATCAGTGGTGGTCCAGGTGAATCTTGTGCATTAGGGAAATTTCTCACACATTTGTAGACCTAAGGCTCTGAATGTTGTGGCTGGTAAAGGTTATCTTTGCAATGCAGAGTTTAAGATCAGTAATGCATGACTGCTTAAGTGGTTGTAGCCAATGAGATTTTTCTTGATTTCATGTTGTTTTCTCAGTACAGTTTGAGAAAGCTAGAAAGATTTCTTGCTTTTCTTTCTCACTGTATTAGATTTTTTAAAAAATTTTGATAAGTAGCTTCTGTGTGTCTGTCCGTGATAACAAGGAAGACGTTATGAAAACATGACATGTGCCTGGAGCCAGTGGGAACTGAGAATCTTGGCTTCTGTTTCTGGCTTCCTTTGATTTGTGGGATGACTTACATTCTCTGTTCATGCCAAACGCCATTATAATAAACTAACAAGGGGCATACTTTGTTCAGAGTTTTGAGTTCTGCTTGAAATAAGTGAGTTACCAGCTAAGATTTAAAGGTGTATTTTGGAATTACAGAGAGATGGGCTTTCCTCTGTAAGGAGCTTGCATTTCTTTTCTGTAGTATGGCAGCTTAGTTGCTTTTGCACCTGTACCTTGTTTGGGCAATCAGCATGAGGGACACGATTTTCATCATAACTTCCAAAGGCTTTTGTGAGTCACGCCACTGCAGTTCATGTGTTGTTGTAGGTCTGGGATTCCATATTAAGTAAACCTGTTGAGCCACCTTGATGTATATTTTGAAGCAGCTCCATTTTAGCATTCTTTAACAGCATTCAGACAGCAACTATTCCAGCAGTAATTTTGAAAAGTGTGAATTACGCAGTCAGGAACGCTGGTAGTTGGTTTGGTCTGGGAGGAAAGAGTCTACTATTTTTAGTGGAGGTTCCTTTATCAGCTGTTGATTCTGATTCAGGCTTGTAGAGTCATAAGACAGGAGGTGGCAGTGTGGGAGCAGTGACCAAGGGGTAGAATTGGCATTTTTAGTTAGGATCTCTGCCCCATAAATCTGATGTGTACTAGTGGGCTTTGACTGTGGAGTTTTGTTTGGAAGCTGGTTGCAAACATAGTTTTCAGTGCTCTATTAAAACTGTGTATTTTATCATGGTCTGAAAATTGCTGTTTGGTAAGTGTTCGGTATTGGTAAATATACTCAGTTAAAATACCAATATAGTATGTGAATTCTGTTGCCCTGAAGGGGAATCTATAGTACATAAATTATGTACTATATGTGTTTTATATGTGTGTAATTATGTGTTTTAGAGAATTATGCCAAGACTATTTAACTTGCTTAAGAAATAGTTTGAAATTAGAGAGGTATTATTTGAGGAATCTAGTGTAAGTCTAAGAACCCACTTGCCCCAGTGCAGGAGACACAAGAGATGTGAGTTAGATCCCTGGGTCAGGAAGATCTCCTGGAGAAGAGTAAGTTGCTGTTGTCCTGAGCCACAGTTTTCAGGATAGTTTACTGTGCTTCTCTGTGATCGTATGGGTCTGCTAGGTGGTTAGTTCTGTTCCACTTGGTATCATTTGGGTCATTTACTAAGCTGGGCTAAAAGATCCAAGAAGACTGCACTCACATATCTGGCCTCTTGGTGCTTGTCCAGGTCCTCTTTCACCATATGGTATCTTATTACTCAATAGTGGCCCCTGGCTGGCTACCCCTAGTGAAAGCAGAAGCTGCTGGGCCTTTCGAAGGCTAGGTGCAGAATTGGCACATTATTGCTTTTAATTTCATTCTGTTGATTAAGGCAGGCCATGAGGCCAGCACAGGTTCCAGGGGAATGTGGAAAGAACTTAATGGTAGAGTGGCATGCATGTACAGAGAGGAGGAATTGGTGGTTGCGGTCTGTGTAGTTCTTCTACAAGTTGGAGGAGCCACAAGCATCCCACATGCATTTTGGCTTGAAAATGCTTAGAACGTAAAATATCTGAAAATTGTATTTAGCTCTAGAAATGGGGAGCCAGTCGACTTGTAATGTCTTAGCAAGAGAGGATGGTGTTAGCTCAGAGGTGATGAATAGTGGTCAGTCTCTGTTTATTTCTAGGGAACAGCTAGTAGAATTTACTGATGGGTTAAATGAGGGGTGTTTGAACAGAGAAGAATGACAAGGTTTTTTGGCTAGAACAATTGGGTGGAAGGGGGTGCCATTTACCCAAACAGAGGGTATCGTGTGACAAATAGGTTCTTGAGTGGAAATTAGAAGCTTTACTTTTTGGCATATTATGTTTCTAATTCTTATTAGAAATTTGAAATGATGAAGTTGAGTAGATATTAATAGTTGGATATATTGGTCTGGAGCCCAAGAGAAGGTGGGAAGTGCAGGTGAAAAATTAGAGGCTTTGTTAACTTACGGTGTTGAAGTCATGGAATTGGACAAGGTCATCAAGGAAATAAGTGTGGAACTCTTGAAAAGAGGGGCTAGCAGAGAAGAGTGAAGGAGGCCAGTGATTAGTGGAAATCAAGTACAGTGAACTGCTTCTGAGAGAAGTGAGGAAAGCCTGTGGGGAAGGAGAGTTTAATCCACTGTGTAGAATATCACTGAGCGTGTGTGCTTTAGATGGATGAGTAAGTGACTGAGGGCGGTGTTAAGTCTCAGCCTTCTGGCTGTGCTGTAAATAAATGTAGAGTGATTTATGAATTTTGGAGCAACCTGAAATATAGCCTCTCTTCCAGAATTCATATATTAGGCTCTCTTTTCATTTTTTTTAATGTTCTGTAAACATCTAGAAGCATATTCTATTTATAAGTTGCTAGAGATGGAAGAGGCTCCTCAGTTTAGTAGATCCTTTTTTGCTCAGTGGACAAGACGGTGGTGACAGTTGACCTACCCTCTGGCATCTGTTTTGACACTTTGGGTGACTGTGAGCTCGCCTTCTCAAAGACAACCCCTTCTGCTTTTTATTAGTACGCATTTGGTTCCAAAACGGTGCAGACAGAGTCCAGTGCTTCCATGTGCTTGTCTAAATACTTGCTTAAAGACAATGTTGGAAACTGATGGTCACAATATTTATGAATATTATGGGCTAGGTTTAAAATATTTCAATCACTTTGTCATTTTAGTATACTAGAATAAGTAAAACATTCCGTGTATTTTATTCATAACAGTGAAGTTGTAAGAAATGTTAGAAACCCTTGAAGTACCCTAAATTCCCTCATTTTTGCACATTAAAAAATCTGGTCCTTGGTAAAGTAGCCATCTCCTCAAATTATGAATTCCGTCTTTGGCCACAGAAGTCACTGAAACAAGGTGATGTGTTAGAGTAGTTGGTTTTGAGACAGGTGACTTGGTCTGAATAACTTTTTTTAAGACTTTCTTTGTCTATGCAAGTCCTTTGATTATAGAATACTGCTTTCAGAATGTGTTAAATGCCTACTATTTTAAGAGAGGGAAACTAATAAAAATGAGATAGCACAATGGGGTCTCCCCCGCCCCCCCGCCCCGCCTACCGCAGTGGTATTTGCCGTAAGCCCTGGGAGAAGAAGTAACTTGCCCAGGGCACTGATTAGTGGAACAGTTTCCAAACTGTGACTCTACCCTGTCTTCATTCCTCCCATTTAAAGTGGTCAGATCCTCAAAAAGTAGCTTACACAGCAGCCTGATCATGTTTGCAGTGGCAAGTCAGAGCAGACACTTTCTTGGTGTCTCTGAAGAAAAAAGAAATCTTGTTTAGCTTCTTTGAAGGGTTGATTTTAATGTCTTGGAAAAGGACAGATACAGGTAGTCTGGAATCCGGGCTTACTACAGAATAAAAATATCCAGACATCCTGTTTTAAGATAGAAAATGAGACTACTTTTTCCTTTAAACTTTTTTTTTTTTTTAAAGCAGCTTCATGTTAGTATAAATGAATGGCATGGAAGTTGGAGGGGGCCTAAGGAGATGAGAGAGGGGAACAGAGGGCATGAAGAGGTGGGTGCTGTGGCTTTATCCTAGGCAGGTGGTTGTGACTCACAGCATGTGTTTTAGATGACAAAAGATGTAGAGGTGTCCTGTGTGGAGTGCATGGTGCCTGGCTGTCCCAGTTTGTCACCAAGTTTAGAAGGATCCTGCCTTGGGGAAAAAAGTCTCTTCAACTTAGAATATTAAGGATTAAGAAAGAGTAGGAGGGAGAAGTCATGCTGAAACCTCTTGATGTAGAGAGTCCTGATGCCTGCCTCACATGCTCTTGTTGAATAGAAGGGTGTAGCCAGAAGAATGTTACATCTGAGTTTGAATCCCACCTCTGCTTTCTGAATTCATGATGTTAAATGTCTAAGGATGAGGAAATCAAATCTGGGAGGTTAGTGTGGAAAAGATGCCTTATAGAACCCTGGGGAGGTGTATAAAGCATCACCCAGTAGTCACACCCATATCAGCTGTTGTGTTTCCCCTTGATGTTGAAATGTGAAGGCTGGATGTATATTATTTGGTGGTAATAACAGAAATAAAAAGTTTTCTTCTGTTCTGGGACGTGTGCTCATAAACGTAGAAATCTTTGGGTGGTGTCTTTTGTGTTTTTATGTTCATTGAGCATGAATTACTTTTTTTAAAAAGGTATAACCTAGGAACAATAGAGTATATTAAATACTCTATTAAATATTAAATACTCTATTATTAAATATTAAATAAACATCTTGATAAATTCTCACAAATGTGTACATGTCAATTAATTTAAAATGTATGAATTATGAAAATGTGAAAATACTTGTTCTTTAATCCTCCCCATTCCCATGCATTTCCCAGGTCTTAAATTTGGTAACTTAGTATATTATTTTTCAGAAATTCTCCTATGCATGTATCCACAAACACTTTTTAATAATCCAATCATACTGTTTATTTTTTTTGTTTTTTTCTAAGTAATATATCCTGAAGAATCTTCAGTGTAGGTACAAATAGTTAACTCCCCTTAAGCTAGCAGTTGCATCGTTTTGCATAGGAGTGCAACAAATTAAATGTTCTTTTCATAGTGATTTCAGTTGACCGTGAGTATATGTATGTCATTGGGCTCTTGGATATTCTTTTTACTTGAATATTTTTATAAGGTAAATTCTTAGACTGGAAATTACTGTCAAAAGACATGCACATTTAAATTTGGAAGTACTCTACTCAAAACACTAAATTTGTCATGTAGAGTGAAGTAAGCCAGAAGGGGACAGAGAGGAACAAATTGAGAGAGAAGCATATGTTATGATGTAAAATAACTAGTGGGAAGTTGCTGTATAACACAGGGTGCTCAGCTTGGTGCTTTTTGATGACCTAGATGGTCTGGATGAGGGGGCGTAAGAGAGGGGACATATGTTTATGACTGATTCACGTTACTGTACAGCAGAAACCAACACAACATTATAAAGCAATTATCCTCCAGTTAAAAAATTCAAAACACTAAATTTACTGATTGATACAATTAGTCATAATTTGACAACCAAGGAGCTGTTCAGAATGAATTGGGCAGAGAGACTATTGGGTCAAAGCTCAAACATGGAGCGCTGTATCATTTTACGAACAGCCTTATTCTTTCTACATGGATGTTGTGCTGACTCTGACAAGTCTAGGTCCTGATTCATTTGTGTCCCTTGCATGTAAAGATTGTCAGAGCTATAAAGATTAAATTCTGATAACTGGAACTTCCCTTGTGGTCCAGTGGTTAAGACTCCATGCCTAGGATGCAGGGGGCATGGATTCAGTCCCTGGTCAAGGAACTAAGACCTAAGATCCCACATCCCACATGCTGACCCCCCAAAGCCCCAAATCTGCTAACTTAGAGTTTGATTACCTGGGGTTTATATTCTTCTGGTAACTTGAATTTTGGATTTTACCCCAGAAACTTAACAATATCTTTTTGTAGTCGGAGCTTTACCAAGTAATATTTTGAGGAGAAGTTTGATTAAAAATTAGTTTTCAAAACAGTTTTACTCCTCTTACCACTTGAACTAGCCAGGTGAGTACTGGAGAGCTTGTTTAAAGAGAACCTATGACGATGTTAAAACTATTGAAGCTGTGACTACTGAGTTTTTTTCTAGTGATCCCCAAATGCTGATTTTTTTTTTTTTTTAAAGTCAGCTGTTCTTGCAAAAATGGAGAAGCTCTTGCTTTTCTTTGGAGAGATAAGTGAGGTTGAACATTTTAATTTCTCCATTTTGTGGTCTGTAAGTTTACCTATTGCTGCAGTGTTTTGAGTTTCAGAAATGGATTCATTCCTTACGGCTTATAAAAATTCTTAGTTTAAGTAGCGTAGATGGAGCACCTGTGCTGGTAGACAGCTCCATGCTAGATTTCAGGGGCTAGAAAGAACACATTTCTTTTTCTGAAGAAAAGTACATGGAGTGTAGTGTCTTGCACTTTGTTCTGCTTCAATTCCTCAGTGATATTTTTGTCTTAACACTAACAGTGGCTCACTGTGCCCAGTGATCCCAGAGGTGGATTACTATCTCTACAGGTAGAGAAGTTGTAAAATACACCACCGGGTATGTATGGGACACCCCAGAAACGTAGGTGGGTCGTTGGCCTTAGCTGAGTGCCGGTGCAGCCAGCCAGAGATAGGTTCAGAGAGCAAGACACGTGAAGGCAATTGAAGCTGTGTGCAGTGGGGATGGCAAAGCAGAAGGGAAACAGAAGCCAAGGCATGGAAGTGTGAAATACCCTGGTGTGTGTGGGGGCATGGCAAGCTGTTTGGAATTAGAGAGACCCGAGTGTGAGGCAGGATGTTGGTGAAGGCTGAGCCCAGAGGGGTAGCGAGAGCAGCCGGTGTGCTCCAGGAGTTCCGATTCTTTGTGTGTTTACCTTTAGGGGCTCACTCAGTTCAGTTTATGTCAGTTAGCAGATGGTTATTTGGGATCATCTCACGCGAGACTTGATGCTTGGGGCTAATTTTGGGATCTGCTCACCAGAGATTATGTTGAACTGCTTTACTTTATAAGTGCTTCCTGGAAACAGCTGTTCCCCAAGTCATTCCACGGGCATGGAGCTGTTCCCAGCCCTCTGACTGGGATTTGGGTAAATCATGAGAGGACTAGGAACACTATAGTAAGGCTGACTGAGCCTGTGCTGCTTTTTTTTTAAGGTTGAATGAAGAACCTGCCCGTCAATGCAGGAGACGTGGGTTTGATCCCCGGGTCAGGAAGATTCCCCTGGAGGAGGGCATGGCATCCTGCTCCGATATTCTTGCCCGGAGAGTCCCATGGACAGAGGAGCCTGGAGGGCTACAGTTAGTCCATGGGGTCACAGTCAGACACGACTGAAAAGACTTAGCATATGATAGTCATAGTTTTAATCAGTGGTGATGATTAGAGCACTTAGTATTTGATTTTTATTATGACATCTCAAATGATGTAATGAACCTTTGGAGAAAAATGGGACCCTTCAATGTGCATGTACTATTAACTGAGCAGAGTGAGAGGCAGCAGTGCACACTTGGGAGGATCAGTGATCTCTTGCTTGGCATCAGACAAACATCAGTTTGAATCCTTGCTCAGCTCTGTGTTCCCTGGCAAACTGATGCTACTCTGGACTTCTCAGTTTATCTGTTCAGTCCAGTCACTCAGTCGTGTCCATCTCTTGGCGACCCCATGGACTGCAGCACGCCAGGCTTCCCTATCTATCACCAACTCCCGGAGCTTGCTCAAACTCATGTCCATCGAGTCCGTGATGCCATCCAGCCATCTCATCCTCTGTCGTCCACTTCTCCTCCTGCCTTTTTATCTGTAAATAGGAGCAATAAGCTTACTGTACAAGTTTATCTGTAAATGGGAGCAGTAAAGCTTATTGTACGAGGTTGTTGGGAATTAAATCATAATGTTTGGAAAGGACTTCATGGAGTATCTGACACAAGTAGTATTGTTTCATATTAGTAAGCTTGTGTGTTTACAAGTGGTGATTGAAAATAAGAGATGAGTATCTATTTCTGTGTAATCCCATAGTTTGCTATTGATACATGGAAATGTTTGACACTTCCTTGTAGAGTATGAGTAATGCATTATGGATGTTAAGAGTTTGTACTTTAGGTCTAGATGTGTACATCTTGGAATCCCTAAAATGTTTTAGTTAGGAAATTATCTTAGAGATCATATTTTCAAAAAAGAGTAGGAAATAAACTCCTGTTAATTTCAAAAAGGTAGGCAACGTATGACAAAAATGTACACAAGATAAGCAGCGGTTCAGAAAGGGATACCTGAAAGGCTCATCTACTTAGGGAAAGATATTCTCTCTTGCTTATCATTAGGGAAATGCCAGTTGTAACGCTATTTTCCCCAATCAAGTTAGGAAAAATGAACAAGATTAATAATAACCGGTATTGGCAAGCGTGTGTAGGTATGGGCATTCATACAGCAAAGACTTCTTGGCATGATATTTGGGAGTATCTGTTAGAACTAAAATGTAAATATCCTTCAGGTGTCATGAGATACAACCTGGTCTTCATAGTTGTGTGGTCTGTAAGTATAATTGTAATGAACAGTATTGTAAAGGAGCTCAAATCGCTAGGCAGGACTTGGGAAAAAGGTCTTTGGGTAGAAGTCCAAAGTATGTGCAGGTAGACTTTCAGGTTTTATTATTTTACTTATTACATTTTAATAGGTATTGTCAGATAATCTGGAACTTCCACTATTGTCTACTTTCCAAGCAGAGAAGATTCTTAGCCTTAATTTGGCTGTCTAGGATGTTTTGCGTTTACTCATTTTTGAGCGTTAGGTTTTTGAAAAGGAAGAGAACCAAGAACTGCTTTTCTTTCTTCAAAGCACTTTGAAGTAATGTTAAACAGTGTTTAACTGTTAGGTCTTTGTTAAAAAGACATTTTTTTCCCTCCCCAGTATTGTTTAATAGAAAATTGGAAATAAATGTCCTCTCAAAGAAAATATACCATACTCGGGCAAATTATACTGTGGTATATTTCTTAGCATTTACGAAGAGTGATATAAATTTAAATATGCTGACATGTGAAGAACAAATTAAAAAGCATGTATGGTATAGCTCTTAAAAGATAGATGTTTGGCGGTGCGGGGGTGGAACTTTCATAGGCACATTTACTTGAAAACGCATGAAAAGGGCTGGAAGCTTACCCACCAAAAAGACTGGTTATCTTTGCAAATAAGTGACTGAGGAGGAGAGAGGCTAGTCTTTGGCTTCATTCTTCATTCTAATGGTCCTCAAACT
This sequence comes from Ovis aries, assembly GCF_016772045.2. Classification (NCBI taxonomy): domain Eukaryota; kingdom Metazoa; phylum Chordata; class Mammalia; order Artiodactyla; family Bovidae; genus Ovis; species Ovis aries. The sequence continues at coordinate 32,983,058 of NC_056057.1, read as the reverse complement.
TTTTGGTTTTGATTCTTCGATACTTAAAAACTGAGGCTCCTCAAAGAGCTTTTTTTTTTTTTTTCTTAAAATATACTGTATAAAGGGCTTCCCAGGTGGCTCAGCAATAAAGAATCTGCCTGCGATGTGGGAGATGCCCGTTCCATCCCTGGGTTGGGAAGATCCCTTGGAGAAGGAATTGGCAACCCACTGCCGTATTCTTGCCTGGGAAATCCCATGGACAGAGGAGCCTGGTGGGCTACAGTTCTTAGAGTCTCAGAGTCAAATGGACTGAGCAAGCACACACTGTATTAGAAAGCAACTGAATACTGTTTTATATTACTTTAAATGAATAATACATAGTGTGTATATTGTAATATATGTTACTATAATAAACTTAATAATAGATTTTTGTAACAAAATAAACTCATCCAAAGCCAAAATAAAAATTGAGTGAAGAGTGAAGTCGCTCAGTCGTGTCCAACTCTTTGCGACCCCATGGACTGTAGCCTACCAGGCTCCTCTGTCCATGGGATTTTCCAGGCAATAGTACTGGAGTGGATTGCCATTTCCTTCTCCAATGAATGAACTGAACAAGTACAGTAATGCAGACTAGAGGAGAACAAAGGTATATTTCAGGTCCCTGAAATGTGACAGGGACAATCAGAAACAGCATTAGAAAGCAGAGCTCACGCTCAACATGGGCAGGCGGAAGGAACAGGACAAAAATAAAAGGGAAGCTGTCACAGAAAAGCCAGCTTTCTACCAAGTTAGGTATTGTGGGAGACTGTTAAGTCACATATTAGCAGTCTCACCAATAAGGTGACCACATCATCCAAAGCCAAAATAAAAATTAGGAACATGGAATTGCTTTAAATATTTGTAGATTTCTTTAATGTTTGCCCTAATAGACAGCTGGACACTCATAACTACTTCAACATTCAATTTGTTGCAGTATATTGTTCTGATTGAAATATATGAAGAAAATCTAACTTCACATAGATAAACTCTTAGAAAAGGAGAGGAATATTTTAATAGTCTTTCTACATGATTGTGAGTATTTTTGTTCCTGTACTAAAACTCTGCAAGTGGAATTTTTTAAAAGTTAGTTGCATTGTGGAACCTGAAGTCATACCAGTAAATATTTTTTGTTCTTTCTTACATTAAAATCCATTGGTCTGTCTTGCACTTTGATCCTGAAGTATTGGGAAACTGTTGAAGCTCTAGGTGGTAAATAAGTCTTCTGAAGTTCTGATTTTTACTTAAAAGCTTAAAATTCAGTCATTAGCAACAAATGCTATTAGTTTTTCTTGAAGTAACTGGCTGGTTTTGTTCTCTTTTGAGAAAATGTCTATCAGACACTCAATCTTTAATAACCATGGTTGAAAACTGAAAGTGTTACTCAGTTGTGTCTGACTCTTTTCGACCCCATGGACTGTAGCCTGCCAGGCTCCTCTGTCCATGGGATTCTCCGAGCAAGAATACTGGAGTAGGTTGCCATTCCCTTCTTCAGGGGATCTCCCAACCTAGGGATTGAACCTGGGTCTCCTGCACTGCAGGTAGATTCTTTACCATCTGAGCCACCAGAGAAGCTTAATCACTATCATTAGTCTATTGTTATTTCAAGTAAAAATGGTGCTCCATTAAAAAAAGTGAGTGGTTCACTGTTACACAGTGCTTTTTCTGCAGACAACCGTATTCGGTAGCCCAAGTGCTTTCTGTGTACAGCCCTTCTGTTCACATAGGTTTTAACAGGATATGTTCTCAAGGGTTTCTTAAGAAAATTAATTTTTACTGCTTTTATTAAGGACATTTAAAAATGAATCTCAAGGGTCTTCTCCGGCTGTCCAGTGGTTAAGACTGCCTTCCAATGCAGGGATCAAGGCTTCGATCCCTGGTCTAGGAACTGAGACCTCACATGCTGCTTGGTGTGGCCAAAAATTTTAAAAAGAAACTTGTTATACTGCAAGTGCCTGTGATTACGACTACCACAGGTTAGTCCCATTGCCTTAATTCATGCTAAGGTGCCAGCGGTTTACCTACCACTGGTTTTGCACCATCAGGGCAAATGTCAAAATGGTAAAAGAGGCAAATAACATCTTAGCGAGATAGTTTTGACTTCTTGGACCTCTTTGAAAATGTCTCCAGGACCCCCAGGAGTCCACATGTTGTATATTGGGAATTGCTGCTCTACAGGGGCGTATGATGTTTGAAATTATTAGGATTAGGTATTCGTGTCAATATGTATTTACATCATAACACAACAGATGGCAAGAGAAAGTGAGGGTTTTATGCAGCTCCATGACATGTTAGCCTCAATAGGGAATTTTACCCAAGTCAGTCTATGAAAAGCAAGTGTGAAAGAGAAAAAAAAAAAAAGATGGAAAAAAATACCAGAAACTAAATATGAAAGAGAAGTCTAGGTGTATACAAGATAATTAAATAGTTAGGGAGCACTTAAGTGTGCATGAGCAAAATGAAGTGAGTGTGGACATTTGGGCAACCACAGTTCAGCTTTAAGTTCCTCAAACCAAAGTGAACCCTACATGGTGACTCCAAGTCTTGCCTGAGAAAATGAACAGCCTTTGGTTATTCAGTATAACCTTTGGTTATTCCTAAAATGTTAAAGGGACCTAACTGTTAGAATGAAAGAGCAACGTCACAGTTTGTTTCGGCAGTTGAGATGTTTTGAGGCTGGAAGCTTGTGGTGGCTCTTACTTGTAAGGGAGGCCAAGTGAAGAGTCGAGCCTCTGACACATTTCAGCCAGCTTTCCATGCCCTATATAAGTTAGTTAATTTTAGAAAATAACTACTTTTGTTCATATCTCCAGAGAGGTAGTTTTCTTCTTTTAGGCAATGATTTTTTTTTTTTTTCCTTTTCAAGAATTAAATACAACAAGGACCTTTCACGGTATTAATATTTCACAAGTCTTTCCATTTCTTATATTTTTATTGGCTTGAGAAACCTTGGTAGCTTTCTATCAGGTTCTCTTTTTCAAATGGCTTTGTGTTAGAGATCTTGACATTTTTTAAGTGACCCATTCAACAAAATTTTTTATGTTTCTTACCTGCCAGGTACTGCTTTAGATCCTTGGGAGACAGAAGTGAACAGAAGATAGTAACTTGCTCTCATGAAGTTTAGCCTCTAGGACTGCATTGCCCACTAAGGCAGCCACTGGCCACATGTGACTGTCAAACAGTCAAAATGTGGTCTGTCCAAATTGAGATTGTGTGCGTGTAAAGTAGACACTGGATTTTGAAGACTTGGTTCAAAAAGAGAATATAAGATGTCTCATGGATAACTTATTAGTTTTACCTATTTTCTTTTTACTTGAGTGTGGTATTGGAGAATTTAATATTATTGCATAGTATTATTGCATCTGTGGCTTGTTTTATGTTCTTGGACAGCACTGCTTTAGATGAGAGGGACAAATATACAATGTGAGGCGTATTAAAGGCTACAGAGGGAAAAATAAGGCTGGGTAAGGAGGGATGAGGACAGTTGGCAAGGGTTTGGGTTTAGTGTTTTCATGTTGGATGATTAGGGGAAGCCTCCTCTTGTGGTACCTCATGAGCAAAGATTTATAGGGAGTAAGGGGGTGAGAGGAGCAGGCCGGTGCCCCAGGGAAAAGTGACACAAGCAGAGGGGATGCTGAGCCCAGGAGTCCCAGCACCTGCGCGTATTTGCTGCCTTTCTAGTCACCCGGGAGTCATCATCGAGGCTGAGTCAGCGCAGGAAGGGGGAACTCTGTAGGAGATGGAGTGCCTGCTGGCGGGGCGGGATGGGATGAGGAGAACCTGTGGGAGGGTCTACAGAATGGACAGTTTGGATGTTGTTCAGTGGCTAAGTCCTGTCTGACCTTTAAAAGGGGATTCTGCTGGAACTTCTCTGGCTGCCTGGTGGTTAAGATTCTCTGCTTCCAATGCAGGGGGTGTGGGTTCGATCCTTGGTTGGGGAACTAAGACCCCATATGCCACGGGATATGGCCCAAAAAAGGGGGGAGCTCTGCTGAGGTTACACTATGGTGGGTGAAGGCTGATGAGGAAGGCCAGTTAGGAGAAAATGGGCTGCTGTCCATGGGGTCCCAAAGAGTCCGAAACGATTGAGCACCCAGAATTGAAAAGGCCGCAGTGGTGGTGGTGGTGTGTGGTTAGAATATTATGTTTTGAACATGGAGGGACTGGGTGCAGGGAATGAGTGAAGAATCAAGGATACCTTGACTCAAGCAACTGGAAGGATGATGTTTCCACTAATGGTGATGAGCTAGACTATGAGAGCACCATGACGAGGGGAGAGGGAGGTCAGTTCAGCTTGGCCAGGTTTGAGGTGCCTGTTAGGATGTGGAGAGAGAACAGTGAGCAACAGTGAGTATATGGAGGAGGAGGCAGTGTGAATGGGGGGGGTCTGAGAGGATGGAGAGGAAGTGAAGGGGAACAGGGAAGGCGCTGAAGGAACAGCTCGTGAGCTGCGAGGAGAGACTTGAAAGAAGCACCTGGAGGTGGTTAGGAGCATGTTTAAGAAGAGTTGCAAGCTGTGACGAGTGATGTGGAGCAGAGTGACGCTGGAGGTGGCAACATTGCCCTCACGGGTATCCCGACAGGTGCTGTGGTGACGGAGCAGTAAGGCTCTGGAGCCCTCAGTGGTGGGGATGTAAGAACGGGTAGACGGAGAGGATATTGACAGTGAGCGTGGATAAGTTTTCACGGGATTTGCTGTGAAGACAGCAGAGAAATGGGTTGGTACTTGGAGGGGTTGTAGTTTAAAGGAGGGCTTTAAAAGTTGCCTATTCCAATTTGTAGGAAAGTTGCAAAAACAGCACGCATTATACATGTACCTTCCATCCAGTTTCCCCAAATATTGGTTTTGACTACTCCAGTTTTCCTGGGTCATTTGAGAGTAAGTTGCAGAATTAACCATTTATGTCTAAGTACTCGGTGTATATTTTCTAAAAACAACGACATTCTATTAAATGACTGTAGTGAAATTATTTTTAAAAAAATTAACGTTGAGACAATGGTATTTACTCTACAGATGTTATTCACATTTGACTTATTGTCCACAAATGGTCTTTTTGGATCCTGGATCCGATCCAAGATTACAGACTTCATTTAGGTGGGTGTTTCTTTTTTTTTCCCCCCCAAACAGGGGCAGTTCCTTAGTCTTTTGTCTTTCATGGACTTCATATTTTTGATCAGTGTAGGCTGGTTGTGGTGTAGAATATCCCTCAGTGGGGGTTGGTCTGATATCTCCCTGTGGTTACAATCTGGTTATGTTCTTACAGCGATGATGTGGTCAGTGTATCTCACCAGGAGGTTTGAGATGCTGATTTGGTTTGGTACTCCTGGAGATGTTGACAATTGGCTAAGCTGTGTCTGCCAGACTTCTCCAGTGTAAAGTTACTACTTTCTCCTTTGTATGAAGACTCTTGTGAGGGAATATTTTGAGACAATATAAAGATTCTGTTCTCATCGTGCTTTCATTGATTTTAGATTTCATTGATGATTCTTACCTGAAACTACTATTAACTGTAGTGGCTGCCAAATGGTGACTCTCCACTTATGTTATTTCTTACATTAGTTAGAATTTTACTTTAAAGAAGAACTTTCTCTGCTCCATTATTTTGTTTTATTTAATTTTTAACTTGAAACATTTATTTCTCGTTGGAGGATAATTGCTTTACGGTGTTGTGTTGGTTTCTGCTGTGCAGCGGCGTGAATCAGCTATAAGAATATGTGTATCCCCTCAGTCTTGAGCCTCCCTCCCGTGCCCACCCCCGCCCCCCGCTGTCGCATAGCACTGAGCTGAACTCCCTGTCTTGCACAGCAGCTTCCCACTTCCTGTCTGTTTTACATGTGGTAGTGTGTGTATGTCAGTGCTCTCTCAATTCATCCCACCCTTTCCTTACTCCGTTTGTTTTGTTCTTTATATTAGTATGGATTCATTATTATTTTACAGAGTTTAGCATGTTGCTGTTCTGTTGCTCTGTGACAGTGAGGGCCTTTAAGGTGAGAGGTATTATAGCATGGTGGTGTGTGCTGAAGACCTGATTCATCACACATGGAAAAATGGTTGTGGTGATCTAATGTCCACAACACCAAATGAAATCTGTGTGTGCTTGTACTTCATTTTAGCAGCTTTGTACTTGAAAACAGACTTCAGCTGCCTAAATGCTGTGAATCTAATATATTTGAATCTCTTCTGGGGCTGTCTTATAACTAGTGAAAGTCAGGTCATTCTTCATATATATGACACATGAAGTTTAAATTCAGATAATTTAAACTATGTCCCTGAAGATGTAATAATCACCTAGTATGTGCATCACTTATAATATGTTAATCATATGTAGGTTATTTTTTCCATACCATCTTAACTTTGTTTTCGCTCATGACCATGTATTTTTCCCAGTTGATTGCATTTTGATGTACTAATTCTATGCTGCTGCTAAGTCACTTCAGTCGTGTCTGACTCTGTGCGACCCCATTGATGGCAGCCCACCAGACTCTTGTCCCTGGGATTCTCCAGGCGAGAACACTGGAGGGGGTTGCCATTTCCTTCTCCAATGTATGAAAGTGAAAAGTGAAAATGAAGTCGCTCAGTTGTGTCCAACTCTTAGCGACCCCATGGACTGCAGCCCACCAGGCTCCTCCGTCCATGGGATTCTCCAGGCAAGAGTACTGGAGTGGGGTGCCATAGCCTTCTCTGACTAATTCTGTATAGTAGGTATGAAATTGGAAGAGTATTGCCATCTAATTCTTCGGTGTTCCTTTTTAATCTTACTACTGTTGGTAAGCTGTGTGCACACTAAAATGAAATCTTAAACTTTTTTTGGAGATAATATATTGGATATAGAATACCCACCAGAATAAAGCAAAACTAGTTTTTTTGGTGTGGTAATTTAAAAAGTTGGAAGATTTAAAAAAAACATAGTAAAGTTTAAACTGTAAAAATGGCTAAAATGATTGCAGTAATGTTTTTTCTCCTTCCCCGAATGGATCCACTGTGTAGTTTCTTGTGGCTTTATTGTTGGGGACCAGACTTGTATGCATATACAAGCATCTTTGATTGTTTACTTTTTATAAAAGTAGTTTAGTTCTGCCCCTTACCATTTTGATGTTTTAAAGAGCACTTTCAAGGTTCTTTAGAAACTGGGAGAGGGTAAATTTGTGATAATACAGTGTATGTTTGTTCAATATATTAAAATGGTGGAGTCTTCGGGTAAGAATAAAGTATACTTACCCGTATATGGGCTGATAATACATTAAAGCTTGTTTAAATGTGTTTGTTATTAATAGAATGTTAGCAGTATGTTAGGTTTCATTATTAGTACTTGGTATAGATTATTCTAATTTTCTGAGAACTCCAGCACGTGGTTTACCTCTTATCATCAGTTACAGAATGAAGAAATGTGTTGCACAAGGTTAAACCAAAAATTTAAAAAAGAACGAAAAAATCCCCAAACCTCTGCAAAACCTCAAAGTAGTCCTTTTAAAATAGTATTTACATAATGTTAGATTAACTGGAACTCATTGAGTGCTCTAAATTTAATTGATTTTTCCCTCAACGTTTTGTTTATGAAAATTTCTTCAAAACTTTAATTTTACTTTTAGTCTTTTAAGTTTTTGTTTTTATTAATATTTTTTAATGGTGTTCTTGAGTTGGCTTTTTCGGTTCCCAAACTGCTATTTAAAATTAGGGTTTTTTACAGAGAAATCTTTAAAATACTCTGGAAAATACTGAAACCGATTTCTTAGTTAAAAGGTAATAGGTTAGAATTTTTAATAAAGAAATTATTTTTAGTTTTTTAACTTCAGTATAAACATTTTAAAGTGAAGTTACGTTAATGAATTTTTAACAAGTGAGATGAAATAAAGATGTGTTTTAATTCCACATAGAAGTGAAGGATGTTTAGTGCCCATCAGTCTGGCCGATTCTGAATTTATAGGTTTTAATAGGTTTAAATAAAATTAAATAAAACCTAATAATAGGTTTTAAATAATAAAATACTTGTTATTCAGCATCTCATAATAGAATTATAGCTGATATTACTACATAATACAATATATCTAAGATTAGTTGTCTTGAATTTTAAGTGATTCACTAAGTTTATTTTAAAACGTTACTGTTTATACTGTCTAAATATGTAGGTCTGACACATCTCAGTTTTGCTCGTTTTAGATTTTTGTATTAGTAGTATTAGTGTTTAACTTTTTCATAACAAGTGTTAAATTTTATGATAGTGTAATTTAAAAGTTAGAATTTCACCAAACTGCTTCTGAATGGTTTGGTCAAACATAAAATTCCAGTTAGCTAGTTTCATGGTAATTTTTAATTTGGTTTAAATACTGCCACCCTAAATCTCTATATTTATGAGAGGACTAAATGAATATTTTAGTAACATCAGAATACCTTCAAACGAATATTTAACTTTTTGATTAAATTTGAAACACTAAAACCTTTTAGAATCCGTAATTGGTTTAATCAAATCTCAGTTTGTGTATTTATATTTCTTGTTATTCTAGTAGTGAAGAAAACACAAAAAATGCTAAGAATTGAAATTTTTGAAAATAAAGTTTTTAAAAAATACATAGTTCTGACTTCGCAAAACTGAAAAATTTCCAAGATGCCTTTAATTCACAGCCAGTTGATAATAACTTTTCTTCAAGAGATGGCCTTTTAAAAGGTCTGTGGTGAATTTGCAGTTTTATTTAAGAGGAAGATTAACATTTTATAGTACTCAGTTAAGAAAGCAGCTTTTTAAGAATGACATGTACATTACCATTTTTAGCTCTTGTCGTGATTGGCAGTAACGTTAAATGCATTGCTGGACTGAGTTTTTTAGATGGTCTGCTTAGGTAATTTGCAGTTTTTGGAAGAGCTGTTAAGATTCTGAAAGTGTTTATATAGAATCTACAGAATTTTAATGTGTGTTTTGTTACAGATAAGTCAGATCTGGTTCTGGTTGGATATCTTGATGCTATTTGTTTGATCTCATAACTGTTAAGAGTGAATTTACAGTCTCTTGGAAAGATAGACCAAGTTGTGTATATATATTTTTCATGTTGGTTTTTCTGCTTGTATGAGAATGAAGATAGAATTTTGTAGCTAGTTTTTAAAAACTTACCCACTATATATTTAGCGTCTAACCCCAGTCCCCAAATACTTAAAGTTATAAAGTGAAAGTGAAGTCGCTCAGTTGTGTCTGACTATTTGCGTCCCGTGGACTGTAGCCCACCAAGCCTCTCCGTCCATGGACTTCTCTAGGCAAGAATACTGGAATGGGTTGCCATCTAGGAGTAAATAACGATTTTAATGATGTCCAACAGATAAATGTATAGGGAAGGTATTTAGGATTCTCAGTATTTGTGTTTTTTTTTTTTTTCCACTTCGTCACTTGGTTTTGTGTGATCTCAGTTCTCTGACCAGGGATTGAACCTGCGCCTTTGGCAATGAGAGTTCCTGGAGGAACTCCTGGAGGGAATGTAAATGATATATTTAAGATGTGTTCTGGTTTTCATCATCAGTGAAATGTGCTAAATGTAGGTGTATGTGTATAATGTAGAACCTCTTAGGAAAAAAAAGTTAAAATTTTGACCTAGGTCTTTGCCCAGTCCTTCTAAAGCCTGTGTAAAAATAAAAATGACCCGGTATGTGAGCAAATGGTGGTGAGAGAGGTGTATCAGAGTCCTCGTGTGCTGCCCCCTGGTGGATGACCTGTCTGGCTCGCATAGGTTTTTGCACTTGTTTCTACAAGTCAGTCTTCAGGCAATTAAAGTGCTTGGCTGTTTTACATGTTCTTAAGTGTTTTGAAAATGCATAAGCTTTTATTTCAACATTTTTACAAGGTGTTAAAGTCTAAAGTCCAGCCCACTAAAATTTAATGTCCTGTACAGATTGTTAATGACAGATTTAGTTTATGGTGGTTTTACTAATAGTAAAGCTTTCAAAAGGGTTACAACATTGTGGGAGTGGGGGGGAGAAAGGGCCATTTAAAACTTGCGGTGTCTGTGTTATGGAGGAAGTCTGAGAGCAGGTGGATGACTTCCAGGTACACTTGAGGGTAATTAGTGAGTGCTCTGCAAAGGGGAGAGCCTTTTACAGCTTTGGTGCTTGGTGTCCTCTCCTTCTGGCTTATGCTAAAGTTCTGGGCCAGTCATCTCTATAACAAAGATGACCAGAAGTTTCTTCCTTTGAGAGATTTGTGTCCTCTGTGGGCTTGGAGATGTTAGTCATAGATAGTGTGCTTTTGTGTATTATCACAGAGAAAGGTTATCTGCAAAGTCTAATTGACTATCTAGGTTATTTGCAAAGCCTCAAGAAGAGTTGAGTTGCCTTCAATGAGGAATGTCAGAGAGACTTGGATTAAACTTGTCCACCTTGTTTTCTTGATACATGACAAGCTTTTCTCTATAAAATAGACAACAAGGTCCTACTGTATAGCACAGGGAATGATATTTAATATCTTACAACAATCTATAATGAAAAAAGAATATGAAAAATAATACATATGTATAACTGAATCATTTTGCTGTATACCAGAAATGAACACAACATTGTAAATCAACTATATTTTGATTAAAAAAGCTCCAAATCAGAAAAAAATTCAATTACATAAAACAGAATTTTCAACAGATTCTCTTGCAAGGAATAACAATGATTATTTTATTTGCTTGATTATACAAAATGTATTAAAATTGGAAATATAAACTATGTGCATTGTGTAACTCTACTTGGAAACAAGGCATCTAAACTTCATTGTTCAGACTCTCAGGTGTACTGAGATTATTGTAGTTACTAGTTAATGAGAAGATATAACTTGATAATGACCAACTGCAACTTTCTCACTTAAAAAAAAAAAAAAGAAAAAACACCAATCCAAGGATTTGTCTTGGGTAAGGAACACATCCAGGTAGGAATAATATGAAATAAAATGTTAATATAGGGATATCCCTATGTTCAAAATACAGATCTTTGGAAACTTTAGTCCTCTTGAAACACCTTCTTATAGGTATAGTTCACTTAGTGATGGTGACTTTTATGTGGAAGATAAGTATTCTATATAAAATATTGTTAGATCCTGAAATTACCTTGATAAATGGAAATAAAGTGGTTCAGTGGTAAAGAATCTGCCTGCCAGTGCAGGAGATGCGGGTTCCATCCTGGGTCAGGCAGATCCCATGGAGAAGGAAATGGCAGCTCACTCCAGTATTCTTGCCTGGGAAATCCCATGGACTACAGTGGGCTGGTGGGCAACAGTCCATGGGGTTGCAAAGAGTTGGACATGATTTGGGGACTAAACAACAACAATCAAGTGTACTAAGTTTTAGATCAGCTCGCCTAATTGAAAGATGTGAACTATATATATATATATATATGTGTGTGTATATATATACACACATATATATATATAAAGTTTAAACTTCTCTAGTCGCCTCAGGTAGAAGTAAAAAGTAGCAGGTGAAATTACTGTTTTATACTGTCTAACCTAAAACTTAAATTTAATGTGGGATGATTATAAAAATTGTTGAGTAATTTTATACTCCTGTTTTTGTACATCTTTAAAATCTACTAAATGTGTTAAACTCATAGAACAATTCAGTTTGGACTGGGTGTGGCCAATGAGAATTCACTGGACAGAGTAGCTTTAAGATACACAGCTTGTAAAATCACTTGTTAAAAATATGAGTCTTGCTGGAAAAAAATGTAAGGGTATTTATAAAATTAGTTTAACTGTGGAAAAATGTGGGAATGATTAATTTTCAGTGTGACTCAAAGTAGAGATTTCATATCTTAGTACTTCATTCTCTTGTGACCACCCTAATTTTCAAGGAATATATGTGTAATTTGCTATGTTGTGTTACACTTAAAATTTTTTAAATTTAATTTTGAATAGATAATGCATTTATAGTACATGGTGTAAAATATTTTAAAAGACATTAAAAGAAAGTTCTTAATTATTCCTATACCTCAAGCGCCCAGTTTTCATCCCAGTCTCTGCCATGCGTCCACTGTTGGTAGTTTCTTTATTCATAGTCAAACAAAAACCAACATACTTTTTTTTTCCTTCCTCCTTTTTTACTCAGCGATGGAGTTTTTTCCCCCTGCAACTTGCTTTCTTCCTCATATATTTAAAAACATATCTTGGATTTGTTTCTCTATCAAGATAAAACTAGCTCTTTTTGTAACAGCTGATTGATTTAGTGAGTCCTCTATTGATACACATCTAGGTTGTTTCTGATATTTTTCTATGCATATAAATCTGCATCGAAGCATTGTGTGTCTGTGTGTGTGTATGAGCATGTGTGTTTACATATTGAAATTTCTGTTAAGGGGGAAGAGTTTTTCTCGGCTGATGCAGGTGCCCTGGTTCAAATAAGGAATCTCAGGCAGCTAATGTTACACTTTTGAAAGAGCTACCCTTTGGAGTCATACAGGCAAAGAATCTTTTCTTTAAATAGACACTGCCCCTGATGTTCAGCTGCGTGTGTTTCTCTGGTTGGTTGAAATACTCATTGTGACTTTTCTGGTGAAAGACTTCTCAGTGTGAAGACCAGAGAAATCTTCTGGTTATTCAGGAACTAAGGATCCGTTTGTGTTCTGTTAATTCAACTATTATTTTTCAAAGTGATCTGAAATCTTGCTTTGCACATATCCTAATAAAGTTCAAGAACTTTATGGGACATGTAATCTCCTACAAGGAAAAGAGATGGCAGTGCATATTTGCAGACATTAGTAATGGGAATGGCACGCAGAAGAACACCCAGCCTTTCTTGGATTCTTCCAAGTTTCCAGCCATACACTTAGGGCTGTCAGACTGTTCCCTATAGATGAAGATGGCAGTGTGCACCTTTAAAAGAGAAATACCGCTGTTTCCGTGAAGGGGACATGGATGTTACTCTCATGATCTGGAAGCTGGGAAATGACAAAATGAGTCACCTTAGATTCTCACTTAGAACTGTAATGTTTAAAGAGACTTGTTCCTTTACTTGAGTAATTGCCGGTTATGTGCTGTAGTCGGCTAAGTGCTGTAGTATACAGCAGTGAATAAGCTAGAAATGACTTGGCCTTCATGGGACTTGCCCTGTTAAACAGACCTTACGGGTGTGTGGGTGCTCAGTGGCCCCCAAACTTAAGTGTGTGTGAAACCGCACTTCCCTGCCCCATCCCCAGAGGTTCTGATTTAGGAGGTCTGTAGTGGGGCCCTGACACTTTCATTTTAAGTAAGCCTTCCTGGTGATGGTAATGTGGATGTTCTTTAGACCACACTTGGAATGACATCTCCTTAGTTTTTAATTTTATTGAAGTATACTTAATTTATATTGTATTAATTTCAGCTGTGTAGCAAAGTGATTCAGTTATGTATACATTCTTTTTCAATGGTTTATGACAGGATATTGACTATAATTCCCTATGCTATACAACAGGACCTTGTGTTTATTCATCCTATATATAAAAGTTTGCATCTGCTAATTCCAGCCTCCCGAACCTTCCCTCCTCCACCCCCCACCCCCCCGCTTAGTAACCACAAGTCTGTTCTTTATATCTGTGTGTCTGTTTCTGTCTTGTAGATATGTTCATTTGTGCCATATTTTAGACTTCACGTGTAAGTGATATCATATGGTATTTGCCTTTCTCTGACTGACTTTGGCTGAGTGTGATAAAATCTCTAGGCCCACCCTGTTGCTGCAGATGGCCTTATTCCATTTGTTAATGGCTGAGTAGTGGTCCATTGTGCTTATACAGGACATCTTTATCCACTCAGCTATCAGTGGACCTTTAGGCTGTTTCCAGAGCGACATCTCTTTACTGGTACAGTTGAGGGAATAGTTTGTTTTCTTTTCCTTTCCTCCATCCAGAATTAAATTCACCAGGCTCTGGGCGTTCCCTTTAAGTGTTGCAGCAAATATGCTTTTCTTTACAGGACGTGTGACTTCTTAACTGTCAGTGCAATCGATGGGATTCAGTCTTATATAGAGATTCTTAACCTGAGGTCTACTCAGTTTACTCCTAACTCTCAACCTTGCTCCCTCCTTCCCAGTTTTACTGACCCTTCTTGAACAGTGTCCTGAAATGTCTCATATCTTCTGTGAGACTCAAAAATCTTTGGGGGACAGAGAAAACTGATATTAGAGAGCTAGTTAGAACTGTTGGAATCTGTAACTGCTTTCTCTTGATTAATCTTATGGATAGGAAATCATCTTATTTTTCCCTTATCAGTTAGTGACATTTATTTTATAAAACACAAAAGCAAAAAGAAGTTGAAAACTGCCCATGATTCTACCAGCCAGAGCTCATCATAGTCAGTATTTTGGTGTTACACTTCTTTATTTCTGTTTGTTCATGTGTCTGTGCACATTTTTTCTGTTTCTGCTTGGGGACATTTGTTCATTTATTGTGGTAAAACATTTAAAAATGAGATCATATCCCATGTTTAATAATATGCTATTTTCCAGTGAACAATGTTATGAACATATGTCCTGATTAAATATTACACTTTTGTAATGTCCCTGAGATTTTGTTATATATTGTAATTTGTTTAGCTAACTCCTTTTCGTCCAACAGTTTTATTGAGCTATGGTTTATACAGTCAAGAGCATCTTCTTTATTTTTATTATTTTATTATCTAAGTGCATCTTTTTAAAATTAGAGCATAATTAATTTATAGTATTGTTTGTTTCAGGTGTACAGCAAAGTGATTCAGTTATGCATATGTGGATCTATTCTTTTCCAGGATAGATTATTATGGAAGATAACCTATACGGGAAAAGTGGCCTGTGCTATACGATAGGTCCTTGTTGTTTACCTATTTTATATATATAGTGTGTTTATGTTAATCCCAAACTCCCAATTTATCCCCTGCCATCTCCAAGTGCATGTTTTTAAAACTGTGCAAAGCAGTGAGTTTTGACAACTGTATACACCTGTGAAAGTACAACCACTGTCGAGATGTGGAACACTTCTATCCCTGAACATGTATATATATTTTTTAGGGGGTAGGATGCTTTTTTCCCTTTGAGCTTAGCCCTTTTGCCTGGACATCTGGGCTCTTCGCAGTTTTCCTCATTTACAAACTTATAGCTAAGTTTCTGAGCCTGTTACAGCTTTGCCTAGAGGGAGAATGAAAGGGGAGAAAGCTTGGGAGGCTGTGCTGCTTGTCCGAGGACTTGATGAGACTGCCGGCTCACCCAAGAGGCAAGGTTATGGCGATTGGTGCTTGTCACCAGCAGTGTGAAATGAGTCATTTCCCCTGGAATTAATCTATGGAGTATTCTGCTTAAAAAAATTGAGGTCGGCCTTTTAAGGAGCTCATTCTTAACTGTATAACATAAGAAAAGATAGATTTAATTATTAATACATTATTGAATGTTGGAATTAGTACAGGTAATTGTATTGAATTTGGCCAGGTTGAACAAGTGCCTCTTTGGGCGTAGCTTGTGTTGGTTGGATGCAGGTAAGAATGAAAATCTGCAGCGGGTAAAGAGTGTCTCCAGGTGACAGGTTGAAGAGGCCATGCCATACTCCTCTGAGTCCACAGCCTTGGTTTTTTATTTGAAAGTGACCCGTGCACACGTTGGAGAAGGAAATGGCACCCCACTCCAGTATCTTTGCCTGGAAAATCCCATGGACGGAGGAGACTGGTGGGTTGCAGTCTATGGTGTTGCAAAGAGTTGGGCATGACTGCAGCTAACACGGTGTACACATGGACCATGTGTCCCGGCTCTTTTTTTTTTAGTTAGCTGCACCTAGTCTTAGTTGCAACATGCAGAATCTTTAGCTGCTGTATGTGAACCCTTAGTTGCGGCATGTGGGATCTAGTTCCCTGACGGGGGATTGAACCCATACCCCCTGCATTGGGAACTCAGGAGTCTTAGCCATTGGACCACCAGGCTAAGACTGTGCCAGCTCTTTGTGTAAGAAATCAAGGCAAAGAGGAATATGTCACAAGTTTAGTTAGATTTGGTTTTCTTTTCCCGACTTCAGCTGGTGTTAGCTGTGTTACATCATGATTCAAGTCTCAGCCTCTTTATCTGTGATGTGGGAAATTGGTGATTCTCTTGATTTGTTTAAGAGATGGTAGAAAGAAAGAGCACGGATGGCCTTTGGGAGGAATAAGGAAAATGAACATGTAGGACTTACAGCTCATTTGGATGGAAGATTGCAAGTCTGATACACTTGTGTGTCTTGCATTAGGACTTAGCATGAAATGACTAACTTTAAGTGCCTAGGTGCCAGTGTATACAATCTTCATAGCATATCTTGAGGCAGCTGAATTAGCTGAGTTTCTGGCTTAGTTGGAAACGATGGTTTCCATACTTTTCTTGATGTTCACACATGTCCATTTAATGTCGGTATCGACTCTAAGTGTGTGAGTTGACTGTATGGTTTAAAGCTGTGGGGCAAAGTGAGCATTTTGTTTAAGGCTGGCATATCTTTGCTCTTTGGGTTTGACATGCAACCTTGTACTTTTTCTGAAGTTTTTCTTGATAATAGTTATTGATTGGATTATGAGTGGAATCAGTAAGATGGAATATAGTCAGGAGGATGGACTGTGGAGCCGTAATTCCTGGAGCTGGATTCTGACTGTGCCACTCCTTAATGTGTGTGTTTGGACAAGATGGTGGTGTCGCTAAGTCATGTTTGACTCTTTGTGACCCATGGACTGCAACCGGGCTTCCCTGTCTTTCGCTGTCTCCTGGAGTTTGCTCAGATTCATTCATGTCCATTGAGTCAGTGATGCCATCCAACCATCTCATCTTCTGTTGCCCCCTTGTTCTCCTGCCCTCAGTCTTTTCCAGCATCAGGGTTTTTTCCAACCAGTTGGTTTTTCACATCAGGTGGCCAAACTATTGGAGCTTCAGCTTCATCATCAGTTCTTCCAGTGAATATTCAGGGTTGATTTCCTTGAGGATGGACTGGTTTGATCTTGCTGTCCAAAGGACTCCCAAGAGTCTTCTGTAGCACCACAGTTCGAAAGCATCAATTCTTCAGTGCTCAGCCTTCTTTATGGTCCAACTCTCACATCTGTACATGACTGCGGGAAAAACCATTGTTTGGCTATACAGACCTTTGTCAGCAAAGTGGTGTCTCTCCTTTTTAATATGCTGTCTAGATTTGCCATAGCTTTCTTTCCAAGGAGCAAATGTCTTTTCATTTCATGGCTGCAGTTACCATCTGCAGTGATTCTGGAGCCCAAGAAAATAAAATCTGTCACCGCTTCCACTTTTTCCCCTTCTGTTTGCCATGAAGTGATAGGACTGGATGCCATGATCTTAGTTTTTTGAACACTGAGTTTTAAGCCAGTTTTTTTACTCTTTTTTTCACCCTCATCAGGAAGCTCTTTAGTTCTCTTCACTTTCTGCCGTTAGAGTGATGTCATCTACATATCTGAGATTGTTGCTATTTCTCCTGGGGATCTTGATTCCAGCTTGGAATTCATCCAGCCTGGCATTTCACATGATGTACTCTGCATATAAGTTAAATAAGCAGGGTGACAATATACAGCCTTACTGTACTCCCTTCCCAGTTTTGAGCCAGTCAGTTGTTTCGTGTAATATTCTTACTGCTGTGTGTGTTAGTCACTCACTCGTATGTTTGCAACCTCATGGACTGTAGCCTGCCAGGCTTCTCTGTCCGTGGAATTCTCCAGGCAAAAATACTGGAGTGGGCTGCCATTCCCTTTTCCAGGGGATCTTCCTGACCCAAGGATCAAACCCACATCTCCTGCATTGCGGGTGAATTCTTTACTCTCTGAGTCACTAGGGAAGCCCTTGGACAGGTAAAGTTGTGCTTTTATCTTAGAATCTATAAAATGCTGAGTTGTGAGGTTAGGTAACAGACGTTGTCTTAAGCAGTTGGGGCTTCTGTATAGACTGGATGGCTAACAGATGCTTATTTTTCACAGTTCTAAAAACAGGGAAGTCCAAGGTCAAGGTGCAGGTGGGTTCTTGAGTTCTTGCTGAGGGCCCCCTTCTTGGTTTGTAGACCAATGCCTTCTTGCTGTGGGGTCACATAGCCTTTCCTCAGAGTGTGCAGTGAAGACAGCCCTGGTCTCTCTTAGAAAAACTAGTCCCATTGCGGGGGCTCCATGCTCCTGTCCTCAGTAAGCCTAAATAATCCTCAAAGGCCCGTCTCCTAACACCATTGCATAGGGAGGGGGGTTGCAACATACAAATTTGGGGTGGGAAACATGAACATTCAGTCCATAGTGGACATAAAGCATTTTCTCACTTACATTCTTATTTATACCTGGTGTCAGGCTTTAATGTGAGGGGGGGAAAGTAGAGGTCAAAGACTTTTGGCAAAAACCTAGTAATCAAAATTTAAGTCGAAAATAACCAGCTGGACTTTCCTGCTGGTCCAGTGGCTAAGACTTCTTGCTCCCAAGGTGGCCCGGGTTTGATCCCTGGTCAGGAAACTAGATCTCGAATGCTGCAGCTAAAAGATTCTGCATGTTGCATCTAAGACCTGGAGCAGCCATTTAAATAAATAAATATATTTTTAAAATAAACAAAATAACAATTGGCCCTCCATGTCTGTGAGTTTTTGCATCCATGGATTCAACTCACTGCGGATGAAAAAGAATTGGGAAAAAAATTCCAGGAAGTTCCAAAGACGAAAACTTGAATTTGCTTTGTGTGGGCAACTATCTGCCTTTTATTTATATTGTATTTACATCTGTTTACATAGCATTTACTTTGCATTAGATATTATAAGTAATCTAGAGATGATTTAAAATATTTGGGATACTATCCATTTTATATAAGGGGCTTGAACATCTGTAGATTTTGGTATCTGGCCAGCAGGGCAGCCAAGGGGTACTGGAACCAGTCCCTTTGAATATGGTGGAAGGAAGACTGTAATCAGCATGGACATGTGGTTTATTTCTCTTTCAAAAAAAATGTATATTGTCTAGTTCTGGCCTAGAAGCAATGTCCAGCCCAATATCAGTGAGCATTCTAGTGACCAGGTTGTGTTTCAGTATATTATTTCTGACTAAAAGGAACCAGTGTTTGTAGACAGAACTGGTTGAAGATGGTGGCAGGAAGTGTACAAATTGGAACCTGGGTAATCATAACAAAGCAGACAGGCTCTCAGAGATTGCTGGAGAGCTGCATCATTTCAGAAGGTGCAGGATCTGTGTGCAGAAGCTTCTGCTGACAGCCAGAGATGGGGGATTCAGTGCAGTGAGGTGATAAACACAAAATACCCAGGCATGCATAATGTTGTGTGTGTGTGCTAAGTCGCTTCTGTCGTGTCTTGACTCTATGCGACCCTATGCACTGTATAGCCTGTCAGGCTCCTCTCTCCATGGGATTCTCCAGGTAAGAATACTGGAGTGGGTTGCCAGTGCCCTTCTCCAGGGGATCTACCCTACTCAGGAATCAAACCTGCATCTCTTTCGTCTAACCTGCATTGGCAGGCCGGTAGAAAATAAGCATTTAGCCCTCTTTGGACAATACCAGGGGACCAATTCATTATTCCGAAAAGTTTGAAATAACAATGTCTTTGAACTGCAGAAAGAGGACACTGAGATGAGGGTTTGCATGAAGCTGGTTTATTTTGGAGATGGTTTCAAGAAGCAAGAGTGGGAGAGTGGAAAGAGTAAAACGGAGGTTTGGGAAAAGCCAACAAAGGGCACTTTACTGAGGAAACAGGGCCTTTGAGACACGAACAGATATGCCTCCCAGGTGGAAAACAAGGGCGTTTACCTGCTGGCTACCACATTCTCCTCTGTAATCTCCAGATTATCTTCAGGGTTTCATCTCTCCTCTTCCTCTGGACTATCCTTGAACTCTGCTGAGGCTTGGGTGAAAAACCTGAGGAAAAACAGATGCCTAAGGGGTGCTTAGGGATGGAAGAAGACAGGAAAACTTCCCTGTGCCCAGGGCTGTCCCACAGTGGTGGATGAAACCAGAGATGAGCTAGGGGATGTGATAAGGGGCACAAAACCGTCTGCTGCAGAAAGGAGAGAATCCAGTGTTTATCCTGCCTTCACTCTATTCATTGTGGTTCAGAGTCTCCAGATACGTGATAAAGGAAAGTTGTTCTTCATGGAAAAACTCCAGCTAAATTTAAAAAGTATGGAAGGCATGACAGAATGAGGAAATCCATTTTCAACCTTGAGTGAAACATTGTATTTAGGGACTGATCATTAGTGACTGCAGCATCTTGGGAAGACAGCCAGAGATAATGTGTCTCTTCATGGAAGTACACAACCTCTCCCTGACCCACAAAAATCTTCAGATCCAACTACCACTTTTATAGGGCCAGCCTAACATTCAACACCACCATGGGCACCACCTGGATTCCCTGGACTGCTGGCTGCTGGTGGAGGCCAGCGGGGAGAGAAGGAGGGAGAGAGAGATGGGGAAGGGAGAGGGAGAGGTGGAGGGGGAGATGGAGGGAGGGAAGGGGTAGAGAGGAGGGGAGGGGAGGAGGAGGTGCAGGGAGGGGTGGAGGGGAGGGGGAGATGATGGGGAGGGGACATGGAGGGAGGGAGGGAAGGAGGAGGGAGGAGGAGGGGAGAGGGAAAAGGAGGGAGGGAGAAGGCGATGGCACCCCACTCCAGTACTCTTGCCTGGAGAATCCCATGGATGGAGGAGCCTGGAAGGCTGCAGTCCATGAGGTCGCTAGGAGTCAGACATGACTGAGTGACTTCACTTTCACTTTTCCCTTTCATGCATTGGAGAAGGAAATGGCAACCCACTCCAGTTTTATTGCCTGGAGAATCCCAGGGATGGGGGAGCCTGGTGGGCTGCTGTCCGTGGGGTCGCACAGAGTTGGACACGACTTAAGTGACTTAGCAGCAGCAGCAGCAGCAGCAGCAGCATGGGGGGGGACTGTAAGTAGCAAAATCCAGGCAGTAAGAAACCAGAGGAGAATGGCAGGTTTGTGTTTTTTTTTGTTTCCTGACTGAGTGCAGCAGTCTGTGCATGGGACGGTTTGAAGGAGTTCTGAAGGAGTTCGCTGTTGTCTTCCTTAGCTCCACCATAGTTTGGCCCCAGGTCAAACAACAGGGGGTTTCCCTTGTGGCTTAGCTGGTAGAGAATCCCCCTGCAATGCAGGAGACGTGGGTTCTATCCCTGGGTTGGGAAGATCCCCTGGAGAAGGGAAAGGCTACCTACTCCAGTATTCTGGCCTGGAGAATTCCATTGACTATATGGGGTTGCAAAGAGGCTTTCTTATCTCTCCTTGCTATTCTACTTGTTATTTGTCTACGTAAAGAGTAACCTAAAGACAAACTTAGAGTTACTAAAAATACTATTTTAAAAGACATGAGAATGGCAAAAAATATGGGGGTGTTGGTTACATTCTGGAAGGTAGGTAGGCATTGGGAAAGAGCATGGTAGTTTCAATTGTCTTGTTCTGATTATTTGGGTGGGTGGATTCATATATGTCTATGTTTTGTATGAACAGTTTAAAGATGTTATGCATCTGTGTTTATCAAATTCAACATAGCAAATGATTATTAATATTTAAAATGACTCAGAATGCAATGAATAAAACCCAGAATGAGTTACTCATGTAAGATTTATGACCTTGACCTTCAAATAAATAGCAAGAAAATGGAGTGAAGGGATTTTCTTGTGTCAAACCTTAAGAGACATCTGCTCTACACATGTGGGCATATTGTTGGTATCTTGATACGAGCAGATCAACTGTAAAAAGATAGCAATTCAATTCAGTTCAGTTTAGTCGCTCAGTCGTGTCCGACTCTGAGACCCTGACCCCATGAATCACAGCACGCCAGGCCTCCCTGTCCATCACCAACTCCTGGAGTTCACTCAAACTCACGTCCATCGAGTCCGTGATGGCATCCAGCCATCTCATCCTCTGTCGTCCCCTTCTCCTCCTGCCCCCAATCCCTCCCAGCATCAGAGTCTTTTTCCAGTGAGTCAACTCTTCGCATGAGGTGGCCAAAGTATTGGAGTTTCAGCTTTAGCATCATTCCTTCCCAAGAAATCCCAGGGCTGATCTCCTTCAGAATGGGCTGGTTGGATCTCCTTGCAGTCCAAGGAACTCTCAAGAGTCTTCTCCAACACCACAGTTCAAATGCATCAGTTCTTCGGTGCTCAGCCTTCTTCACAGTCCAACTCTCACATCCATACATGACTACTGGAAAAACCATAGCCTTGAGTAGACTGACCTTAGTTGGCAAAGTAATGTCTCTGCTTTTGAATATGCTATCTAGGTTGGTCATAACTTTTCAATTGGAAATAGAGTGGGTATTCTGTACCTAAACAGCATATTAAAAAACAGAGACATCACTTTGCCAAGAAAGGTCTATATAGAAACCTCTGGTTTTTCCAGTCATCATATAAAATGTGAGATGAAGTGTGTACAGTTGGTCCATCAAAAAGCCTGGGCGCTGAAATATTGATGCTTGTGAATTGTAGTGCTGGAGAAGACTCTTCAGTCTCGTGGATTTCAAGATCAAACCCGTCAATCCTAAAGGAAATCAACCCTGAATAGGAAGGACTAATGCCGAAGCTCCAATGCTTTGGCCAAAGACTCTGAGGCCGAAAAAGATTGAGGGCAGGAGGCTAAGGGGGTGACAGAGGATGAGGTGGTTAGATAGCAACACCTACTCAGTGGACATGAGTTTGAGCAAACTCAGTGGAAGACTGAGGAGCCTGGTGTGCTACAGTCCATGAGGTTGGTAAGAGCCAGACACAGCTTAGTGACTGAACACCAAAAATGTTCTGTTCTTAAGGAATTTTTGTTAATCATTTTAAGAAACTATAATGGTGATAGTTATTTTTAAAGCAAAAAGGTCCTTTAGTAGGTTTTTCCAGATGTACTGTAGCATGACAGGTCGTGTATGTGGGATTTGTTAGTATACATGTGAGTAGAAATAAACAAGATTTAGGTAGGTAGTCATACTTGATAAACTGATACAGGCATATGGAGGTTGATATGATTTTTCTAGTTTGATGTCAATATGAAAATTTGTATAAAATCAATTTAAATCTGTTCAATTTATTACTAAAAATTTTGAAGATGCCCTTAGAAGTCTACATGAGTTCTATGGCTCTTTATCCTGTACTTAAACCAGCTTTTAATAAATAGTTTCTATAAAATCCAGTACTATTTCAAGCATAATAAGCATTTTAAAAGGTTAAATGGAAGAATCCCCTGGTGATCCAGTGGTTAAGACTCTATGTTTCCAGTGTAGGGAGTGTGAATTTGATCCTGATCAAGAAACTAGGATCCCACAGTTTGAGTGCGTGGCAGGCCAAAAAAGAAAAAAAAAGGTTAAATGAGAATTTTTCCCAGTTGGCAGAAAAGCCTTAAATTCTATATGATTAATTTATAAATAGATTGTGTGGAAGTTTTCTTGAAAATAGCGCAGGTGGTTAACTTCTCTTTCTCCTGTTTCTGGGGCTGTTGATCTTCCCGCTGTAATTTTCTGTATTCCCACTGTCTTCCCACTGTCATCCCACCATGATTTTATTACATCAGCTGTAATAAAACCATTGGGAATGTTAGTAGTTTCTGCATGGTGGATCTGTGAGTCTTGTGTTTTCGTCCCCCTCTCTGTATTATAACAAATGTTAATTTAACTATCAACTGAGTGCTTCTCAGCTGCCAGTGTTCCAGGCTCCGAATGCGATAGTGAACGAGACAGCCTAAGAGTCTCTGCCCCTATGGGGTGTGATCCTTGTAATGAAACTTGGGTGTGTTTTAGGAGGAGGTGAAATGCCAGCGTATTTTGCTGGTAGTTAAAATTAAACTCTAATGATTTGGTAATCACAGAGGAGAAACAAATACCAGTATCTGTTTTCTTGACTCTTAGGTATTTAGAATCTAATTTAAATATAACCCAATTCTAAAAGTTCAGATGGGAGATGGGAGCTGGGAAAACAAAGTGGGAAAACACAGTTCTAGATGTCGAAACACTATGCTGTGTTCAACTTGAGACCCGTGGACTGCGGGCCACCAGCCTCCTCTGTCCATGGGATTCTCTAAGCAGTAATACTGGAGTGGGTTGCCATGCCCTTCTCCAGGGGATCTTCCTGACCCTGGGATCGAACATGGGTCTCCTATATCTCCTGCATTGCAGGCGGATTCTTTATCTCTGAGCCACCAGGGAAGCCCGTCAAAATACTAACTTTATGAAAATAATCCTGGTGTTTGTCTAAACTTTAGAGAATCAGATAATGGAAATGGTCAGTCAGTTAAGGGAAATAATTATTCTGGTGTAACTTCTAATAGTAGGTGACAGATATACATTTTGAAGAATATGTGGGGGAAACATGGCTAATGGATTACTTCTAATGTACAAAAAATGGTGTCCTATTTAAATTCTTGGGAGCCCTATGAAGTAGGTATTTGTTCTTGTAATAAAGAAGAATTACCTGCTTGGTGACCTTAACTCTCTGTGTACACTTTTGTGTGTGCATTGGGGAAATTTCTTTTTTTCTTTTTTTTGGGGAAATTTCTTTAGTAATATATATACCCATATATATTCACCCAGAAACAGAGTCCAATAGAGTTGAATACTGGGTTTCTTAACATTGTGCTCTTATTTCTTAATGTGTCAGTTGCTTAAGACAGATTAGTACTTGCAAATGTGTAGTAAATAATTCTGACTTCTTAGTTACCCAGGGTAAACATTTACACAATGTGAGTAACTTTTCTGCTTGCTAAAGCAGTACATGGAAGAGTGAAATCTTTGTTTTAGGGATACTTTTATTAGGGTGTATTTTTTTAAGGTTTTTATAGAAGAATATAAAACTTATACAAAGGCAGAAATACAGTATGCTTCTAGCAGCTTTAACAGTTATTAGCACATGGTTTATCTTTTAAACAAATTCCAGGATAGGATGTGTAAAATCTAAGACTACACGGTGTTTGAAAATATTTTCTTAAATTCACATTCTCTCACTATCTCTGATACTTTGCCCTTGGTGATCATGCTTTAACTGTCTAATAAAAATAATGTAAGAATGATTTTTCCTTCATCCTCTATTTTATGATTACAAACAGGACATACCTGAGTTTGGCTAATTTACATGCTAATTTAGAGTTCCCTAAAGGCAGGCCACAGTCCATGGGGTCGCTAGGACTCAGCTTGGCGACTGAACGACAACAGCGAGGGGCAGGCAGTCTGTGGCATTCATTTAGGTTTTGTGGTGAGTGGGAAATAACTAGGCTATCAATGCAGTCTGCACTGAGGTACCTAGAAGTGGATCATTGGGCCTGGAAAGGGGAATTAGCTGTAGAGCTAGAGGCTAATTATTCCACCTGAGATGTCATGCCCAGTTGCTAGTCTCTTTTTAAAAAAGAGCTGGTTGACTTTAAATGCCTTTCCCTTGTAAAAGGGTGATTGGTGTGTGGTGTCCAGCGTACAGTCTCACATAATTCGTATTGCTTCCTTCTTTCCATCCTTCCTCTCTTACTTGGATAGTTTTGAGGAGGGGGTAGAAGAGGAGGAGATATATGATAGTTTTTATTATTTTACAAAGTATATATTGTGTTTTATATACATAGTATATATATATAGGAATATATATAGGCATTGAAACTCAGGTGGGGGATTTTTAATGATTTTTTTGTACCCTGGATTCCTTTGGCAGCCTGAAATGTGTGGACCTCTTGGAATATTTTTAAATGCATAAAATAAAGCACATAGGATTATAAAGGAAATTATTTTGAAATACAGTTAGAAAATGTTAAAGCTAATAATAACATGTGTTTCTTAACATACGTAAGTAACAAGTTCTAGCAACACAGCTAACTATCACAGTAGTGAATATACAAGATCTGCAACACCTTAATGTAAAATGAAAATGCCTGACTTATTTTAATGTCAAGAGTACAAGCCATGTAATTCTACTGTGGTTTAATGCCAACATTCACTATTGAAGGTGGCTAAATTTCACTTAGGGGATAGTGAAAATAAATGTGACCCTGACCCCTCTGCACCCCACTGTTCCCGACCACCTTCGTTGAATTCTGTCCAGGAATCCTTTGGCTGTGATCTCAGATTAAGAACATCTGGACGAAGGCTTTGATTGTGTTCTGGGATGCTTACTTTGAGGCTAAAGGGTTTGAATTTAGCATATTGTCATTAGATGAAATGTGTTCAAACATTGTATCTGCCAGTTTTAGTGGCTTTTAGAGTAAGCCACGACAATCCAATGATGCTAGGTTTCCAGTGGTCTCAGCGTTCATCTTGTGATTAACTTGGTCTCCGTTCTCTTTCCTGGGCTGTGTTTTCTTAGTATATATTGGTATGTAGTTAATAAATATATCTTAGGTAGTTTCAAAACATCCATGTTGACTATAAATATCTTTTGCTTTTATGTTTTTTTTTTGTTTTCTTTTAAAAAACATTTTAATTCTTCTGCAGGATTCGGAAACTTCAGATACGAAATATCCCGCCTCATTTACAGTGGGAGGTAAGAACTTCTATGTTTAAAACTAAGATTTTAGTATCTAAGCCTGTTCATAGTTTTTCCGAAGATTTTCCTCCTCTTTTCACCTCTTGGATGTGCTTGAACACAATCCTTCTCTATTATGGTCTTTGTCTTGCATTGGGCTTTTCTTTGTAAGAGTATATTACTTCTTTGAAAACAGTCTGCTCTTTGAGATACTTTAAGAAATTGAAATAGGTTCTGGTGTAACTGGGCAAACTTCGTCATTCAGTCACATCCCTCAGAATCTTGTTTGAGATCTTTTTATGAGTTTTGCTAATTGTATTTAAATATGAAGTTCACTGGCAATCTTTTTTTAAAAGATAAATCCTGCTATTTATGCTTTATTTTAAAATGTTACTGTGCTTTCTTTTGCTCAGATGGTGGCACTGTGGTAACTGTATATAAACCCAAATCTTTTAGCACAGTTGAATAGCCTGTGTCAGCAATTTCCAAACTATGTTGATGATGTCAAGGTGAGAATTTGAGAACCCAGTAGCTGAAAAGATAAAAGAAAATGTCTGTTGACTCTTTCAGATAATGGAATGTGAAAATTCGTAAAACCTACTTTGGAGATGGTAGTGCAGGGAAAACTGCTCAGCTTTTATGTATTTTTAATATAAAAATCAGGAGTAACTAGGTTTGTGTGTTTAACATTAGTTTTCTAAAATGACATTTGAAGAGTCTCTGAACTATAACCATCATCAAAATGCAAAGAATGGTTAAAAGATTTCTTTGAGTTGGGGGAAGCGGGACTGAGGTCTCATTCTCCAAGTCCCAGTTGGTAACAGATCGCTTATGCTCACAGTATTTTGCAGCACATGTATTTTCAGAACAGTATTACTGAATTTAATCTTTGCAGGAGGACTTGATTCTTTGGCCTATCAAGTTACATAATGTATAAAAGGTATATTTTATAGACAGAATCAGTGACTTCTTAGGTTAAACTCAATGCATTTTCTTGTTTTAGTTTAACATTTGTTTAGGAAATTCAGTATCTTGAAGGGTGGGTCCCTGAATCGAGTGTTAATGGTATCAAGATTACTGGTTTAATCCCAATTTTTATTAATTTATTTTAAAGTGAAGTATTGTTGATTTACAATGTTGCATTCATTTCTGGTATACAACTAAGTGATTCAATATTACACACATATATACATATATATTCTTTTTCAGATTAGTTATGTTATAGGTTATTTTGTTATTGTTTAGTCACTGAGTTGTGTCCAACTCTTTGCGACCCTATGGACTGTAGCCTGCCAGGCTCCTCTGTCCATTGGATTTTCTAGGCAAGAATACTGCAGTGGATTACCATTTCCTTCAGGGTATCTTCCCCCACCAGGGATCAAACCCATGACTTCTTCATTGACAAGTGGATTTTTTTTTTAACCACTGAGCCACCAGGGAAGCCCCTATAGGTTATTATAAGATACTGAATATAATTCTCTGTGCTATGCAGAAGGTCCTTGTTAGTTTATTTATAGTAGTGGTGTCTGTATTCATTAATCTCTTCATTTTAACATGGGCAGCATTAAGTGATTTTCTATCTGGGAACTATATCTGGTGTAACATAGCTTTCGATGAAAGAGTCAAGTGGTGGCAGTAACTTCTAAGTGAGTTACTAGTGTACTAGCATATCATCTGTAGGCAGTGGTTGTTGCCTTATAATTCATCCATCCTATTGCTTCAAATTTGGATGGCAGTGGATTCTCAAGCATTGTTGATTGTACTTTTGGTGGCTTCTCAAGCTTTCAGTTCATTTCATTCTTCCTTATTCTGGGTAAAATTTGATCTATGATAATAAATCTTTATTTGTCGTATCTAACTTTTTCTTTTATATTTTCATTTTACCCTCCCCATAGTCCTTTGAGGTGAGGTAAAGTTGGAGACATTCTGTCCATTTTCAATTAGGCAAATACGGGCCCACAGGGTTCAAAGAACTAAGTAAGAACAGATACAGAATTTAAAGAAGCATGGAACTAGACTTTGAAACCCTTGACCTTTGATCCCTTTGAAATTTAAAGAGTGGTTTGAAATACTGATTAACAAAATTTATTGCGAGTTTGTCAGGAGTAGGATGAACTGTTGGGATTTTTGCTTTCCTTGAAGGCTTGAAGGAACACCATCTGTTATTTCCTTTCTGAGGAGTCAGTTTTTTGGAGGTCTTTGTTTTTAAACTTTTTATTTTATATTGGAGTGTAGCTGATTAACAATGTTGTAACAGTTTCAGGTGGACAGCAAAGGGACTCATCATATACACATATTCATTCTCCCCAAAACTCACCTCCCATCCAGGCTGCCACATAACGTTGAGCAGAGTTCCTTGTGCTATACTATAGGTCCTTGCTGGTGGCCCATTTTAAATACAGCAGTGTGTACATGTCCATCCCAAACTCCGTAACTATCTCCCCTCCCCAACCCCGGCCTCTCTGTTTGTTCTCTAAGCCTGTGAATCGTTTTCTGTATCTAAGCCTGTGAGTCTCTTTCATTTGTATCGTTTCTTTTCAGATTCCACGTATAAGGGATGTCATACGATAATTCTCCTTCTCTGGCTTCACTCAGTGTGACAGTCTCCAGGTCCCTCTGCGTTGCTGTAAATGGCGGTTTTCATTCTTTTTAATGTCTGAGTAATATTCTGTATGTATACGTCCCGTATCTCTGTCCATTCCTCTGTTGATGGACATCTAGGTTGTTCCATGTCTGGGCTGTTGTAAACAGTGCTGCAGTGAACACTGGGGTGCATATATTCTTTTGGATCATGGGTTTCTCTGGGTATATGTGCAGGAGTGAGATTGCAGGGTCATGTGGCAGCTCTGTTTTCTTTCTTTAAGGGACCTCTGTACTGTTTTTCATAGTGGCTGTATCTATTTACATTCCCACCCGCAGTGTAGGAGGGTTCCCTTCTCTCCACACCCTCTCCAGCACTGTTGGTGGGTTTCTTGATGATGGCCATTCTGACTGGTGTGAGGTGGTATCTCATTGCAGTTTTGATGTACATTTCTCCAATAATAGTGATGTTGGACATCTGTTCATGGGCCTTTTGGTCATCTCTGTATCTTCTCCGGAGAAATGTCTATTTAGGTCTTCTCCCCATTTGTTTATTGGGTTTTTTTGATGCTGTGAAGCATCATGAACTGTTCATAAATTTTGGAGACTAATCCCTTGTTGCTCACATCATTTGCAAATGTTGTCTCCCAATCTGTGCGTTGTCTTTTCGTTTTGTTTATTGTTTCCTTTGTTGTGCAGAGTTCTTGAGTTTAAGTAGGTCCCATTTGTTTATTTTCATTTTTATTTCCATTATTCTGAGGAGTCACTTTGTGTAACATTTGATTTGTATACCCTGACTATGGCGGTTGTCTCATGCCAGAACCTTATAGAAGGTGATGGTTTTTGCATTTACAGGTTTGGACTCCCTCTACAATGGAGAAGTTAGACTTTGACTCCACTAATTAATCTCAGAATCACTATACGGAATCTGATTTGATGCAATAGGAAATATATAGCAACACAGATGAAGTACTCTTGTTAAAAAAATAAAGGTTTAAGTGGGATTCAATTTCAATCTGACTTTGAGTTTATAAACAGTATGGAAGGGAGAGGCACAGGTGAAATGATGCCGTGAAGAAACGTAATAGCCAACTCCAGTATATGGGGCATTGCACAGGACAGATGCCATTATTTACTCATCGAGCGATGGCATATTAAAAGGGAAGGGGACTGTCAAGGAATGAGACTTACGAGGATAACAAAAAAGCCATCATACACCTGCACAAAGTTACTTGTGAACCTTGTAAACAGTCTTGAAGGAGCAGCATGAAGTATCTTGAAAAGCCTCAGTTTTTTGCAGAAGGCTTTTGGAGTTAGAGTTAGAATTATATCCCAGCTCTACTACTTACTAGTTAGGGGATGTCTGAAGTAATTTTTTAAAAATTCTTATAGTCTCATTTTCTTCCTTTCTAATATGGGGATAATAATAGCCACTTCATTGAATTGCTGTGGGCATTAGAAGGATTACATATTCTAAAGCCCTTAAAAAATGCGTAGTACATATAAGTGCATGCTACATTTTTGCTATGATACGAACAATGAATTCATTTCCTCCCAGCTTTAAGTTCTTGTGCTTAACTCAGATCCAGCCTACAGCACAACACACAAAACCACTAGGCATCACACCGAGAGGAATTTAATGTGCAGAGTTACACGAGGGCTAGAGGGCTGAACACAGAAGGATGGAATCCACAGGTACTGGCTGTGGAGAGCAGTTACACCCTGAGGCTGAGTGGGGAAGAGAGGGGTCAAGGGAAGAGGTTGAGGTTATCAGATAACAGAAGCTGGAACGAAGGGCTCAAATAACTGAGAAAGCAAAGGGATGCTCCCAGGCTGGGGCTGGTGCTTGGGATGGGGAAGAAGGGAGGTGATGAAGCTGGTTCTGGGAATGCCCAGAGCAGCTGGAGTCTGAAACCCATTGCTGTTAGGACGATGCTGAGAGGAACAGCTGATTAATGGGGAAGAGCATGTGCCATCTCTTCTTCTGCTTCGTTTCCCTCTGCTGCTGCTAGGTCGCATCAGTCGTGTCCGACTCTGTGCGACCCCATAGACGGCAGCCCAACAGGCTCCCCCGTCCCTGGGATTCTCTAGGCAAGAACACTGGAGTGGGTTGCCATTTCCTTCTCCAATCATGAGAGTGAAAAGTGAAAGTGAAGTCGCTCAGTCATGTCCGACTCTTAGCAACACCATGGACTGCAGCCTACCAGGCTCCTCCGTCCATGGGATTTTCCAGGCGAGAGTACTGGAGTGAGGTGCCATTGCCTTCTCCGATTTTCCCTCTAGTGCCTTCTTTGTTGAATATTTTAAATTTTTATATATGTATGTAAGTATTTGGCTGTGCCGGGTTTTTAGTAGCAGCATGTGAGACCTAGTTCCTCAACCAGGGATCGAACCCACGCCCTCTGCATTGGGAGCATGGAGTCCTAGCCACTAGACCACCAGGGACGTCCCCCTTCCAGTGCCTTCTATCCGTAGAAACCAATAGGAAACCGCTGACGAAGGCACGACGGGTGCAAAGTCCCAGCCCCCAGCGTCGCAGAGTTGAAAGGTGAATTTGGAACTGAGAGCTTAATATCCAGTCAGAGCTCCATCTCAGAAGCAAAAACCCCTCCCCTGGGCTGCTAGTGCTCTTCTAGGCCGTTTCCTGTGAGGTCCTCAAAGAAGTGACAGGATCTGGGGCCATGATGCTCTGAGGCATTTTGTAAAGCCTGTAGCTGGATTGTTAACGATCCTTACGCCACTGTGATAGCTTACTTTCTACTTCTTATTGACAGCACCTTTACACCACTGTGTCTGCTGAATGACAAGGGGACCAGGTTCTTCGGGTGCCTCCTCCTGCATGCTTTGTGTGTCATGCGGGGCTAGGTGATCTCTAGCCATTTTGTTCTGGATGATGGTAAAGTGCACCCAAGGACTCTGGAGTGGCTAAATGTTTCACTAATGTGTTTTAGTAGGTAAAATATGGGAAACTAACTTTTGGAAGTACCTGCTGCCAGAGAGGTAGGTTTGTTTTTTCCCCCAAATATGGGGAATGTAGAAGGGAACTAGGAGAAACTGTTGCCTCTCCACCTCCCACCCTGTGGCCTTTCTTATTTAAATCAATTGACTTTTTAAAATTAATGTTTTGGAGAACATACAGTGTTGCGTTAGTTCCTGCTGTACAGCAAGGTGAATCAGCTCTACGTACACATACGTCCCCTCTCTCTTGAATTTCCTTCCCATTTAGGTCACCGCAGAGCATTCAGTAGAGTTCGCTGTGCTATACAGTAGGTTCTCACTAGTTACCTATTTTATACATAGTATCTACTATATATATGTGCCAACCCCAATCTCCTAATTTATCCACCCCCACCCCTGGGTATCTATACGCCTGTTCTGTACGTCTGTGTCTCTGTTTCTGCCCTGCAGATAAGATCATCTGTACCATTTTGCTATATTCCGCGTCTATAGGCTAATATATGACATTTGCCTCCCCACCCCCCACCCCTGACTTCGCTCTGCATGACAGACTCTAGTTCCATCGTGTCTCCTCGAATGAGCCAGTTTCCTTCCTTTTTATGGCCGAGTAATACTCTGTTACGTACATGCATCACACCCTCTCGATCTGCTCATCTTTCAGTGAACCATCTAGGCCTTGACGCAAAGGCAACATACATTCCGCATTTTCCAGCAAGTTGTAATTTTAAAGTGTGCATTTCTCTTAAGTATTTTTCAGATCACATATTCAAAATTCTGTGATAGTCAAGCCACCCTCTTGGCTAAAGTACTTGAAGAGTAGATTTGTGATGTGACCTGAACTGGAAGGGCTCCTCTAAAGATAGGTGGTCTTGATGGTGGACAAATCTGCATCCTCAGATGCCTCAAGAGACATAGACATGATTTATGGGACAAGGACTTAAGGGTTCTTGGGCAAACACCAAGGAGGCGAGGAGAGGATAGAGCCCCAGCAGAGCGCTTGACTTTAAACAAACACCTTGAGAATCCTTTTTCTTTTGCCTAACTCAGTGTCTTAAATTGGTCCCATTTTCTGAGTTTAAGGAGTGTCTGTCTTCATTTAAAAAGTAAATTGCCAAGGCCTCAGGAAAGGGCTTCTTAGAGTTACTCCTCGTCTTACTATCTTAATACTACTCTCCAATCAAGGTTACTAGTACTTATAACCTGTTAAAAGGGGAGACCTCCCCTGAAGGGAAGTGTGAGACCCATTAATTAACTAAATGAAGTGTCTGTAGTAAAGGGCAAGTTAGGTTCTCACTTCGGGGTCACGTACTGAAAGTAGAATGTTTTTTTCCCAGAGGTTGTTGTCTGGGAAAATACACTGAGCTATGGGTTAGTGGTCTGCTCTTGCCTGGAGCGACTGTATTTTCGGAGGCAGAATTTTGGATTTGTGACCTGACAGATACTGATGGGGAGTATATAGATGACCAGTGCAGGCTCGATGTATGAAGCAGGGCACTCAAGGCCGGTGCTCTGGGGCAACCCAGAGGGACAGGGTGGGGAGGGAGGTGGGAGGGGGTTCAGAAAGGGGGATGCATGTGCACCCGTGGCTGATTCATGTCAGTGTATGGCAAACACCACTGCAGTATTGGTAAGGAATTATTCTCCAATTACAGTAAATTAATTAAGAAAAATTAAAAAAAAATTACAGTTTGCTGGAAAAGGATAAGTTGGCTTTATCTCAAGGCCCAGAGATCAGATATTTCCTGGACTTCATTGAGGTGAGAAGATGAATATCTCAGGAAGAACCTCTGAAGAGGTTTCCACAGTATACAGTTCATTTTTCTGCCACGTTCATTGTCTGGTGTGATGGAATAAAGGAAGTAGGAGCTATCTTCTGGTCTAAACCTAGGGAAGTAAAGGGGGGGCCCTTCATAGCTAAAGCATCCTCAGCTTGCATCCAGGCTTCTGACATAGCAGTGGATTAGCCTCTGGTTCTTGACATGGAAAGCGAGTAGCCAGTGCCCTGAAAATAAAAGGCCAAAGTTTTAAGTTGAACATTGTAATATAAAATATTCTTTGCTTTTTTTCCCTCAGCAGAGTCATCTTAA
Organism: Ovis aries; assembly: GCF_016772045.2. Taxonomy (NCBI): domain Eukaryota; kingdom Metazoa; phylum Chordata; class Mammalia; order Artiodactyla; family Bovidae; genus Ovis; species Ovis aries. Next base: position 32,949,069 of record NC_056057.1, on the reverse strand, counting down.
TTTCTCCTTCAAAGGTCTCTTCGGTTCTTCTGTGTAAGCTTAGAGCAGTTTTTGGCAGTAAGTGGATCTTGTCGGAAATCTTGAAAGGCTTTTTCTATAGGGACCTGGGATTGTACCAACAACACTTTATTGAAACACTTAGGCTTGTTAGTTTGAACGTACCTCCTAGTTTGGAGACTTGACTTGTAGGGCATAGGGAATGTTAGAAAGCCTTTGCTTCCTTCAGTGATTAAAAGACGTTTTTTCCCTCTGAAGTTCGGGGGTGGGAAGTGTGGCATTAGCGTAAGATGTAGTATGAAGAGGCGAAACTTCCCTGTAAGTTACACCAAAGTGAGTCCTGGCCACTGTGGTAGAAGGGCTCGAACTTCAGAGAGATCCCCACATTTCAGACTGTACTGAAAAATACTCAGACATGATGTATGATCAGACATAATGATCATACAAAATGATCAGACATCTTGTAAGATGAGGCAAGTACCTCTAATGGAGAAATGCTTACTAATGAGGGTGAGTTGTAGATGTCAGAAATTTCCATATGATTAATAACAGTTTCTTAAAGAGTCTTCACTGAGATGTTACCATCTTTATTTTCTTTCTGTGTGGACTCTGAATATAGTAAGAAAGACTGATAACAGGAGACCTCCCTGAATTCACTACTGGGATATAGAAATAGCAATGTCATTATGCTGGGTGCTGGCAGAAGAAGGGGAAACAAAGGGGTCTTTATTTAGAAACAAGGAAGGGAGCAAGAAAGTAGTGATGCCTTGTTAACTAGTCTGGGGGGAAATAAATAACAGTATAGTTAGAAGCATAGCATAGAATATTAGCATGGCATAGAAATAACTCATAGCGTTCCTTCATGGGAAGCCTTGGATGACTGTGTGCTGAGAACCAGACTGCCTGAGAGGCTAGGTTCAGGTAAGGTCACTTCCAAATGAAGAAACTTAAGCAGGGGCCTTGGAGTCTGTGAGGTGAAGTCCTCAGTGAAGGCTGATGTCCTTAAAAGCACAGGATTTGTCATTCATATTCATCTCTCATAATGCTGAGTCCTGTTTGGTGCTGCGTGGTCCGTGATGGGTATGCGAATGAATGCCATACAAAAATTAGATGAGACCAAAGCCTCTTAAATATAATCAGCAACGTAACAAGGTGAGGTCCTTTAACTCAGACAGCAAAAAAAGTACCTATAGAAACTTGGGGTTTACATTTAAGCATGAACTGAGCAAGAAGTCATAGGCGTTAATGTGAAATACAAATATCCGTAGCTGTTTGGTCTGAAGCATAAATGACAACCTGGGCAATTGGCCTCTGAAGGGTGGAGGGCAGTCTTGTGGGACTGAACCCTTAACCTGTGGAGTCAGGTGCTATCTACAGGTAGAAAGTGTCAGAATTAAGCTGAACAACTGGACACTCATGTCGTGTCTGAGAATTAGTTATTGGTGGTATGGGAAACACCCTCTCCACATGTTGGAATTGGACCTAGCAACCCAAAAGAGGAAGTGTATTCTAAAAAAGTATTTTATTTATGTATTTGGCTGCACTGATTCTTAGCTACGGCCTGTGGGATCTAGTTCCCTGACCAGGGATTGCACCCAGACTCCTTACATTGGGAGCACAGAGACTTGAGCCGCTGGACCACCAGGGAAGTCCTAAAGAGGAGGTTTTGTTGGACTGTTTGAAGACTCATCATGGCTTCAGTGAATTTGAGTATGAATAGTTGTTAGAAGTAGTTGATGTCTATCAAATAATTTTGAAGGGATGTAATAGGCAACTCTGAGACCACTGACACTGCTAGGTGGTCTTTCTTCCCCATGGCTTGACTCTGAGGCCTGGCCAATAAACCACTGACACTTACTGAGCACTAATGTGCCAGTATTTCTGGTCCTAATCTGCTGAATTGACTTGTTTTAATCTTCACCAAAGTCCCATGATCTTACTTTGCAGATGAGACAGCTGAGGTCAGAGAGGTGAAGTAATTTGCCCAGGGTCACGCAGCTGGAAAGTGGTAGAGTTTCTGCTCTTAATCAGGTTACTCAAACAGAACACTTCCCCTGAAAGGTAAGTTTCTATTTCTTGAAATGATCATCATTTATTTGCTTTCAACATGCCCCTGAAAGTTTGACAATGAATCCAGTAGAAACTGGATCTTCCCTTGGGTCTGGAGGAAATGCATGGTTATGTCCAGTGAATGGGCTCAGATTATTTGGGGAAGTTATTGGTAAACTGTTCTGTTTAGCCAACTGTGGACAATAGAGTTCTTCATGCATCGTTGCTCTGGGAGGGCCCAGACTTTGCCTTGTTTGCAATGAGCTGGTGCAGGTTGTTCGGGGAATACAGCGTTTGCCTGTGAGCCCTAGATGAGTGGTGTACGAGGCGTGTGTTCTGGTCCTCACCAGCTCCCTCTCTGTGTTTACTATACCCTTGCATGTGTTACCTGGACTTGTGTCCTGTGCTTCATAGTTCTTCTGAGATGGTCATCTCAAAGGTCTCCATGTCCTTTATCTAAACTTTTCATTATGAAAAATATCAAACAAAAAGGCTAAGTCAATGATACTTTGCACCCGCTATCAATGTACAGTTCAGTCTCTCTTTTTAAAGTATTTATCATTCATTTGGCTGCGTCAGGTGGGTCCCAGTTGTACTACGAAGTTATCTTTTGTTGCTGTGTATTGACTGTCTAGTTGTGGCTCCAGCTTAGTAGTTACGCAGCAGGGCTTCGTTGCCCTGAGATATGTGGGATCTCAGTTCCCTGACCAGGGATCGAACCTGTGCTCCCCTGCATTGCAAGGTGGATTCCCAACCACTCGACCACCAGGGGAGTCCCAGTCTCTCTCATTTTCAAATAACTCTAGCTTCTTCCATCTTTTCCCAGATTATTGAAGTACATCTTGGACATCCCATCACTTAATTCAGTAAACACTGACTTCATCTCTAAAAGTTAATGTCTCTGTATTAGTTTGCTAGGGCTGCTGCAAAACACCACACACTGGGTGGCTTAAACAACAATTTTCTGGAAGCTGGAAGTCTGATATCAGATGGCACTAGTGATAAAGAACCTGCCTGCCGATGCAGAAGATGCCTAAGAAACAGGTTCAGTCCCTGTGGAAGATCCCCTGGAGGAGGGCATGGCAATCTACTCTGGTATTCTTACCTGGAGAATCCCCATGGACAGAGGAGCCTGGCAGGCTACAGTCCATGGGGTCACAAAGAGTCAGACAGGACTGAAGTGTACTTAGCACGTATGCGTGAGGGCCGCGAGAGAAGGATTTGTTCAAGGCCTTTCTGATTGGGTAGTTCCTTGGTTTGTGACGCTGTAAATCCAGCCTTCACATGGTTTTGCTGTGTGTGTGTCTGTCCAGATTTTTTTTTTTTTAAGATTTTTTGATTTGAACCATTTTTACAGTCTTTATTGAATTTATTGCAATACTGCTTCTGCCTTATTTTATTTTATTTTTGCCAGCAAGGCATGTGGGATCTCAGCACCCTGACCAGGGATTGAACGTGTACCCTCTGTGTTGGAAGGCAAAGTCTTAACCACTGAGCCACTAGAGATGTCCCCAGATGTCTCCTTTCTATAAGGATACCAGCTGTATTGGATTAGGGACCATCCTAATGACCTCGACTACCTCTGTAAATATCCTATTTCCAAATACAATTGAATAGTATTTGGAATACAGTCTAGGAATCAACACTTCACCCTATGGATTTTGGGGAGGATGGATATAATTCAGTCCTTAACAGTCTCTTTAAAAAATTCATGTGTTAAATGAATAGTAACTCTTACATATCAAATCTAATCATATTTCCTTGATCATCTTTTATAAAACTTTTTGAGTCAGGGTCCAAATAGGATCTTTTTTAAGACAGTTAACAGGTTCATCATTTTTTGGGACAGTGTAGTGTATTTGTTGAAGTTGGTTTTATTCTTTAGAATGTTTTGCATTCTTTGCTGAACTGTACCCGAGTGTGGTCACTTTACACATTCCTCTGACTCTTGGTGGACTTGGATTAGAATCAAGTTCACTTTTGGCTTGCTTTAACATAATTTGCATTTTGGGGTTGTGAAATGCCATTGACCATTGCTTAGATTCAATACTGTGTGGCTGTAGGATGATAATACTCTAATTCTACAGTTTCTTCGTATATTAGTTAGAATGCATTTGTATAGAGGAACTTGTCCTTATTAGCTATTGAATTATTAAAGGAAAGATTGAAGGCAGGACGAAAAGGAGATGACAGAGGAGAAGATGATTGGACGGCATCACTACTCACTGGACATGAGTTTGAGCAAGCTCCAGGAGATGGTGAAGGACAGGGAAGCCTGGGGAGCTGCAGTCCGCGGGGTTGCAGAGAGTCAGACATGAGTGCGCAACTGAACAACAGCAATAGTCTGTGTAGGAGAGAGGAAAAATGGTTGATTCTTTCCACTCACTTACTACCTTAAAACATTGGGTGCCTTGGCATCCTACAGGGATAACCAATGAGTTGTTTTTGTTTTTGAACCAATGAGGTTTTGTGTGTTGCTGTGAGCTCATGAGTTGAAACATACGTGGCTTTCAAAATTACTAGAATCGTTCTTGCTGATGATCAGATTATCCAGTCCTGAGAGGCCTGTCCTCCTGATGCCTCCTTAGTAGCTGATAGCTTCCTCAATCGTTGGTTTAAGAAATTCCAAATTTGTCTTGTACATTTCCTTTTGCAAGGACTGGAATAAGCCCTTTCTCCAAAAAGCCTGCTCTCTTGGGCAATGGTATTTAGAGATCGTAGTGCGATCACACCCCTCTTGGGACCACATCCATTGGCGTTTCCTCTGTCATTCACTTTTTACAGCATTTATGCTCAGTTCCTCTCCCTGCAGGCTTTACTCATGGTTACTCTTGTGTACTATTCCCCGACACGTGCTTCTTCATTCTTTTTTTTTTTTTTTTTTTCCTGGCCACGCTGAGCTGTATGCAGGATCTTAGTTCCCCCACCAGGGATCGAACCTGCACTCCTTGCATTGGAGTCTTAACCACTGGACCACCAAGGAAGTCCCATGCTTCTCCATCTTAAATGTGAACAGTTCTATGCACTCTTTGTTTTTTCTCTCTGAGAAATTCTACTGTCTTTGTTTTTGCTTTCTATTTGGAAGCAAACATTTACTTAAATATCCATTCAACTAAGGTGTCTAAAATTGAATCGTCTCTCTTGAATCATCGCTTTGCTTTCTCTGTGAAATGTACTGTTACTTAGGTCATTTGGGCTTGGCCTTGACATTATTCTTGATTCTCTTTCTCCCTGTTGCTCTCTGACCACAGGGCACCAGGTGTTGTTAAGCACCCCTCCTTCACTCCCAACCCCATGCTTCCTTTGGTTTGGTTTTCTTTCCTGACGACTACTCTGTGGAGGATTCACCTCTAAGTCAGCCATTGAAAGCATCTCACCATGCGTAAATAGGGAAAACAGCCTGTAGGCACAACCATCCTATGGAGGAGTGTCCATGGAGGGCTGCTGTTCATGTGTTCTCAAGCTGTAAGATAATTTTTAGAGGTGCCTGAGCACTCATTTTAAGATGCTGTGTTAGTGCCAAGTTGTGTTAGTTGGCCAAGTTGCCAAGTGCAAAACTCTTTCAATTTCACAACCTGCAGATGAGTCCTATAATAATTCCAGCGAAAACAGTTGGCCCTTTTCTGTCTGAATTACATTAAACTACTCACAACCGCAAACAGATTGCTTACGGTTGTAAACAGGAAAGGTCATAAAAAAGAAGTTTTCCGTTTCAGTAGTATTCACTTCAAGTCATGGAGATTAAAGAAGAAATAATTGGAAAGTCTCTGTTTCTGATTTACATGATTGCTACACTGCTTCAAGTTTAGATTGGTGATTAGGAATAAATGCGATCCCATGAAAAACCACTGAGAGGAGAAGAAGTTAACTACTTGTGGGTGGGAAACAGTGTAATAGCTATCCAAACTTTAATGTTCCGTAGCCAAAAAAAAAAGTGACTTTTATTTTTATTTATTTATTTATTATTTTTTACTTTATTTTACTTTGCAATACTGTATTGGTTTTGCCATACATCAACATGAATCTGCCACGGGTGTACACGTGTTCCCAATCCTGAACACCCCCACCCCCGCCCCCCGCCACCTCCCTCTCCGTTACCAGCTCTCTGGGTCATCCCAGTGCACCAGCCCCAAGCATCCCGTATCCTGCATCGAACCTAGACTGGCAATTCGTTTCTTATATGATAGTATACATGTTTCAATGCCATTCTCCCAAATCATCCCACCCTCCAATACAGTATAAAAAGTGACTTTTAAAAAGCTTTAAAGATGTTAAAACTTTGTAATCCTTTATTTGCACAGGATCCAATAGACCTTTGTTTTAATGTGCCAAAAGCCCTAAAAGCACTGGCCTAACCCTTGCTGTTTTTGGTGCAAAATGGTGCCCTGAGTGTGAAGAAAGAGATTTGTCCGCTTGGTTGAGACTGTAAAGACAGAGGACCTGGGTCATTTTATTGACATTTCTGATATCAGATACACGGCATCTTTCCAGTACCACTTCTCTGTTCCTCCAACACCAACTTAAGCGTCTTAACAATTCAGTTCAGTTCTGATGTTACTCAGGTTAGCATCGGACTCCACAGGACCACCCTCGTTTCAGATGCCAGGTGCAGAGGCATGCCCAGGCTACTCACAGTTGTTCCTGGCTGACCACAAAGCTGGATGGAGGGTCCCACAATGCTCCTGCTACCCTTTGGCAGTTCACTAGAATGGCTCACAGAACTCGGGAATGTCCGTTACTTACTATGACCGATTGACGCTGACGGGTACAGCTTAGGAGCAGCCGAGTGGAAGAGGTGCACAGGTGTAGGGTGTGAAGAGAGGCTGTGGCGCTTGCACGCTCTTTCCGTGTTTGGCTCCTCCCTGCATCTCCACATAGTCGCCAGCCCAGAAGCGCTCTAGGCCCTGTCCTTTTAGGCATCTGTGGAGGCTTCCTTACACTGGTATGATTGATGAAGTCACTGGCCGTTAGTGATTAACTCGATCTCCAGCCCCTCTCCTCTTGCCAGGGGTGGGGAAGTGAGAATGTAAGTTCTGAACCTCCAGTTGTGCCTTAGTCTTCCTGACGACCAGTCCCTCATCCTGAAGCTATCTAGGGATCCACTGAGACATGCCTCTTCAGGGTGAAAGATACTCCTCGTCACTCCTGTCGTTCAGGAAGCTAAAGGAACTCTGTGTTGGGAGTCAGGGATGAAGACCAAATACATATTTCTTATGCCTCAGGAGACAGATTTATCCTCAGTGACTGGCATCCTTGGCACCAAACTCTTCAAAGTAGAAATGGTGCAAGAACAAGTTGAATTCTAGCCATATGTTGTAACCATCTTATTGTAGAGGGGCCTTCTGGCAATTTAGAAGAAGGCATTCACAAACCAAGTAGATTACCAAGTAGCTTGGGTTGAAATAGAAGGCCAAAACAAACCACCCCCCCCAAACCTTTGTTGGGAGTTGAGTTAGGACTAAGGTTGAAGGTCACAGCTTGCGTCCCATATAGTACTTTGAGCTCTCCCTCCCCTTTCTACCTCAGCCTCTTCCTCCTACATCTTGCTACTATCACCAGTTTATTATAAAATATCCAAATCAGGAACAGCCCAATGAAATGGACACATAGGGCTAAGTATGGGCGAAGGGCATGGGGCTTCTTCCCCTCATATAGGCTTTCTCTTTTTTCCTCCCTCTACTTTTTTTTTTCTTACTGTTTTTGAAAACACACAATTATATTTAAACAAAACAAAACTCCTAGTCCCACATTGAGGTTTCCATTTCTTGTGATGGTCATTTGAGAGCAGTTGAACTGAGTCAAAGGTGAGTTTTGTTCTATTAATTCTGTGATATGTACAAAAGTAGGTCACACTCAGGGAATATCATCAAAACGAGGTGTGAGAGTCCGCCTGTAATGTAATGGACATTTGTGTGTGCCCCCCGCCACCCACTGAGGGTTTAGTTTTTAAACAACAGTGAGTGGAATTCCCTGGCGATTCAGTGGTTAGGACTGGCACTTTAACTGGTGGCCCTGGTTCTATCCCTGGTCAGGGAATTAAGATCTCATAAGCCTTTCGTCATGGCCAAAAGAATAAATAAATAAATAAAAAATGATAGTGAAAACTTCACTTTAAGGAGAAAATGAGTAACCTGTTTCAAAATATTGAAAAAATTAAGAATGCTTAATTTACTCATACAAACCATCTAAGAACACATGGAAAAGGACAAGCCCAGAAGAGCAAAAATCAAAACGCTAACAGTCGTGTGATAGCCTTGTAGGTAACTTTTATTTTTTATCTTCTTCAGAGGATCTCTGTTTCATCATTAAGACCCGCTTCTTAATGGGATGTAACTTAAGTACTTTAACTGGAAACTCAGGTTGAGTGTATTTTAAGGATGAATATGGGCTCTTATTTGATAACCAAAATAGGGATGAGTTACTGAGTCCAAGAAGACAGTGGAGAGAAATGTCGGATTTTCTAACTGGAGGGTAATTGCTTTACAATGTTGTGTTGGTTTCAGTCATACATCAGCATGAATCAGCCATAGCTATACATATGTCCCCTCCCTCCTGAAATTCTCTCCCACCTCCCATCCCACCCCACCCCTCTAAGTTGTCACAGAGCCCCAGGTTGAGCTCCCTGCATCATACAGCAAATTCCCACTAGCTTTTTGTTTTACACATGGTAATGTGTATGTTTCAGTGCTGCTCTCTCAACTCACCCCACCCTCTGTCCCCACCCCAGTGCCCACAAGTCTGTTCCCTGTCTTTGTCTCAATTGCTGCCCTGCAAATAGGTTCATCAGCACCCTTTTTCTAGATTCCAAGAGGAAGCTTTAAGATTGATGGTCAGGAAAGCTTACCTACTGTGTCAGATACAGACAAACTACTGGATAGGAAATCTCTTTTAACATCCCTCAGAATAAATGAGTATTGGAATCCATTGAAAGTGACATGCCATTCAGATAAATTGGGGGCTCTTGGCTTGTTCATCCTATGTAAAAGGAGTCTTCAGGAGCCAGACAGGACCATATGTGTAGAGACTTAGGTTAGGGGGTGGGGGAAGATGTTAGTTTTGTTGGCTTTCTTTATGAGTCTATCATGTTCTTGATGTCTTCCTGCCAACTAATTTACTGTAATAAGTATGAAATTAAATGTGTTTGAAAGTGGACTTTTTGGGGGGTATAATTTTTTTTTTTAAGTTTTAACATGTACATATTTGTGTTCTGTCCTTGCAGTCAGGATATAAGACCATCCTGTCACACCAAAAAAAGCACCCTCATGATAACCTTGTGGTGTCATATCCAGCTGCGCCCACCAACAACTAAGGAGTTTTTGGTGTGTGTCATATGATAAATACATTTAGCTTTATAGGAAACTGAGAAACTGGTCTCCAAAGTGGCTGTACCATTTTTACATTCCCACCAGTAATCTATGAGTTATCCAGTTGGTCAGCACCATCACCAGCATTTGGTGATGTTGGTGTTGATATTTTTTATTTTAGCTGCTGTAATAGTAGTGGTATCTCATTTTGGTTTATTTACGTTTCTGTAGTGGCCAGCGATGTTGAGCAATTTCTCATGTACTAATTATCTTCTGCATATCCTCTTTAAAATGTCTGGTTACGTCTGTTGCTACTGAATTAGGTTGTTTCCTTTTTATTGGGTTTTGAGAGTTCTTCATCTGTTGATGCAAGTGCTTCGTCAGCTACGCGATTTGCAGGTATTTACTCCCCTTCCCATCCCCTTTTCTTTACCAGAACAAAAGTTTTAAATTTTACCGAAGTCCAACTTACTGACTTGGACTGTTCCCCCTGTATGTTTAGTACTTTGGGCGTGTTGTCTAGAAACTCTTTTCAGGAACCTTTATAAAGGTTTTCTCCTGTTGTGAAGTTTTATAGTCTCATGTTTTACATTCAGACCTACAATGCATTTTGTGTTAATTTTTGTATAATTTGTGAGGCTCAGGCAAACACAGCTTTTGCATTTAGATGTCTAGTTAATCTAACACAGTGTGTTGGAAGACTATCCTTTGGCCATTGAATTGCGTTTGCATTTTTCAACTAATGAATTAAAAAAAATTTTTTTATTTGAAGGATGATTGCTTTACATAATTATGTTTCCTGCCAAGTATCAACATGAATCAGCCATAGGTATACATATGTCCCTTCCCTCTTGAACCTCTCTTTCGTCTCCCTGCCTATCACACCCTTCTAGATTGTCCCAGAGCCCCTGTTTGAGTTCCCTGAGTCAAACAGCAAATTCCAATTGGCTGCCGATTTTCCATATGGTATTGTAAGTTTCCATGTTCCTCTCTCCATACATCTCACCCTCTCCTTCCTCCCCTCCCCACTGCGTCCATAAGTCTGTTCTCTTAAATCTGTTTCTCCATTGCTGTCCTGCAAATAAATTCATCATTCCCATCTTTCTAGATTGCACATATATGCATTAGTATATGATATTTATCTTTCTCTTTCTGACTGACTTCACTCTGTATAATAGACTCTAGATTCATCCACCTCATTAGAACTGACTCAAATGTGTTGCTTTTTATGGCTGAGTAATATTCTATTGTGTATATGTACCATAGCTTCTTTATCCATCCATCGGTGGACATCTAGGTTGCTTCCATGTTCTAGCTATTGTGGATAGTGCTGCAGTGAATATTGGGGTACGTGTGTCTTTTTCAGTTTTGGTTTCCTCAGGGTATATACCTAATAGTGGGACGGCTGGGTCATATGATGGTTTTATTCCTAGTTTTTGAAGGAATCTCTATACTGTCTTGCATAGTGGTTGTATCAATTTACATTCCCACCACATGCAAGAGGGTTCCCTTTCTCCACACCCTCTCCAGCATTTATTGCTTGTAGACTTTTTGATGATGGCCATTCCGACTGGTGTGTTAGAAGACTGTCCTTTTCCCATTGAATTTCCTTTGCATTTTTGTCACAAATCATTTGGCCGCATTTGTGAGTATGTTTCTGCATTCTGTTCTGCTTCATTGGTTTATACGTCTGTCCCTTTTTCAATACTGTACTTTCTTGGCAACTGTGGCTTTAAATAGTAAGCCTTAAAATTAGGTAGTGTTATTGTTCTAATCTTTTTCACATTGTTATAGCTGTTCTAGTTACTTTGCCTTTCCATATATTTTAGAACCAGGAAGTCTATATCTGCAAAAATTCTACTGGAAGTAAACAAGTCTTACTTGTGTTTTGTGAGATTCATACATATGTACTCAAATTGGGTGGTGAGTGGGTTCCTATTATAAGTGCTTTTTTATTTTAAATTGTAAAATATGCATAAATTCACCATTTTAACTATTTTAAACCATATAATTCAGCAATGTTAAGTATTTACATTGATGCTAAACTAATTCTAAAAGTGTGTGTGTGTGTGTGTGTGTGTGTTTAATGTTTTGACCTCTCCATGAGGCTTGAGGGACCTTAGTTCCTTGACCAGGGATTGAACTCAGTCCTGGCAGTGAAAGCACTCACTCCTAACCATTAGATTGCCAGGAAATTCCCCTAAAAGTTTTTGTTTTTAGTTAATGATTGTGTGAAATTTTCTACTTAGACAAATCATGTCATTGCAAATAGGCATAGTTTCACTTCTTTTCCCTTCTATATGCCTTTTGTTTGTCTTGTTACCCTGATGAGGGCTTTGAATGAGAATAGAAATAATAAGATGTTGCCTAATTCTCAGTCTTTGTGAGAAAACATCCAGTCTTTGACTTTTAAGTAAAATGTTAGCTGTAGTACTTTTGTGGATTCCCTTTATCAGGTTGAGGATATTCTTTGTGTTCCTAGTTTGTTGACAGTCATTATAGTGAGTGAATGTTGGTTTGTGTCATGCTTTTTCTGCACAAGTTGATATGATCATGCAGTTGCCTTAGACTGTTACTGTGATGGATTACATTGCTCTTCAAATACTGAACCAATCTTAGATTCCTGAGAAAAATTCCACTTGGTTGTGGTGTTTTATTCTTTGAATTTATTCCTTGATTCAGTTTAACTTTGTGGTTGACGATTTAGCATGTGTGTCCATGAGGGATATTTTTTGGTAGTTTTATTTTGTGTGTGTGTTGTCTTTGACTTTGTTATCAGGGTAATATAGTCTCAAACTGTCTTGTGAAGTGCTTGTTTATGTGTTTTGGAAGAGGTTGTGCTGAGATGACAATACTTCTTTAAATGTTTGATAGCATTTGCCAGTGAAACCACCTGAGCATAGAGGTTTCTTTCGTAGAAGATGTTTTATTTATCTTTTAGTTTAATTTCAATATTTTTACATAGTTACAGAGCTTTTTTGGCTATTTTATCTTGGGTAGTTTTGGTGATTTGTAGTTGCTTCAGAATTGGTTAATTTCATTCAAGTTGTTGAATAGAGATGCACTCAGTTTTGCAGTATTCCCTCATTATCCTCTAATTGCGTGTGGGGTCTGTAGTATTGTCTCCTTTATTCCTTATATTGGTAACGTGTTCTCTTGTGTACACACACTCTTCCTCTTTCTCTCATCATCTTTGTCAGTCTTGCCGCAGGTTTATCCATTTTATCTTTTTTCTCCAAGGAAACAGTATTTGGTTTCATTAATTTTTTTCCTGCTTTTTTCTTCTCATTAATTTGACTCTTCATTATTTTATTTATTCTACTTGATTTGGGTTTATTTTATGCTTTTCTTTGCTAGTTTAAGGTGCAAGCTTTGGTTATTAATTGGAGACCCTTTTTTAATTCCCAGTGTAGATATGTGATGCTATGAATTTCCCTTTAAATAACTTAATCCCATAAATCTTGGTGGGGTGTTTGTTGTTGTTGTTGTTGTTCAGTTCAGAGTATTTTCTGATTTTCCTTGAAACTTCCTCTTTGACCTATGGACTTTTTTCCTTAATAACTTGTAGTTTTTAAAAATAATTTATTTATTTGGCCACATTGCATCTTAGTTACAGAATGTGGGATCTAGTTCCCTGATCAGGAATGGAACCTGGTTCCCCTGCATTGGGAGCACAGAGTCTCAGCCTCTAGACCACCAGAGAAATCTCTTAACTTGCATTAATAGTTTAATTACACTACAGTTGGTAAATATATCTTGTATACTTATATTTCCTTGATCTGTTGCCACTTGTTTTATATCTTCATTTTAGATAGATACAGTATATTTTGGCAAATGTTTTGTGTTGTTGGGTGGAGGGCTCTATAAATGTTGTAGTTCCAGCTGGTTGATACTGTTCAGTTCATCTGTATGTTTGCTGATTTTTGGTCTCTTGTTCTGTCCACTCCTGAGAATGGAGTATTTAAATCTTATTGTAATCATTTGCCTATTTCTCTTCTCAGTTTTGTTTTTGTTTCATATATTTTGAAGCTCTATTGTTTGGTCTGTTTACACTTAGGATTGCTATGTCTTCAAAATGAATTGACCCTTTTATTATGATGTAATGTCCTTCTTCATCTCTGATAGCTTTCTTTGCTCTTACTTTGAGATTAAATACCACTCCAGCTTTCTTTTGATTAATGTGTGCATGGTAGCTTATTACACTATTTTTCTTACTTTGAAGTTTCAATGAGTTTCTTTCTTTTTTTATTTATTTAGGCTGAGCCAGGTCTTAGTTGTAGCATGTGGTATCTAGTTTCCTGACCAGGGATTGAACCCAGGCCCCCTGCATTAAGAATGCAGAGTTTTATCCACTGGACCACCAGGGAATTCCCTGAATGAGTTTCTTTAAGGTAGCACATAGTTGGTTTTATAGGCTTTTTATTATTAGCATCCTTAGTCTCTACCTAGTAGATACCAGCAGCTCCCTACCTCCCCAAGTTGTGACCATTAAAAATGTCAACAGATATTGTCAGAGATCATCTTGGGGACAGCGTAATCCCCAGCTGAGAACCACTGTCATGTAAGTAATGTGTTATTTTCCTTTGGCTGCTTTCAAGATTTTTCTTTGTCTTTGATTTTCAACAATTTATGATGTGTCTAAAGATAGATTTTGGGGGGTTTATCTTGTTCGAGGTTGTAAAGAGAAAGAACCCAGTTTTCCTCCTATGTTGGGAAAAACCCAGTTCTTTCTATGTGTCTTTCTTTCCTGTCTCCTTTATCACTCAGAACACTTCATTTCTGTCACTCTAGTCACCAAAATATGTGGAAAAATTCCTTTCAACAAGCAATTCTCTATAGCGCCTGATGGGTGTCCTATAATTTAACTGAATTCTAAAACTTTCTACCCGGAGGAAGTATCAGATCCCAGAAGTTAAAGGCTTGGTCCCAGGAGACTGCACGTTAGTTGCAAATCTGGGTTGTTACTACCTATGCTTCTGACCAGTGGGCGGTAGATAAGAGGTTGCAAAGACCTCCCTCCTTGGTTTCAATTGATTTGCTAGTGGCTTACTAAAATCAGGGAAACATACGCTTAGGTTTACCAGTTTAGTCATTGTTGTTGTTTAGTAGCTAAGTCCAACTCTTAGGGACACCATGGACTGTAGCCTGCCAGGTTCCTCTGACCATGGGTTTTTCCAGGCAAGAATACTGGAGTAGGTTGCCATTTCCTTCTCCAGGGGACCTACCCAACTCGGGGATCAAACCCATGTCTCCTGAATTGACAGGCAGATTCTTTACTGCTGAACTACCCAGGAAGCCCCTTGCTGCTATTACCAGTTTATCATAAAGGATCCAAATCAAGAACAGCCAAATCTAAGAGTCGCATTCGAAAAGGAAAGGGGGGAGGGCATGGGGCTTCCTCCCTTTCTGTATGTGTCCCTTTTTTCCTCCCTCTACTTTTTTGTTTTTCCTTCTTCCTGGTTTTGAAAGCACAGAACTATATTAAAACAAAACTCCTAGTCCTACATTGAAGTTTTCACTTCTTGTGATGCTCATTAGAGAGCAGTTGAACTGAATCGAAGGTGAGTGTTGTTCTAACCCTGACTCAGGAGTAAAGAATCCACTTGGCAATACAAGAGACTCGGATTCAATCCCTGGGCCAGGAAGATCCCTTGGAGGAGAGAATGACACCCACTCTGATATTCTTGCCTGGGAAATCTCATGGACAGAGGAACCCGCCGGGCTACAGTCTGTGGGGTTGCAAAGAGTCGGACATGACTTAACCTCTAAACAATAATGACAGCCAGTTTGTTAAAGGATATAATAAAAATACAGGTGAGTAGCCAGATGAACGGATCCCTAGGGCAGGGTCTGGGAGAGCCCTGAGAGCAGGGACTGCTGTCCCTGTGAAGTCGGGGTGCATCACCCTCCCACTGTGGATGTGTTTACCACCTTTAAGCTCTGTGAACCCCCTACTTTTGGGACATCGTGTAGGTAGGTTCACTTATTAACTCCATTTCCAGTGCCTCTACCCTCTCTGGAGGATGAGGGATGGGACTGAAAATTCCAAGCTTCTGATCATGGCTGGCTCTTCCTGGTGACCAGCTTCATACCACGAGCCATCCAAGAACCTACCTAGAGTTTCCTCCGTAGAACAGGAGATATACCTAATGCTCTTACCACTTAGGAAATTAGAAGAATTTTAGGAGCTCTGTGCCTGGAAGGGAAGAGGTTGAGGTAAGGAGACCAATATATGTATTTTCTATTATCTCACAGGGGGTTGCTGAATTTTTTCAATCTATACGTTTATATCTCTTGCCAAATTTGGAAAATCTTCAGTAACCATTTACTCAAAGGTATTTTCAGCAAACATTTTTCTTTTCTTCCTGTCTTTCCGAGATAACGATAACATAAAAGTTGGACCTTTGGTAATTTCCCACGGGTCTTCAAGCCTATGTTTTGTTCCCTCAATTGTTCAGATTAAATAATTGCCGTTGATCTGTCTTCGTGAGTAGTGAGTGACACTTTTCTGTTGTTTTCAGTCTGCTATTGTGTTTATCCCATGAGTTTACTTCAGGTTTATTTTGGTTCTAAATTTTTATTTCTTTTTTATCTCCTACTTCTTGGACATTTTCTTCCTCTTCTTTTCAAGGGTGCTCACCCTCTGGAACATTTTTATCACAGTTTCTTTAAAGTCTGTCGTAACTCCATCATCTATGTCATTCTTGGCATTTGCATTTGTTGACTGCCTTTTCCCATGTGAGTTGAGATTTTCCTAGTTCTTTGTATAAGTGATTTTTGGATTGTGTACTGGACATTTTGAGTATAGTATTATAAGACTCTGGATGTTGGTTCACATCCTGCGGAGAATGTTGATAATTTCACTTTCGAATGCAATTCGACCCAGTTGGCTTCAGGCTGTGAACTGCAGCCAGTCTTCTGCAATTTGACTTCTATTTTTGAAGCCTTTGAAGTCCTCTCTGGATTTGTCTCTTGTGTGTAGCGCTCAGTGATGGCCCGTTTGGGCCCTGGGTGGTGATCTCTCCCGTGGTTCTGCTCTCCAAGTCTTGGGTATGCTGTTTGGGTTCTGACATAGCATGCATGCACTGGGGCTAAATCCAGGAGTTCCTAAACAACCTCATGCTGTTGCTTTCCTGAGCTCCTCTTTTTGCATCAACTGATGAGTGCTTTGATTCCCAAGGGCTTCTCTTTCTGGTTCTTCAGCCAGAAGAGATACGGCCTTAGTTAGTGTGCTTGGCTGTGTATTTCTCATGACTGCACTCATGTCTGGGACTAAGTGGCGGGAAGACTGGGGCAAAAAAGCGATATGATTGAACCCACCCCCTGGGGACCAGAACTCCTTTAGGTACCCTTTCCTGCTCCTTGAACCAGAGCTACAGGCCTTCTCCTAGAGCTCTGTGTAGGAGAGTTTCCGAGTTTTAAACTGTTCTGAGTCTGGGCTGGGGCATACCCGAGGGAAGAAAGGCAGAATAAATCAGCTGTCATTCAGTGGTACTTCAAACTCCCCATTCCACCTGCTGTCATATACTTTTCAGAGTCTTCAAATAGCTGAGTCACATGTTCTGTCCAGATTTTATCATCACTCCGTGGGAGAAACAGGGTAGAATATCCCCAACTCCATTTATAGTTTTCTTGTTACTTCTAAACTTCAAGAGGTGGAATTAGTGATAAATGATTTGATATCATTTATTTTTCAAGAATAGAATAACTATTCTTAAGTAATTTGCTTTAAAAGTTATTTATTTTTTTTCTCATAGGTAACGCTTGGTTGAACTAAGGCTGAGCAGGAACTTAGCTATCTTACACAAAAAGACACTTGTATTCAACCTGTCCATGTGATGGAGCACTGAAGGTGTGTGTGTAATGCTAAAAGAGATCATTTTACATTTACGCTGATAAAAGCCTTTACTTTTGGCTCTTTCCTATTGCTTCCCACCTCTGATGTTAATGAACAAAGTACTCAGGGTTAACACGAGGGAGGGAAAGGTTCCCAGGCAGGAGTATAGAACAAAAACCAACTGGGAATGGCAGGGCACTCTTAATCCTATTTCTAATTTTAGCATCAGCAACCAGAGAGGCAGGGTTGCCTCAGTACTCAGGGCAATTTTTTCCCTTTGTGATTCCGTGTTGCTGAATGGCCTACTTGGTCTTACCCAAAATACAGGCTTACTATTTAGAGTTCTTCTTATGTGGGGATGAGAGAGGCTATAATTTTCTGTAGTCGTCCCTGGATGTATAGCATACATGCCCTGACATCTTTTCAGGACTCCTCAGCTATTAGTACTTAGAAACAAAAGGAGGTATTCAGAAAGCCTTGGTTAAACTGAGAAAGTAACGTGATGCAGTTTAGGACCTGACTATAACTGAGACAGACATCAGTGTTCATCTTAATAGACTCTTTCTTGGTCTGCTATTGTTTTGAGTCACTTCTTCTCCATGTACAAGTATATGAAAATGAAAGTTATTTAATTAGCTTAGTTGAGTTGATGGTCATGAACTGACATTTCAGTCTTTTTAACACGTCCTATATTTGATTTGTCCTTTTTTACTCATTTTTAGGCTTACAATCCCTTTGCTAGCTCCCATTTCCCTCTCTTCTTTACTACTCTGCCTTTAAGTTTTAGGTCCGCTTAGTGGCGTATACATTGGAAGCCCTGACCATGAGCAGGGCAGGATGCTAAACTCCTTAAAGAGTTCTCATTTGATGCATCCAGCCAACCCTAGATGTAGGAAGGAAATAGTGCCCCCTGACTTTCGGGGGTGGGCTGGAGGGAAGGTAGCTGAGACACAGAGAGACTTGCCTAGGTCTTGGAGCTGACATTGGATGAGTGGGATTCACACGAGGCAACCTGAGCCTAAAGCTTCCTTTTTAAAGTGCAGTAGTTTTGTCATCCCATATGTAAATACAGGAATGTCAGTTTTCACGTCCCGGCATGTCTGTTTATGACTTTGAACACCAACTCTATCAGCATGTTTTTATTTAAATAGACTATAATTTCTTACTGTGTTTGGCCTATAATAAATACTGAGATATTTAAGTTGTTTGGCCTATAGTACATGCCGAGATACTTACATCAATAGACCTGCATTTTCAACCCTCAGACCTACACCTGGCTTTTGTTTCTGTGTTTGTATAGCATGCAGAGTCCTAGTTCTTCTACCAGCGATTGAACCCATGCTCACTGCAGTGAAAGCTCTGAGGCCTAATCACTGGATCATCACGGCAGTCCCTGCACCCTCTTTTCACCAAATATTTTCTGATGTTCCAGTTATACTGCTGAAGTGAGATTCATAGAAAATGTAACAATTATACATGATTTAAATATTTTAAAATATATATCATTTAAAAATCAATATAGTGTCCTAGTAATACCAGAAAGGAGAAATAAAAGGTAAATAGTTTATACAAAATAATTTTTCAGTACATAAACACTTCAGCATGACCAGAGCTTGAGGCATAGTGAAACAGTCAAGGACTAGTACTTGTACTATACACAATAACCCTCAGCAAACCAGTACTAATAAATAGGTATGACATGTGTGACTGTTGTGCTCTTCTCAGTTAAGTGATTTTTTAAAATATAATGATGATGTTATTGTTCAGTTGCTAAGTCATGTTAGCATGCCAGACTCCTCTGTCCTCCACTATCTCTCGGAGTTTGCTCAAACCCACGTGCGTTGAGTCGGTGATGCCATCCAGTCATCTCATCCTTTGTTGTTCCCTTCTCCTCCTGCCTTCAGTCTGTCCCGGCATTAGAGTCTTTTCCAGTGAATTGGTTCTTCAAATCAGATGGTCAAAGTATTGGAGCTTCAGCACCAGTCCGTCCAATGAATATTCAGAGTTGATTTCCTTTAGGGTTGACTGGCTTGATATCCTTGCTATTCAAGGGACTCTCAAGAGTCTTCTCCAGCACCACAATGCAAAGGCATCGATTCTTTGCTGCTCAGCCTTCTTTATGGTCCAACTCTCACATCCGTACATGACTATTGGAAAAACCGTAGCTTGTTAAAAACATTATTTGATTGCACTGTGTCTTAGGGGCAGCATGTGGGATCTTTAGTTTCGACAGATGGGATCTCTTTCCCTCACCAGGGACTGAACCCAGGTCCCCTGCATTGGGAACACAGAAACCCCCAGAGCTTTGACTGTACACACCTTTGTCGGCAAGATGATGTCTCTGCTTTTTAACACACTGTCTAGGTTTGTCATATCTTTCTTTCCAGGGAGCAAATGTTTTAATTTCATGGCTGCAGTCACCATCTGCAGTGATTTAGGAGCCCAAGAAAATAAAATCTGTCAGTGCTTCCACTTTTTCCCCTTCTATTTGCCATGAAGTGATAGGACCAGATGCCATGCTCTTAGTTTTCTGAATGTTGAGTTTTAAGCCAGCTTTTCATTTCCCTCTTTTACTTTATCAAGAGGCTCTTTAGTTCCTCTTCACTTTCTGCCATTAAAGTGATATCATCTATATATCTGAGGTTGTGGATATTTCTCCTGGCAATCTTGATTCCAGCTTGTGCTTCATCCAGCCTGGCATTTTGCGTGATGTGCTCTGCATATAAGTTAAACAAGCAGGGTGACAGTATACAGCCTTGATGCACTCCTTTTCCATTTTGGAACCAGTCTATTGTCTCATGTCCGGTTGTACATGGTGCTTCTTGACCTGCATACAGATTTCTCAGGAGGCAGGTAAGGTAGTCTGGTATTCCCATCTCTTTCAGAATTTTTCACAGTTTGTTATGATCCATACAGTCAAAGGTTTTGGCATAGTCAATAAAGCAGAAATAGATGTTTTTCTGGAACTCTCTTGCTTTTTAGATGATCCAGCAGATGTTGGCAATTTGATCTCTGGTTCCTCTGCCTTTTCTAAATCCAGCTTGAACATCTGAAAGTTCACCGTTCACGTACTGTAGAAGCCTGGCTTGGAGAATTTTAAGCATTACTTTACTAGCGAGTGAGATGAGTGCACTTGTGTGGTAGTTTGAGCAGTCTTTGGCATTGCCTTTCTTTGGGATTGGAATGAAAACTGACCAGTCCTGCAGCCACTGCTGAGTTTTCCAAATTTGCTGGCATATTGAGTGCAGCACTTTCACAGCATCATCTTTCACGATTTGAAATAGCTCCACTGGAATTCCATCACCTCTGCTAGCTTTGTTCGTAGTGATGCTTCCTAATGCCCTCTTGACTTTGCATTCCAGGATGTCTGGCTCTAGGTGAGTGATCACACCATCACGATTATCTGGGTTGTGAAGATCTTTTTTGTATAGTTCTTCTGTGTATTCTTGCCACCTTTTCACTAAGGGAAGTGCCATAGTGGTGATTTATTGTTTATTGTTCAAATGCTCAGTCGTGTCCGACTCTTTGTGACCTCATGGACTGCAGCACACAAGGCTTCCCTGTCCTTCACTATCTCCCAGAATTTGCTCAAACTCATGTCCATTCAGTTAGGGGTACCCTCCAACAATCTCATCCTCTGTCGCCCTGTCTCCACCTACCAACCCTCAGTCTTTCCAGCATCAGGGTCTTTTCCAATTAATTGGCTCTTTGCTTCAGGTGGCTAAAGTATTGGAGCTTCAGCATCAGTCCTTCCCACGAATATTCAGTGTTGATTTCCTTTAGGATTGACTGGTTTGGTCTCCATGCTCTCCAAGGAACTCAAGAGTCTTCTCCAGCACCACAGTTTGAAAGCATCAGTTCTTCAGCAATGATGGTGATTAGCAGGTTAAAATATAATTGCATCTTGGGACTTCCCTAATGGTCCAGTGGTTAAGAATTCACCTTGTAATGCAGGGGACATGGTTTTGATCCCCACTAGGGGAACTAAAATCCCACATGCTGTGTGCTGCAACCAAGACCTGGCACAGCAAGTAAACAAAAGAAAAAAAAACAAACACGTAATTGTATCTTGACTGACTTGGTGGTTGCAGTTCTGGAAGGTAGACTACATATTAAAACTGAGCAATAAATCCTTAGGGTATATCCTGAGAAAAAAATTTTTTGTGTGTATATGTGATTGTTACAAACCTTGAAGAGCTGTGCGTGGCAGGGGCATATCCCCTGTGTGAGGTTGTCCTGCTTGAGTCAGGATGAGTGATGTATCTGGTCTCTGCCTGGCCAGTGTGATTGAGGACCTTTCTCCTACCCCAGAGGGCCCACAGATTTCTAAAACCACCCCCTAAGTTGTGAGATTTTCTCCATTTAGAACTACTGCTCTAGGTCATTCCTTCCCAGGCTTAATGGTAGGATCAGTTCTTTGGGTTTTGTTTTTGGCCTCTCCATGTAGCACGCGGGATCTTAGTTCCCCGAGCAGGGATCGAACCTATATCTCCCTGCATTGGGAGTGTGGGGTCTTCGCCACTGGACCACTAGGGAAGTTCCAAGAACGAGTTTTTGAAATTTCTAATCAATCCGTGACTTTTTAGTGCAAAAATTATTAGGAAAATGAAAATTTAAAAGTCAGTCCAAAAGGCAAATCCTGACTTTTATTACGAGATTCAGCAGACATAAAAAATTCCTGGCAATCTGCCATGAAATTTTCTTTCTTTTTATCCTTTTGTCTGTTCTGCAACTTGCAGGATATTAGTTCCCTGAGCAGGGACCTCACCCCGGACCTTGCAGTAAAAGCACTGAGTGCTAAGTCCTAACCACTGGACTGCCAGGGAATTTCCTGTAAAAAGTTCTAAAAGTTCTAAATACTTAATCTTCACTCTGAACCTACCTTGTCACGATATGGTCTCTTTATCTCCATCTTTCTATCCCTGATGTCACCCAAAATGAATGAATGTATCTGAAAAAGTCTTTTTTGGAAGATTATAGTTTCATTCTCTCTAACCAAGCACTAAAATGTTTTATTCACAACACCTCCTTTGTTGTCCATAAATATTACTTTTTATAAAAATTCTTATTGTTGGAAGTGAACTTAACTGCCTTCATTATCCAAGGATACTTCCTATTCCATGACACAAATTTGCAGTGTTGTGTGACAGGCTATGACTCAAACTGGTCTGATCTCTCATGAGCTTTATATGCTGAAGTCTACTGCAGTTTCTCTATGTAAATCCATAGAGAAGCAGTGACTTTTCCGATCTTTAGTTCAGAGGACTTCCTGCAATGTTTTTCATACTGTGAAGAGTCTTAGCGAATGAAGAACATTTTTACAACAAGCCGAGATGATAAAATGCCTCCAGCAGTTCACGCTGGCGACACTGATGGCAGAACACCCCCAGCAGGGGCCCTGCACCTGTGTTCTGAGAATCTGTTGGAAAACTGCAAGCGCTGCCCGAGAGAATGGATGCTTACGGCTCAGTGACCGAATCTGAAATGTGACTGGCTTCCTTTGCCTACTTTTTGGGTTCCTCTGAAACAGAACAATTGTTTGATTTTCATAGAGCTCTTCCTTCAAGTGTGAGTTAAAAACCTGAGTTGTGATACCATCCTGAATACCTTCTTTCTTCCAACTGACTCTTCACTCTCCATCTTTCTGCTGTGATGCATACAACTGGCCTTGGCCTGTGATTGTGTAAGTGTTTAAGGGGTGGGCCCAGGCACAGAGCCACGAGGTGGCTTTTGAAGTGAACCAGAAGTGCTGGGGCCTTGAGGTTTTGGTGCCTTAGGGAATTACCTAGTGGTCCAGTGGTTAGGACTCTGCACTTTCACTGCCGAGGGCATGGGTTCCATCTCTGGTTGGGGAACTAAGATCCCTAAGCCACGTAGTGTGGCTAAAAATTTTTTTTAAAAAAAGAACAAAAAAAATTTTTTTTTTTTTGGTGCTTGTAACATGTTATTTGTGCTTCCCAAGTGTCTCTAAAGAACCCGCCTGCCAATGCAGGAGACATAAGAGACACAGGCTCCATCCCTGGGTCAGGAAGTTCCCCTGGAGGAGGGCGTGGCAACCCACTCCAGTATTTTTACCTAGAGAATCCCATGAACAGAGGAGCCTGGCAGGCTGCTGTCCATAGGGTCGTAAAGAGTCGGACACGACTGAAGTGACTTGACATGCACGCACATGCTATTTGGTGGAAGGGCATAATTCTGTTACCTACCTTGCCTTTGGAGGCTAGGTTGGCCTCGTTGGAGCAGCCGCCTTTCGCTATGGCAGCTGTGTAGCAGAGGTGGTGGTGTGCTTTGGGGAAGCTCTGTTGAAAGCACAGGCTCTCAAGACATGTGTCCTGAGGGGCAGAGCACGATCAGCTGGGGCTCTCTGAAGGTAAAACCACCTGTTCAGATATGGCTCAGATATATCTTGCTCTTTGACTTTTACAGAGTTGTGTTCATCCTAGATGGATTTACCTATATGTGGTCAGCAATAAAGAACAGTGTAATAATTTGGGTGGAGAATCTCTGTATATCGTCTTACTCCACGATCCTCCATCCTAGGGAAATTGGGCACAAGAAATATGAATGATTCTTCAGCTGCTCAGCTCCTGTGTGCCTCTCATACAGACTGAGGATAGGTTGAAAGATGGTAGTTTTTGTCATGTGTCCCGTAACCACTAGCCAGTAAGCGGTATTTATGGGACTTGGTTTTATCTCAGTTGAGGCCCTCCTGCTGTCTTCTTGTGGCCTCTTTGTCTTCAGTTGTAGGGTATCTCTTTTCGTAGGTTCTAGTGGTTTTTTTGGTTGATGGTTGTTGAGCGGTTGGTTGTGATTATGTAAGACAAGGTGAACTCATGTCCTTCTCCTCTACCATCTTAAGTCGAGAGACCCTGTAAGGAAATAATGATTTGTTCCAATGTTGGAGGAATAACTGGCTCATCTGGCCTTAGTGTTGGCTGTGAACTGAATGTTTGTGTCTCCCCAGAATTTTCACGTTGAAGCCATAATCCCTAATGTCATGGCATTTGGAGACAGAGTCCTTGGGAGATAATTAGGTTAAAAGGGAGAGTAGAGCCCCATGTATCGGGTAGGTGCCCTTACAAGAAGAGACACAAGAGACGCTTTCTCTCTTGCCACATGAGACTATGGCAAGGAGGGACTGAGTGTGGACCAGGAAGAGGGCCCTCAGCAAGAACTTGGCCAGGCTGGCACCCTGATCTGGGACTCCAGCTTCTAGAACTGTGAGGAGCCCATTTCTGTTGTGTGAGCAGTCCAGTCTCTGGGATTTGCTGTAGCACCTCGAGATGACTGAGATGTTGGGGACAGTGTCGAGATGTGGTGTACTGCTTAGAAATTTTATCTTATAACTGACTTTTTAAAATGTGATTTTTATTTTGTATTAGACAGTGTTGTGTTGGTTTTAGGTGTACAGCGAGTGATTCAGTTATACAAATGCATATTCCCATTCATTTTCAGATCCTTTTCCCATATAGGTCATTACAGACTATTGAGTAGAGTTCCCTTTGCTATACGGTAGGTCCTTGTTGATTATTTTATGTATAGTAATGTGTATATGTTAATCCCAAACTCCTAGTTTATCCCACCACGACCTTTGGTAACCATGAGTTTGTTTTCAGAGTCTGTGAATCTGTTTGTTTTGTAAATAAGTTCACTTGTTCCATTTTTTTAAGATTTCGTATATAAGTGATAATCATATGATGTTTGTCCTTTGTCCGACTTGACTTAGTATGGTGATATCTAGGTCCATCTACGTTTCTGCAAATGGCATTATTCCATCCTTTTTAGTGGCTGAGTAATATTCCATTGTATGTATGCACCACGTCTTCATCCATCCCTCTGTTGATGGACATTTAGGTTGCTTCCATGACTTGGCTGTTGTAGATAGTGCTACAGTGAACACTGGGATACATGTATGTTTTGAATTATGGTTTTCTTGGGATATACGCTCAGGATTGGGATTGCTGGATCATATGCTACTTCTGGTTTTAGTTTTTTCGGAGCCTCCATATTGTTCTTCATAGTGGGTCATACTTACATTCCCACCAACAGTGTAGGAGAGTGCCCTTTTCTCCACACCCTCTCTAGCATTTATTGTTAGCAGACTTTTTGATGATGGCCACTTGTGACCAGTGAGAGGTGGTACCTCATCGTAGTTTTGATTTGCATTTTTCTGATAATCCATCAGGATGAACATGTGCATTTCGGCCATCTGTATGTCGTCTTCCTTAGGAATTTTAAAGTGACTTGTAAGATTCTGTCGTTTGAAAGTTTCCAAATATATACATAGAGAGAAAATAGTGTAATAAACCTCCATGTGCTCGGCTTTAAAGATTATCAGTATTCTGTTCTTGTTTTATTGTCTATATCCCCTAACTTTGGTTTTGCGAACTGTTTTAAAGCAGTGCAGGGTTGACTGGCACAGAACATTGGCTTTACATGCAAACATAAAAATAGGCATGCTAGGCTCCTATTGGTGCTGTAAGAATTACCACAAATTCCATGGCTTA
The DNA here is from genome assembly GCF_016772045.2 of Ovis aries. Lineage (NCBI taxonomy): Eukaryota > Metazoa > Chordata > Mammalia > Artiodactyla > Bovidae > Ovis > Ovis aries. The sequence continues at coordinate 32,923,375 of NC_056057.1, read as the reverse complement.
AAAGAAAATTTTATTCTCTTTTCAGTTCCAGAAGCCAGGAGTCTGAACTCAGTCTCAGAGGTCAAGGCATTGACAGGGCTGTTCCTTCCAGTTGTGGAGGAGAAACCATTTCCTTGCCTTTTCCTGTGTTCAGCGGCTGCCTGAATTTCTTGGCTTGTGGCCTCTTCTTCCATCTTCAGAGTGTGTCACTCTGGTCTCTGCTTATATTGTCACACGGTCATCTCTCTGGCTTTGATTCTTGTTGTGCCCCTTGTATAAGGAGCTTTGTGAGAACATCCAGCCTACTTGGATCACCAGGCATAAGCTCCCTAGCTCAAGACACTTAATTGAATCATGTCTGCAGAGTCTCATTTGCCATACGAGATACTTCAGGGATTAGGAAGTAGACGCGTTTGAAAGCATTATTCACACTGCCTCAGTAGGACCACACTGTGGTCAGCACTCGGATGTCAAATCAGTGGTAGGGCCACGGTCTCAAGAGGAGGGGCCCTGATCACTGGGGAATACATGAAGGGTAAGCTTTTCAAAACCTAGTGAGATTTCGGTTCAGAATACAGCTTGTCATTTTGCACTGAGAACTTACCTTTCCTGTCCGATAACAGGGAAGAAGGAAGCACGTGCTGGTTAATAACTGGTGCCTTTTCGGACATCACATTCACGGTGGTACTCTGCATGCCCTCTGTTGGGTTTGACCTTAACCAGCCCGCATGACTGTGTTCTCCCAGACCTAGGGTCATTTTTATCTTTCTCTCTTGGGTTGCTGAGCCCAGTCCCTCCCCACCTCTGCTTCTGTTTGTATAAGCGTTTATTAAACTGATTGGAGTCCCTACTATGTGCGGGAGCTGGAGAGGGTTCCAGGGCTTTGCTTTTTGTCCAGTAAGTCTGAAGACTTGTCTTCGTAGAATATAAGGCAGAGGTGGCAGGGCTTCTTTGTTCGGATCTCTAACCCCAGAATGATGGCGTGGAAGACTGGGAACTTTGTGTGAAGGTGACTCGCCCTGACAGAGCCTCTCCCTTCCAGGGTCACCATGAGAACCAGCAAATAACACAGGTGCCTCGCCCCATAGTCAGTAGGAATTAATAAACTTCAACAGACTTTGTTCTTTGGCTGGAGCCAAAACCCCATCACTCTTCGTTTCACGGCTTTTGCACACGTTTTCTCTGCTAGTAATCCATTTGCTCCTTTCTTTTTCTCCTTAATTCCCGTAATTACTTAGCCTTTAAGACGTCATTTCTTTCACAAAGCCTTACATTTTCTGCCATGTCTGAATTAGGTGTGTCTCCTATATTTCTCTTAACACTGTCGAACCACTCGGCACCTGATATTTTAATTGCCTTCTGACTTATTTCTGTTCTCCCATCCGACTCTCAACTTAGGGACCAGGGGCTGTGTCTTCTGTTCTGTCATCAAAGACACAGAACCAAGCCTGGTGTAGACGAGCTGGTCAGCATTCACATACATTTCTTGGCCAGAAACTTTTTCAACTCTGTAATGGATTTAAAATCTTTTTTAAATAGTTGGCTGAATTTTAGGGGGGAAATGTTGGGAGGGATAGAGAGGGTAGGTAGAAGAAAATAGGATGTAAATTTTTTGTCTCAAGTCATTGAGTTTACTGAGGGAGGAATGAGTCATTGAAGTCTTCTCTTCTTTTTATTTTAATGATGTTAATTTTGTTTCCTGTGCTTCTTTTGTTTGTGGATTTTTTTGAAGGGGTGGGCAGAAGCAAATTGAAATCTTGCTACAAGCAATATGGGGCCCTCTGCTAGCAGGGAATGAGTGTTTTAGTGGGAAATCTGGCTGGTATTTTATCTTGCTTTGGTTGCTTGTTTTAATGTTATAAGTCGTTGAAGTGTTTTGAGTTAATAATTTAAATACCATTTTACCTTAAAATTCAGCTTTGTACTTGGGGTAAAGCTGTTTTCTTCCTTTTTCTTCCCCGCCAAAGAAAACCCTCAGACCTTGTGTTGAAGCGATGAGTCACAAAGGAGTCAGAAGCATCACAGAGTGATGCTTCCAATGGCTGTTGCTGAGCAGGCTGTGCTCCCAGATGCCAGGCTCATTAGGAAGGATTAACACTAAGTCCTCCTGAGTTTATACCCATCATTACCTCTACATTCTCCTTTCTCAGCAAATTGCATGCCCATCAGCTTTGAGCAAGTTCTCTGTGCCTCCAGTATTCCACTATTGTTGAATGCTACTTGAAGTGGCCCAGCTCAACAAACATCTCTGATTATTTTAAATAATCTTTATGACATCTTTTCCATAAGACAACTTAATCATGTTTCTTTGTTGCTTAATTAAACATGGACAAGTCTTCAGTCAGACACAGCTTTGTTTCTATATGCCGGAAATTTTATTCTGACCTGGTATTAATTAATGTTTGTTTAATAAGAGGACCTTTGGTCCTGTGCTTCCCTCTGTTTCCAGAGACTGAGCTGTATTTAGTACATGACGGAGGCTTGCTTTCTCCTGGGTGCAGCTTGGTGCTATTACTGAGCTTCAGGGTCACCTCCCACCTGATAGTGTGTTTTTTGGTTTTAATTTTCTCACTAATTTCGTACTAGTTTAAGTTCTTAACTTCCTCTGGCTTTATTTTTCTTTTATGGGAAATAATTTTTTAAATGTTGTCTTTGTAAGTTGCTTCATCCTTTTGGAAAGTGCAGATTTTTCTATAGCTAGAAGACCTTGGTGTATGAAGTAGATTCTTGGTCGTCTACCTTTAGAAAATGAGATTCCATAACTCTTAGTTTTTTCTTTATTTTTAATTGAATAATTATGATATTGTGTTGGTTTCTGCCATACATCAACATACATCACCTATAGATATACATATGAGCCTCCCTCCCACCCCATCCCACCACTCTAGGTTGTCAGAGTCCCAGTTTCTATTAGTTTTTTAAATTAAATGACCTATATATACCTCCAAAAATTATGATAGCATATGTGTAAGATTCATTGTTCATCAGCTTGCCAAAAATTCATGAAAGTGTGCATGGATTTGTATACCCCTTACAGTTACTCTGGGTTTCCCTGGTAGCTCAGCTGGTAAAGAATCTGCCTGCAATGCAGGGGACCCTGGTTTGATGGGTCAGGAAGATCCCCTGGAGAAGGAATAGGCTACCCACTCCAGTAATCCTGGTCTTCCCTGGTGGCTTAGCTGGTAAAGAATCGACTGCAATTCGGGAGATCTGGCTGGGTTCAATCCCTGGGTTGGGAAGATCTCCTGGAGAAGGGAACAGCTACCCACTCCAGTATTCTCTCAATAACTCTGTTGCCTCTGAAGGACCCAGTCCAATGATCAAGGACCCGTGGTAGGACATCCGTGGTACTTGGGTTGCCTTGCCTCTCCTTTCCACAGCAGAGACCCTGGTCTGGAGGGACAGTTAGTTCTTAGTCACGGAAGCTAGAGTGGATTAACTCTAAGCAAGGTGACAAGACTTGATGAGTGTCCCTTTGAGGAACTGGGTTTTTCTCACTATGAACTTCTACGAAATTGACCACTGGGTCTTTGATAGCAACAAGTGTTGCCCATTTTAATTTTTAAAACTAAAAATATTTTATGTTGGGATTTCCGTAGTGGTACATTGGATAAGACTTGGTGCTCCCGGTGCAGGGGAGCTCCGGGTTCAGTCCCTGGTGTGGGAAATAAGATCCTACATGCTGCAACTACTGAGCCTGTGTGTTCTAGAGACTGCCCACCACAACTAGAGGAGCCCAAATGCTTGCAACGAAGACCCACTGCAGTCAAAATTATAATAATAAAATTTGTATTTATTGTACAAACCTCCCCCCACCCCCCGGAAAGAACCTATAATGCTATTATCCAGATGTTGCTATCATTACTAGTTGGATATTTTTGTTATCTATATAAAGGGTGAGTTTGTTAACTGTCCTTAACATTTTTTCCCTCCCAAATGGTTTTCTGCACTGAGTGAATCAGCTTTTTCTTGAGCTGAGCCTTTGTGCTATCTGAGACTCTGACAAGTTCACTCACTCCAGTGTTTCCTTTCTCATATGAGGCTTAGCCAGGCATTGGGAATTCTTCACAGGTCAATGAGGAAGGTTCCGCAAGTCTGCCTGAGTTTTGGCTTTGGCCACATCTGTGGCACTGTAGGCAGTATTCGTCAGTATTTACAATCAAGGAGCATTCTCAAGGGAGAGAGGAGCGTTCTCTTCCTTTTTTGTATGCTTTCCTCCCAAATCCTTTCTGGACTCGAATATTGTCTCTTGGTATTTTTGTAGTGCCAGCTAAGCTGGGTAAGGTGTGTAGCAGATGACAGCGGTGTTGTGCATTTTAGTCTGAATGCACTGTATTTTATGTCATAGATATCCTAGAGTGGTCAGTAATGAGATTTTACTGTGTTTTTTAGCTGTGTTTACGGATACTCAGCAATGTACTTGTTCTTGAACTTCAATGCATTTGAGAGTAAGGGTTAGGAGTGGTGGATGCTGTAAAACCACCAACATTCCTTATGCTTCATCTTACTCATCTTGATTTCATTCTGCTTTCTTCATGTTATGATTTTGTCAACCACAGTATGTGTTGGGCTTGTCTACAGACATCTGTCAGTATTAGCTATTTTTGTTTCTACCCACAGAAAAGTTTTTTTGTTTGTAATTTTTGAATGAAACGTCTCTTTCTTATTCTGCCTTGTTTTGGTGATGTATTTGATGCTAAGAAAGGCCATCTGTAGCTCCTTGGTCATCGTAATGTAACTCCTAGTTTTGTGTTTTGTTGGGGGTTTGGTTCTGAAGGGGTTAAAAGTGGGTAGCATGGGCTTCCAGTAATAGGTCTGGAATAGTAATGTCTGCGTGCGTTTTAAAGCCCATCATAGTCAGAGCTGTTCTTGCAGCCCTGGAAAGTGGAAGTGTTGTGGGGAGGCTCCCCCCTCCATTTGTGGGTGACAGATCTTACGTCAATAGCCGCAGAACTAAGAAAAGGCAAAGACAAAATCAAAGTAACAAGCAGCTGTGAAGTTTTTTGGCCTCTTTCCATAAATAAGAGTGCTGTGCACTATAAAATTGTGGTATGGCATCTGTGTCCTGCATATACACCCTGAGGAGGGATGGAAGGGGTAAGGACGCTGTGTGCTTTCAGATTCTGTATTTAGCTCTAGCTGGCATCTGAGGGATTTCATTCATGTATGGAAATGAGGTGTCCTGGAGGGGTTGGCTGCTCCCTGATTCTTTCAATTAGCTGCTCCTGATAAGAGGCGTGGTGGTTTGCACCATCTCACAATATTCTCATGGCTTCATCCTTCATGTCCTGGCCAGTCAAGAGACAGGCCAACTCTTTTCATTTGGTGTTTTGATTTGAGTTGCTTTTTTTCCCCACCAGAAGCTGCTGTCAAAGGAATGACTTAAATACTATCCTGCTCCCACCACCATTATAAGAAATGCAGATTTATTGGATAATATTTAGAAAGTAAAGTACAAAATAGTTTTAGTATACCTTCCATATTCCTATGCAGAAATACACATGTTGAATCGGCAGATCAGAGTGTGAATTTTTAGGCCACTTACTGTTAGAAAATGTAGGTTAAAATTTTGTGCTCCTTTATAAGTCCCCCATGAAGAGATGAGACTAATTGTTCACCCTTATCCTCTCCAGCATAATTCATGTTACAGTAATTAAAAATCTTACCCAATTTTACTTGGAAAATTTGGCATGATTATTTCAACTGGTATATTTACATGACTTTGACCAATAATGAACATTTTAAAATGCATGTTAACCATTTTTAGCTGTCAGTTCTGTTCTCCAGTTATGTCTTGATAATAACTTTTCACACTTTTAGGGCATACGGTAGTGATGGTATGTCAAAGTTTGTGATTAAAAGATTTATCATCCATTTTCTTTGTTTTTTTTTTCCATTTCTGCAGGCTTGTAATTTTTAAAAAACAGTATTGATCCTGTTGCATGTAACTTAATATCCTGCTTTTGTTTTCCCCCTTTGACCTTAGATGAAGAACAATAGAAGAAATTCATAGAATGAATAGAAAGACATTTATAGAAAGATAAAAATGTAAACAATAAGAAAAATAGTGAAATAGAAAAGTGAAGATAAAATAATCAGCAAAGACAAACATTTCCTTGAGAAAACTGATAAAGCAGATGAGTCTCTGGCAATATTGAGGAAGAAAAAATGTTTAAGGCCCAAATAGCTAATTTTAATATGGGTGAAACTCAAAACATAAATGTTGAATAGAAAAAAATTTTCACAGAATACAAAAAATTTCAAGAATATGTATCTTAATATATTGATCTTCCCTGGTGGCTCAGAGGTTAAAGCGTCTGCCTCCAATGCTGGAGACCTGGGTTTGATCACTGGGTCGGGAAGATTGCCCTGGAGAAAGAAATGGCAACCCACTCCAGTATTCTTGCCTGGAGAATCCCATGGACGGAGAAGCCTGGTAGTTCTGTATAAATACATATGTGATAAAGCTTAAGTAGGGGAATGATAAGCACAAAATGGTGAACAGTGGTTCCCTTCGTGGAAGAATGAAATAAGACGGCTTTGCAAAGTGGCCTTAGATCCATGGGTTTGTTTTATTTCTTAAAGTGGATAATAGGCACTCAAGAATTAATTGAACTACTTTCATTTTCTTTTAATGTGTGAAATATTTTAAGAGTTAAACATTCTGTATGTCAAAAAACAAAAACCCTAGAACTTTTTCTTCATGTCAGACATTGGGAGTAAATTTTATTTTCTCAATTTATAACAATTTAAGCCATTTTAGTAAATATTTTATATGTTACAGTAGTATCTTTAAAGTTTACTTTGGTAGGTTTTGACATAAGTTTATCCATGAAACATCACCACACACATAAAAAGAGAGTGACTATTACTGCCTAGAAGTTTCTTTATCCCCTTTTGTATTACCTTCAAGCAACTACTGCTGTTCTGGCTTTCATTAAAAATTAATTTGTATTTTCTGGAGTTGTATATAAGGAGTTATATAATATAGATTCTATTGGTCTGGCTTCTTTCAGTCAGCATGATGTAAGTTCGACTCAAGTTAGTGAATCAACAGCTCCTTCCTTTTAAAATCTGAGTAGTATTCCATTGTGTGGACATACCACAATTTGTTTATCTATCTGCTGATAGACATTTAGCTTGTTTTCTGTTTTGATTACTACTATAAACAAAGTTGATACGAGCACTTATGAGCTGGCCTCTGTATGCATGTATGATTTTGTGGGGACTCACTTGGACTGCCAAGGTTGATAATGAAACTTATTTTAAACTAAAGACATTTAAAATTCAACAGATGAAGAAAGAAGCCTTTTCAGAGCTTTCCTTATCTGACTACTAAAGGCAGAATCTTCTGGGAGTGAGGCTGCCATAAATACTTTCCTGGGAAGTTTAACTGGTCTGAAAAAATATGAAGACCACTCACTCCTTTATAAGCAAACATCATCACAAGCTTTATCTCCCATTTGTTTTTCCTATGAAACCTCTTCTCTCCTCCTTGTTTTCCCTCATCAAGTTAGTATAAATGCCTATCTTTATTTAAAGAGCCACTTCTTTTGTGTGCTTCAGCACACATATATCAACAAACTTTGTATTTTCTCCTGTTAATCTGTCTGTTGTCAGCTAAAATTCACAAGCCACCAATCGCTGAACCTAAGTTGGGAGAGGATAAGCTTATTCCTCCCAACACTTCAATTTCTCTTGGCAGGAATTCTAGGGTGAAATAACTGGGTTATATGGTAAGTCCATGTTTAACATTTTAAGAAACTGCCTAACTTTTCCAAAGTAGCAGGGTATAAGAGGTTCAGTCTTAAAGTGTGCGGGTTCAGTGGTTTTTAGTATATATTCACTGAGTTTTGGAACATCACCACTGTGTAATTTTAGAGTATATTTTCATCACTCCAAAAACAAGCAATTAACATTCACTTGGTTTTCCCTTCACACTAGCCCCTGACAACCACTAATCTACTTTCTGTCTGTATAGATTGCCTATTCTGGACATCTCATATAAATGGAATTCTACTTTATGCAGCTTTTTGTGACCAGCTTCTTTCACTTAGTGTATTTTCAAGGTTCTTCCATGTTGCAGTGTGTTTTAGTGTTTCATTCCTTTTTTAAAAAATAAACTTTTAAATAGTTATACATTTATAGAAAAATTGAAAAGAGGGAGTTCCCATTTTCTCCACAGCTAGTCTCTCTGGTTGTTAACAGCTTTCATTCATTTTATGGTACATTTATCATTTTTCTTTGACCGCACCACGAGTTATGTGGGATCTTAGTTGCTCAACCAGGAATCAAACCTGTGTCCCCTGCAGTAGAAGCACAAAGTCTTAATAACCACTGGACCACCAAGGAAGTCCCCATTTATCATAGTTATTGAACCAACATTGTTGGGTCCTGGTTGATAATAAGCTAAAGCTCCTACTTTGTTTAGATTTCCTTTCTTCTTACCCAACAACCTTTATCTGTTTCTGGATCCCATACAGGATTCTGCATTACATTTCATTGTCCTGTCTCCTTAGTTTCTCCTTACTTTCGTTTTTAGTTGTTGCAACATCTTGTTTTTGAGATTGCATCCAAGTACTGCATTTCAGACTCTTGTTGACCATGATGGCTACTGCATTTCTTCTGAGGGATTCCTGCCCGCAGTAGTAGATATAATGGTTATCTGAGTGAAATTCACTCATTCCAGTCCATTTTAGTTCGCTGATTCCTAGAATGTCGACATTCACTCTTGCCATCTCTTGTTTGACCACTTCCAATTTGCCTTGATTCATGGACCTGACATTCCAGGTTCCTATGCAATACTGCTCTTTATAGCATCGGACCTTGCTTCTATCACCAGTCACATCCACAGCTGGGTATTGTTTTTGCTTTGGCTCCATCCCTTCCTTCTTTCTGGAGTTATTTCTCCACTTATCTCCATTAGCGTGTTGGGCACCTACTGACCTGGGGAGTTCCTCTTTCAGTGTCCTATCATTTTGCCTTTTCATGCTGTTCGTGGGGTTCTCAAGGCAAGAATACTGAAGTGGTTTGCCATTCCCTTCTCCAGTGGACCACATTCTGTCAGACCTCTCCACCATGCCCGCCCGTCTTGGGTTGCCCCGCGAGCATGGCTTAGTTTCATTGAGTTAGACAAGGCTGTGGTCCTAGTGTGATTAGATTGACTAGTTTTCTGTGAGTATGGTTTCAGTGCATCTGCCCTCTGGTGCCCTCTTGGAACACCTACCATCTTCATTGGGTTTCTCTTACCTTGGGCGTGGGTTATCTCTTCACGGCTGCTCCAGCAAAGCACAGCCATTGCTCCTTACCTTGGACGAAGGGTATCTCCTCACTGCCTCCCTTCCTGACCTTCAACGTGGGATAGCTCTTCTAGGCCCTCCTGCACCCACGCAGCCACCGCTTCTTGGACGTGAGGTTGCACGTCCAAGGCAAACCATTCAATATCACAGTAATCCAAGTCTGTGCCCCAACCAGTAACGCTGAAGAAGCTGAAGTTGAACGGTTCTATGAAGACCTACAAGACCTTTTAGAACTAACACCCAAAAAAGATGTCCTTTTCATTATAGGGGACTGGAATGCAAAAGTAGGAAGTCAGGAAACACCTGGAGTAACAGGCAAATTTGGCCTTGGAATGCGGAATGAAGCAGGGCAAAGACTAATAGTTTTGCCAAGAAAATGCACTGGTCATCGCAAACACCCTCTTCCAACAACACAAGAGAAGACTCTACACATGGACATCCCCAGATGGTCAACACAGAAATCAGATGGATTATATTCTTTGCAGCCAAAGATGGAGAAGCTCTATACAGTCAGCAAAAACAAGACCAGGAGCTGACTGTGGCTCAGATCATGAACTCCTTATTACCAAATTCAGACTTAAATTGAAGAAAGTAGGGAAAACCGCTAGACCATTCAGGTATGACCTAAATCAAATCCCTTATGATTATACGGTGGAAGTGAGAAATAGATTTAAGGGCCTAGATCTGATAGATAGAGTGCCTGATGAACTATGGAATGAGGTTCGTGGCACTGTACAGGAGACAGGGATCAAGACCATCCCCATGGAAAAGAAATGTAAAAAAGCACAGTGGCTGTCTGGGGAGCCCTTACTAATGGCTGAGAAAAGAAGAGAAGCGAAAAGCAAAGGAGAAAAGGAAAGATATAAGCATCTGAATGCAGAGCTCCAAAGAATAGCAAGAAGAGATAGAAAGCCATCTTCAGCAATCAATGCAAAGAAATAGAGGAAAAGAACAGAATAGGAAAGACTAGAGATCTCTTCAAGAAAATTAGAGATACCAAGGGAACATTTCATGCAAGGATGGGCTCGATAAAGGACAGAAATGGTATGGACCTAACAGAAGCAGAAGATATTAAGAAGAGGTGGCAAGAATACACAGAAGAACTGTACAAAAAGATCTTCACTACGCAGATAATCACGATGGTGTGATCACTCATCTAGAGCCAGACATCCTGGAATGTGAAGTCAAGTGGGCCTTAGAAAGCATCACTACGAACAAAGCTAGTGGAGGTGATGGAATTCCAGTTGAGCTATTTCAAATCCTGAAAGCTGATGCTGTGAAAGTGCTGCACTCAATATGCCAGCAAATTTGGAAAACTCAGCAGTGGCTGCAGGACTGGTCAGTTTTCATTCCAATCCCAAAGAAAGGCAATGCCAAAGAATGCTCAAACTACCGCACAATTGCACTCATCTCACACACTAGTAAAGTAATGCTCAAAATTCTCCAAGCCAGGCTTCAGCAATACGTGAACCGTGAACTTCCTGACATTCAAGGTGGTTTTAGAAAAGGCAGAGGAACCAGAGATCAAATTGCCAACATCCGCTGGATCATGGAAAAAGCAAGAGAGTTCCAGAAAAACATCTTTTCTGCTTTATTGACTATGCCAAAGCCTTTGACTGTGTGGATCACAATAAACTGTGGAACATTCTGAAAGAGATGGGAATACCACACCACCTGACCTGCCTCTTGAGAAATCTGTATGTAGATCAGGAAGCAACAGTTAGAACTGGACATGGAACAACAGAGTAGTTTCAAATAGGAAAAGGAGTACGTCAAGACTGTATATTGTCACCCTGCTTATTTAACTTATATGCAGAGTATATCATGAGAAATGCTGGACTGGAAGAAACACAAGCTGGAATCAAGATTGCCGGGAGAAATATCAATAACCTCAGATATGCTGATGACACCACCCTTATGGCAGAAAGTGAAGAGGAACTAAAAAGCTTCTTGATGAAAGTGAAAGAGGAGAGTGAAAAAGTTGGCTTAAAGCTCAACATTCAGAAAACCAAGATCAAGGCGTCTGGTCCCATCACTTCATGGGAAATAGATGGGGAAACAGTGGAAACAGTGTCAAACTTTATTTTTCTGGGCTCCAAAATCACTGCAGGTGGTGATTGCAGCCATGAAATTAAAAGACGCTTACTCCTTGGAAGAAAAGTTATGACCAACCTAGATAGCATATTCAAAAGCAGAGACATTACTGTGCTGACTAAGGTCCGTCTAGTCAAGCCTATGGTTTTTCCTGTGGTCATGTATGGATGTGAGAGTTGGACTGTGAAGAAGGCTGAGCGCCAAAGAACTGATGCTTTTGAGCTGTGGTGTTGGAGAAGACTCTTGAGAGTCCCTTGGACTGCAAGGAGATCCAACCAGTCCATTCTGAAGGAGATCAGCCCTGGGATTTCTTTGGAAGGAATGATTCTAAAGCTGAAGCTCCAGTACTTTGACCACCTCATGCGAAGAGTTGACTCACTGGAAAAGACTCTGATGCTGGAAGGGATTGTGGGCAGGAGGAGAAGGGGATGACAGAGGATGAGATGGCTGGATGGCATCACGGACTCGATGGACGTGAGTTTGAGTGAACTCCAGGAGTTGGTGATGGACAGGGAGGCCTGGCGTGCTGCGATTCATGGGGTCGCAAAGAGTCGGACACGACTGAGTGACTGAACTTAATTGACCTTCTTGTTTTTGATGATTTTGACATTTTAGAGGAGTACTGGTCACCTATTTGTAGAAAATTCCTTAGTTGGGACATGTCTGAAGTTTTTCTTGTGATTAAACTGGTTTTATGGGTCCTGGGGAGGGAGACCAGAGAGATAAAATGCCATTCCTATTACATCGTATCAAAAGAGTGCATACCATCAACATGACATCGCTGTTGATATTAACCTCGATGAAATATGTATGTTAGATTGCTCCACTGTAAAACTCCTCCCCACCCCAAAACCCCTTTCGTACTGTACTCATGGAAAGAAGTCAGCCTAGGGGAGCAGGGTGTTATGCGCTCTTCCTTGAGAGTGGAGTATCTATGGAAGTTATTAGGATTTCTCCTCCATGTATGTTTATCTGTTCTCCCCCATTCGTTTATTCAGCCATTTGGACTCATGGATGTCTGTTTTGTCTGGATTATGATACAGTGTTCGCTTGGCTTTGTTGGTCTGGTTTTGGTTGTTGGGAACTCTCAGGTAGCTCCTGCGTCCCTAAGCACCATTGTATGTGTTTGATGGTTTCTTGTTTGTTTGTTTTTTAAGCACTCTTTTTGGCACTAGAAGATATCCCATAATCATCCTGTATAATTCTTGCTACAGTCGTAGAATCAGCCATTTCTCTACGGGAATTTGGCTCCTTTTGTTTGAGAATGGTATAAGAAGCCAAGATCTGGGCAGTAGTTACGGCCTTTGCTACTGGGGTGCTTATTGCTTCCATCTTCTCTCCACTGACAGAGCAAGGGCATGCGTGTGTATATACTAACCTGTGTTATAAATGTCCATGAATATCTATGTGCATCTATCTATGTTAAGCTAAATAGTACTGATACTTCATTTCTTTTAATTGCTAAATATTCCATTGTGTTGCTCTACCACAATTTATCTGTTCTTCACTTGATGGACATTTGGATGGTTTCCACTTTTTGAACATTGCAAATAATGCTGCTGCGAACATTCATTTCATATACAAGTTTTTGTGTGAGTATATATTCTCAGTTCTCTTGATAATAGAAAAATTCTTGATGGAGTTGCTGAATGATATGGCAACAATATATTTTGAAGAACCGCCAAACTGTTTTCCAAAGTGACAGGGCCGTGTTATATTCCTGCTAGCAATGCCTGAGGGTTTCAATTTCTCCACATTCTTGCCTGCAGTCATTTTCTGTCTTTTTATTTTAGTCTTCCTAGAGGGTATGAAGGGGTATTGTTATAATTTTGATTTGGATTTCCCTAATTGAATTTTTTTCATGTTTATATTTGCTACTGTTAGATCTTTTTTTTTGGGTGAAGTCTTGTTTAAATCTTTTGAACATTTAAAAATGTGTTTTATCACTGAGTTTTGAAATTTCTAATATATATTCTGATAAAGGCTTTTTATCAGATATTTTCTTTGCTTGCAGTCCCTGGTTTGTCTTCTTATGTTCTAAAGTGTCTTTCAAAGAATATTGGTGGTAATTCTTATTATCTTACTGATTTGCATGAACTGTGTCCTCATTCTTTAGTTATATTAGATCTTTTAACTTAAAAAATGTTTCATTTTTTTAAAGCTTTCTGAAATGGGTAGTTTAAAGCATATACAAATGTAAAGAGACCAGTATAATAAACTATCCTATAGACCTATCACCTAATGTTAACAGTTATCAGTTTATAGCCAATCTCATTTCCTCCCCCGTCAGATAATTCTGAATAAATCTTACTAAATAAGTTTACTGATAATTATTTTGACATGTATTTCTAAAATATAAGAACTTAAGAAAATAAACCAGTATCATCACACAAATTCATATTATAAAATTTGAAGTGTTCAGCTATTGTAGTTGGCCCACACATTTAAAAATTTTGTTTTCATTAATACCCAAATAGGTCCATACTTTGCAGATAGTTGGTTTCTTTTTCTTTTTTCCCCTTATGCCTCTTGATCTTTGGGATACCCACTCCTTTTCGTTTCTTATTTCCTTGCCATTTGTTAAACTGCAGTTTTTTGGTCCTGCCCCATCTTTTTGTTGATTAGCTGATTCATCCTTGCATTATACTTTTGTTTCTCAGTCCTCTGTATTCCCATGTATTGGTAGTTAGATCTAGGGCAGTGATCTCAATCTTGGCTGCATGTTAGAATCAATTGGGGATTTTTATTAAAAAAAATTCTAGTGTTTAGGCTGTATCGTAGACTAAATCTGATCTCCAGAGTATTAGGACCTAGGCACAGTATTTTAGGCTTCTCATGTGATTGTACTCTGTTGGTAAGGTTGAGAACCACAAAAGGTTTGATCATATTCAGATTCTCATTTCTCCTCCTTTCCTCCTCCTCTTCTCTTTAGGCAAGAATTATTCATAGGTGGAGGCACAGACTTTGGTCAGGAAGTGCATACCTGGTTTTCTCTTTCTGTGGTGTAGCAGCCATAGATTTTGAGAAACCTATTTCATGAAAGGCAAAGGGGTGATTTTCTGATTTTATTATTTTTTCATTTATTAATTGAACCACTTTCATAAAAAGAAACTTCCTCAGATGTACTGTGTGGTTACCGTGACATTCTGTTCTTTAAAAAATGGCAAGATGAAAATTTGGTAATATTTATTTACCAACTTGCAGGTCTCCAGGAGTAACTGATACTTTTCTTGAAATACTTTAAGTTTATAATAGCACTTTCTGTTTCAGTCCATTTTTCGGTAACCATGGTCAAATTCTGGTCAAATTGTCTCATTTTTAGCCTCTGGGAGTTCTTTCAAGTTGGCTCCTGGGTCCTTTTGAAAATACACCTGCTGTCTTCATTATTAAAACAAGGAAGCTGACGTGTAAATAAGACTGTGAACTAAAAGTTTTCCTTATTTTTGTAAAGAAAATACACGGTGCTTAGATAAAATACCACGCAAAAAGTCAGTTTCAGTTGGCTAGGGGATTGAGTGGACAACTTTCTGAACATCTTTTAAGTTGTGGCTACACACGTGGTGTACACAAAGAGGATGATACGGGCAGTGTTGTTTTGCAAGCTAGTTTTGGGTACCTACCAGGTATGCTGTGGGAACAGTTCATGACCTTTTTTTTTTTAACGTGTGTATAATTGGTAAAACTAATTTCTTTATCTTACTTTGTGTATAGATTGTTTTTGGTTTCTTATTCTTACAAATAGGGCCCCCTGGCTCCCTATTGTTTAATTAATATAGTTTTATTGAGCCATAGTTCACATATCAAACAATTCATCTATTTTAAGTGCACAATTCAGTGTTTTCTGGTATATTCAGACATGTACAACTGGAACCACAGTTAATTTTAGAACATTTTTATCACCTCAGGAAAGAAATCCTGTACTCTTCACCCCCATCTCTCTCAGTCCTAAGCAGTATCTAAACTTCCTATCTCTATAGATTTGCCTGTTCTGGGCATATCATAAAATGTAATCATTGTAGCCTTTGTGCCTGGTTTCTTTTACTTAGCAAAACGTTTTCGAGACTTCTTCCTGTTGTAGTATGTATTGCTTTTTATTGCTGAATAATACTGAATCATATGGATATACCATGTTTGTTCATTCATCTGCTGTTGAATATTTGGGTTGATTGCATTTTTTTGGCTGTTAAGAGTGATATTGCTTTGAACATGTACGTACTTTTTTTTTTTTTTTTTTTGGTGTGTGAACATATGTTTTCGTTTCTCTTGCGTATATACCGAGTAGTGAAATTGCTGAGACTGATGATAACTCTGCTTAAGGTTTTGAGGAACTGCCAAACAGTTTTCCAGAGTGGCTGTACCATTTTACATTCTTAACAGTAGCGTATGAGACTTCTGGTTCCTCCACATTCTTTGACACTTGTTATTATCTATCTTTTTGATTATAGCTGCCCTAGTGAGTGTAAAGTGATACCTCATTATGGTTTTGGTTTGCATTTCCCTTATGACTCATGTTGGATGTCAAGCATCTTACCATGTGCTAATGTATGTGCAGAATTGAAAGAGTATTTGGAGGTTAGTTTCTGTGTGTACATAGAGTTGCCTGTGACGTAGGTTCTCTGTTGCTGTGTAGAATTTCCAGTCTAATTGTTTGCAAAGATAGCACCGTGAAGTACATTCTGATTCGAAAGTGAACAGATACATGGCCTGTTTTAGTAAAGACAAGACCCACAGTTAAGTATCAGGTGCTTACTATGTGGAGGATAGGGGAGGGTGTGTTTCAAAAAGCTGCCATAACAAATTTCCGCAGACTTTGAGAGCTAAAAGAGAACTGTCGTCTCCCACAGTTCTGGAGGGGAGCAGTCTGAAGTGAGTGGTGGTGAGCCTCTCCTGGCTCCTGGAGGCTGCCGGCAGCCATGGTGTCCCTTGGCTTGTGGTTGCATCATCCTGGTCTCCGCTAGGCAGCCCTGTGGTGCTGCCCCCCCGTGTGTTTCGTGTCCAGGACCCCCCCCCCCCACCTTCTTCAGTGGGTGCCGGTCGTTGGAGTGGAGGCCATTCACAAGAGCTGGTGGGGCTTCCCTGGTGACTCAGATGGTAAGGAATTCAGCTGCAATGCGGGAGACCCAGGTTCAGTCCCTGAAAGGGGAAGATCCCTTGCAGGAGAGCATGGCAACCCACTCCAGTATCCTTGCCTGGAGAATTCCATGGACAGAGGAGCCTGGCGGGCTACAGTCCACTGCCGGGGTCCAGCCCCGGTGGATCCAGGGTGATTCGAAGGTGGGGGGACGGAGTCGGCGTCTTTGGAAAAATACATATTTAATCACAGATATAGAGAGATTAGAAATGGATAGTGTAGTAGGAAGATTAGTGGAGAAAAAGAGGCTGAATAACTTGGATTACGTGGAATAGCATCCATGCTCCAGATGGGAATTCAGCCAGAAAAACGGGAGCAAGAAAGATGCGACATGGGGGAATCAGTCTTTCCGGAAACTGATCTGATTTCTTTATTTTGGGGTTTGCTTATATACCTTTTGTTACACATAGGGATGAATACAGAGTCACGTGAGGGTCAGCAGTCCTGACCTTTATCAAAATCAGGTGCTTCACATAAATGTATATAAAAAAGGTACATCATCTTCTGGCCATGAGTGAGACCTGCTGACATTTTATGATCCTTTCTTTCTGATAACCAAAAAACTTATTTCTTCCAAGGGTGTTTTTTCTTAAACCAGGCACCACCCTCCAAATAAAGTTACATTCCTATAGGGTGAGGGTGTAGTGAGTTACAATCAAGAAAGGAATTTATTTAACCCAAGGTTAACATGATTAATCTTAAAGGTTAATACTTATTTCTCCTATATGCTTAATGGTTAATACTTATTTCTTCCTATATGCTAGTTATATTCATTATAAGAGTAGGGAACATGGAGATTTAGCAGCAAACATCAGCCCAACAAATGAAAATCCTTTCACCAATGCTCCCCTTAAGATCTATTTAGTCTTAAGATATGATAAAGTTACATTCTTACATAGCAAGGACACAGTGATTTATAACAAAGTACAGTGATCTATTACAAAAGAGAAAATCCATTAACTCAAAAAGTCTAGTATTGCTAACCTTAAAAACTACTATATTTCCTTTGCTATATTCCAAATACATTGATTAATATATTCCCAGGTGCCTAAGGATATGGAGGCCTGGCGGCAATCATTGACTCAACAAGAAGAAAAAGTCCTATGCTAATTAAGACTCTCAAAATACTCCAAAACTCTTTGTGCTGTTTACGGTTGAGAGGTAGTAAACAATCACGTGCCTAGTGGCAGCAGTATGGATAATCCTGTCACACAAGCTAGTCTGTCAGCAGAGAGGTTTGACCTGAGACATCCTTGTCCCACCCAGAGCAGGGAATCAGCAGCAATTATTGACACAACAAATGAAGAGACCCTTCACCAATATAATTCATAACCAACTATACTAATAATTTCTAACTCCTCAAAAGATTTTGCCTTTAGTAAGTCTAAAACATCTCGTGCCTCTCAGGTTGGGAGGCTGTAAACAATCACATGTGGCCGGACAAACCTATACAGGCGGGCTAGATAACCTTCAGAGGAGTCCGTAAGCTGAAACACTCTTGTCACGCCCAAGAACCTTTATTGCCTTGGAGCTGCACGTTTACTCCTTCTCCGAGAGAAACGGTTATGGGGAGAGCCCCCCGTAAAGTCAGAGGTGTAGGTGAGAGCATAAAACAGACTCTGGTTTTGGGGTTAGATGCTCGGGAACAGGGGGTTTCCTGAGGCTTGATCACGCCTTTGCGTATGCCAAGCCTCCTTCCTCATGACCTTTGCCATGGGCGGAATTCCTCACTCTGGCCCCCGGCAGTCCACGGGGTTGCAAGGAGTTGGACACGACTTAGTGACGAAACCACCTCCGGTACCGGTGGACATGGATTTTTAACGGACACTCTTAACCTAGAACAAGAGACTGAGGGATGGCATTCTAGACAATAATAAGAACCAATAAATGTTCTGTGTTTAAAATTGATGAGAGATGAGGTTGGAGAGTAATTCGTGATAATGTTTTGAACCATATTAAATTGCATGGTTTCCCTCCCCCCCCCCCGCCCCCCCGAGAGCCAAGGGGAGGTTCAAGGGTTTTAAACTTAAAATTCACATAGTATAGTGGCTGTGTTTGTTGTATTCATGGCTGAATATTAATTTTGAAATAGCTTTTCTATGTTTGAGGAAATCACCAGGTTATGAATCTTCCAGCCCATCTTTAAAATTGGTGTTCAAGTTTTTAGCACCCCCTGCTACTAGGATGTGGCGAGTTGACCATGGTTTTGCTTCTAAAATATACCCCTATAAAATAGACTTCAATTCAGCAAGCAATAAGAGACGTGGAGTTGCCATGTGGACAGCAAGTACATGGAGGTATGTTTTAAACTGACCAAGTAGAAGCCACAGAACATAGAGTTTCCAAACCAAATATGTGCTAGAGGTGGTGAGCTGTAGACAGGACTCTGGGAATCTCTGAAGTTGGAGGAAGCACAGAGGAGTAGTTTGAAGAGCAGAAAATTGAGACCCACCTCTTCTCAGAGCCCCAGCATCTTCTCAAACCCCAGGTGGCTCTAGTTGGTGAGTAAATAGAACTTCTAAGAGGTGAATTTGCTATTTTATAGACTTGATTTCCTGAAAAGTTGGCAGTTAATTAAATTGTCTTCCTCAAGGATAACTTCTGTTTGACTTTTTTTTTTTTTTTTTTTTGGCTGTGCTGGGTCTCAGCTGTGGCATGTGGAATCTAGTTCCCTAACCAAGGATCAAACCCGGGCACCCTGCACTGGCAGCACAGAATCTTAGCCAGTGGGCCACCAGGGAAGTCCCTCGCCTTGACTGTTGATGGAACTTGGTTATTTATTAAAAACCTCTACAGTTATTTAAGCATGTCCACTTCCAGTCCCAGTTTATCAGTAATAGATGCTATCTAAGTTGGTGCCCAGATCTTTCTAAACAGCATGAATGAAGAAGAATCATGTTACAGTGCAAGGCGTGCAGTCTGGGTGAAAAGCTCGTGCAGCAGAATTTGGTAGCGAAAGCAATACTCAGGGGCTTAGTTAGCAGTTTTTAAGTATAGCAAATATGTGTCTGAGCTCCAAGGAAAGCCTTGATTGTGAACACACACTGCCTGAGACTGAGAGCCTGGGTGAGTGTGGGGTCACTGCGGGGGGCCCTCCTGCCCCACCTGACCAAAGCATTTCAGAACGGGGAAACGCCACGGACGCTTGTGTAGGCCACGCTTGTCGCTGACTTGGCAGTGCCATGATGGCTTGTCCACACCACTGGTCAAAAGCAGCTAAACTTCTGACGTACATGTTTGTCACAGGAAACACTTAAGCCGCAGAGGGAAAGGATTTCTCTTGACTTTTATCCCCAGGCCACCCTTCTAGCCCCCTGACCTTGCCTCAGTGGTGTCTATGCAGTGCTGTTACAGTGGATTGGTATGGGTAGACTCTCTCCTTCCTCTGCCCAGTCCCCAAATAATTCATGGGTGTGGCTTTGCCATTTGTTCAGTTGAACCAAAAACATGTTTCATTTTAAAGATGGTCATTAAAGAATAAGCCAAATTTTTGGTTCAAATATTCAGTTTGTTCAGTTGAACAAAGAATGTGTTTTATTTTAAAGATGATTATTAAGGAATTAACCAATTTTGGGTTCAGTTGTTTCTCTAGCCCTCTCCAGTGAGAGTCTTAAAAATAGGACAGGAAAACCCTCATTTTCTTTCTTTCTTTCTTTTTTTTTGACTTTGAGTCATGTAAGATTTTAGTTCCCTGACCAGGGATGAAATCATGCCCTCTGCAGGGGAAACTTGGAGTCCCAACCACTGGACCACCAGGCAATTCCCAATTCTCATTTCTTGGTATTACCTTTTTGGAAAACAGTGTAAAGGCCAATATAATCCAATTTAATGACCTCTTTTCTTCCCTGATTGCAAGATTACTTGTTCATTGTAGAAAATTTAGAAAGTGACAAGAAGAAAAAGCCTTTTTGCCTATGGCCACATTGTGATGTTAGACTCTAGGTTTAGTCTAGTATGGTAGGTGCTTTTACAAGGTTGGGTCATGTCTGTTTATATCCTGTTATGCTTTAAGATTTTCTGTATTGGAAATTTGGGCTATGAAGTACATATCATAAAATAGGCCCCTTTAAAGCATACAATTGGGCTTCCTGGTGGCTCAGATGGTGAAGAATCTGCTTGCAGTGTGGGAGACCTGGGTTTGATCCCTGGGTCAGGAAGGCCCCTTGGAGAACGGAATGGCAACCCGCTCCAGTATTCTTGTCTGAAGAATCCCATGAACAGAGGAGCCTGGCGGGCTATAGTCCTTAGGGTTGCAAAGAGAGCAACTAACACTTCTTTCACTTGCAGTGTTTTTCAGTGTATTCACAAGGCTAGGAACCATCACCACTACCTAATTCTGGAACATTTTCATTATCCCAAAGAGTAAATAAACTCACAGCATTAACAGGCACTGCCCTTCCCCTTCCAGCTTCTTCCCAGCTGCTGGCAACCATTAATCTTTCTGTTTCTATGGATTTGCCTATTCTAGATATTTCATGTAAATGGAATTATACGTATCCTCTTCAACTTAGCGTGCTATTCTCTAGGTGCATCTATGTTGTAATAATGTACTTCATTTCTTCCCTTTTTTTTAAATCAATTTTTGGCTTCACTGGATCTCTGCTGCTGCACATGGGCTTTCTCGTTGCAGAGAGCAGGGACTACTCACTAGCTGTGGTGCAGGCTTCTCATTGTAGCGGCTTCTCTTACTGGGGAGCAGGGGCTCTAGGGCGCACGGACTTCAGGAGTTGTGGCTCACAGCCCTGAAGCACAGGCTCAGTAGTTGTGCACGGGCTTAGTTGCCCCTCAGCATGTGGAATCTTCGGGATATTCCCGTTCCGGGGATCGAGCCTATGTCTCCTGCATTGCAAGGCAGATTATTAACCGCAGGACCACTGGGGAAGCCCTACTCCATTTTTTTTCTATAACTCTGATAATATTCCAGTGCATGAATAGAGCATGCATTGTTGACCTGCTCATTAGTTCCAGTTACTATAAGACCCCATAGACCCAGTAGAAGAACTGCTGCAGATCTGGAGGACTAATTCTTACGGGAAATATTTTATCAGTATTTACTTTGGAATCGACCTTTATTTTTCGTCTCCAGATGCTATTTTTTTTACTTTTAAATAAGCTTTAATTGGGGGAGTGGGATGGTCTGCTACCGCTTTTGAAGGCCTCTACAATTTTGAACATTTTTCATCTCTTTTAGGTAAGTCATTTATTTCCCACAGGAATTCTGAAAAGTTTTATTTTACTCATTCTCACAAAATCAGGGGGAAATTTTTTTTTTTTTTTTTTGAGATGTAAAATGCACCATCTACTGTATTCCTATAAGAAAGGCTTCCATTTTGAATAGACAAAATGGGAACCTAATTCTCTCCTTAGTTTCACATTTCTGATGCCTGGAAAAATTTTCTCCTGGCTAGTTTCTCATTTCATGTATCATAAGCCTGATTTCTCCTCCCCTTCCCAGACAGGTCTAAGGGAAAGGGGCTGTGGGTGCATTTGCGTCATGATCCGCAACCTCTAGCCCTGCACACTTCGTGTCAGATATCTGGTGGGGCAGCATAGGGTGGTAGGGGTTTTTCTGGAAGCTAGCAATTTTAATATTGCTCAGTTGCTAAGTCCTGCCCAACTCTTTGCAACCCCATGAACTGCAGCATGCCAGGCTTCCCTGTCTTTCACTGTCTTCCTGAGTTTGCTCAGACTTACGTCCATTGAGTCAGTGATGGCCACCCAACCAGCTCGTCCTCTGTTGCCCCATTCTCTTTCCCTCAGTCTTCCCCAGCATCAGGGTCTTTTTCAATGAGTTGGCTCCTCTCCTCGAGTGGCCAAAGTATTGGAGCTTCAGCACCAGTCCTTCCAATGAATATTCAGGGCTGATTTCCTTTAGGATTGACTGGTTTGATCTCCTTGCTCTTGGATAAGACTCTAAAGAGTCTTATCTAGCACCACAGTTCGAAAGCATCAGTTCTTCAGTGCTCAGCCTTTTTATGACCCAAATCCCACATTCACACATGTCTACTGAAAAAACCATAGCTTTGACTATACAGACGTTTGTCAGCAAAGTGATGTCTCTGCTTTTTTTTTTTTTAATTTTAGTTTTTTATTTTTAAATTTTAAAATCTTTAATTCTTACATGCATTCCCAAACATGAACCCCCTCCACCTCCTCCCCATAACAACTTTCTGGGTCATCCCCATGCACCAGCCCCAAGCATGCTGCATCCTGCGTCAGACATAGACTGGCGATTCAATTCACATGATAGTATACATGTTAGAATGTCATTCTCCCAAATCATCCCACCTCTCCCTCCTCTGAGTCCAAAAGTCCGTTATACACATCTGTGTCTCTTTCCTGTCTTGCATACAGGGTCGTCATTGCCATCTTCCTAAATTCCATATATATGTGTTAGTATACTGTATTGGTGTTTTTCTGGCTTACTTCACTCTGTATAATCGGCTCCAGTTTCATCCATCTCATCAGAACTGATTCAAATGAATTCTTTTAATGGCTGAGTAATACTCCATTGTGTATATGTACCACAGCTTTCTTATCCATTCATCTGCTGATGGACATCTAGGTTGTTTCCATGTCTTGGCTATTATAAACAGTGCTGCAATGAACATTGGGGTACATGTCTTTCAATTCTGGTTTCTCGGTGTATGCCCAGAAGTGGGATTGCTGGGTCATAAGGTAGTTCTATTTGCAATTTTTTAAGGAATCACACCGTTCTCCATAGTGGCTGTACTAGTTTGCATTCCCACCAACAGTGTAGGAGGTTCCTTTTCTCCACACCCTCCAGCATTTATTGCTTGCAGATTTTTGGATCGCAGCCATTCTGACTGGTGTGAAGTGGTACCTCATTGTGGTTTTGATTTGCATTTCTCTAATAATGAGTGATGTTGAGCATCTTTTCATGTGTTCGTTAGCCATCCGTATGTCTTCTTTGGAGAAATGTCTATTTAGTTCTTTGGCCCATTTTTGATTGGGTCGTTTATTTTTCTGGAATTGAGCTGCATAAGTTGCTTGTATATTTTGAGATTAGTTGTTTGTCAGTTGCTTCATTTGCTATTATTTTCTCCCATTCAGAAGGCTGTCTTTCACCTTGCTTATAGTTTCCTTTGTTGTGCAGAAGCTTTAATTTTTAATTAGATCCCATTTGTTTATTTTGCTTTTATTTCCAGCATTCTGAGGTGGATCATAGAGGATCCTGCTGTGGTTTATGTCTGAGAGTGTTTTGCCTATGTTCTCCTCTAGGAGTTTTATAGTTTGATCTTACATTTAGATCTTTAATCCATTTTGAGTTTATTTTGTGTGCGGTGTTAGAAAGTGATCTAGTTTCATTCTTTTACAAGTGGTTGACCAGTTTTCCCAGCACCACTTGTTAAAGAGATTGTCTTTACTCCATTGTATATTCTTGCCTCCTTTGTCAAAGATAAGGTGTCCATGTGTGGATTTATCTCTGGGCTTTCTATTTTGTTCCATTGATCTATATGTCTGTCTTTGTGCCAGTACCATACTGTCTTGATGACTGTGGCTTTGTAGTAGAGCCTGAAGTCAGGCAAGTTGATTCCTCCAGTTCCATTCTTCTCAAGATTGCTTTGGCTATTCGAGGTTTTTTGTATTTCCATACAAATCTTGAAATTATTTGTTCTAGTTTTGAAAAATGTGGCTGGTAGCTTGATAGGGATTGCATTGAATTTGTAAATTGCTTTGGGTAGTATACCATTTTCACTATATTGATTCTTCCATGAACATGGTATATTTCTCCATCTATTAGTGTCCTCTTGATTTTTCATCAGTGTTTTATAGTTTCTATACAGGTCTTTAGTTTCTTTAGGTAGATATATTCCTAAGTATTTTATTCTTTTCGTTGCAATGGTGAATGGAATTGTTTCCTTAATTTCTTTTCTACTTTCATTATTCGTGTATAGGAATGCAAGGGATTTCTGTGTGTTGATTTTATATCCTGCAACTTTACTATATTCATTGATGATCTCTAGTAATTTTCTGGTGGAGTCTTTAGGGTTTTCCATGTAGAGGATCATGTCATCTGCAAACAGTGAGAGTTTTATTTCTTCTTTCCAATTTGGATTCCTTTATTTCTTTTTCTGCTCTGATTGCTGTGGCCAAAACTTCCAGAACTATGTTGAATAGTAGCGGTGAAAGTGGACACCTTGTCTTGTTCCTGACTTTAGGGAAATGCTTTCAATTTTCATTGAGGATAATGTTCGCTGTGGGTTTGTCATAGATAGCTTTTTATTATGTTGAGGTATGTTCCTTCTATTCCTGCTTTCTGGAGTTTTATCATAAATGGATGTTGAATTTTGTCAAAGGCCTTCTGCATCTATTGAGATAATCATGGTTTTTATTTTTCAATTTGTTAATGTGGTGAATTACATTGATTGATTTGCGGATATTGAAGAATCCTTGCATCCCTGGGATAAAGCCCACTTGGTCATGGTGTATGATCTTTTAATGTGTTGTTGGATTCTGATTGCTAGAATTTTGTTGAGGATTTTGCATCTATGTTCATCAGAGATATTGGCCTGTAGTTTTCCTTTTTTGTGACATCTTTGTCAGGTTTTGGTATTAGGGTGTCTCTGCTTTTTAATACGCTGTCTAGGTTTGTCATAGCTTTTCTTCCAAGGAGCAAGTGTCTTTTTATCCTGCGGCTCCAGTCACCATCCTCAGTGAAATCTGATGCTTTCCATTTTTTCCCCATGTATTTGCCATGAAGTGATGGGACCAGATGTCATGATCTTTTATTTTGGATGTTAAGCCAGCTCTTTCACCTTCATCAAGAGGCTCTTTAGTTCCTCTTCACTTCCTGCCGTTAAAGTGATATCACCTGCAAATCTGAGGTTGTTGATATTTCTCCTGGCAGTCTTGATTCCAGCTTGTGAGTCATTCAGCCCAGCATTTCATATGTACTCTGCATATAAGTTAAAAAAGCAGGGTGACAGTACTCCTTTCCCAATTTGGAACCAGTCCGTTGTTCCAGGTTCAGTTCTAACTGTTGCTTCTTGTCCAGCGCACAGGTTTCTCAGGAGGCAGGTAAGGTGGTCTGGTATTCCCATCTTTTCAAGAATATTCCACAGTTTGTTTAGATCCACACAGTCAAAGGCTCTAGCATAGTCAATGAAGCAGAAGTATATGTTTTTTTGAAATTTCCTTGCTTTTTCTATGACCCAGTGGATGTTGGCAATTTGATCTCTGATTCCTCTGCTGCTGCTGCTAAGTCGCGTCTAACTCTGTGCAACCCCATAGATGGCAGCCCACTAGGCTCCCCCATCCCTGGGATTCGCTAGGCAAGAATACTGGAGTGGGTTGCCATTTCCTTCTCCAATGCATGAAAGTGAAAAGTGAAAATGAAGTTGCTCAGTCGTGCCCCACCCTCAGCGACCCCATGGAGTGCAGCCTACCAGGCTCCTCTGTCCATGGGATTTTCCAGGCAAGAGTACTGGAGTGGGGTGCCATTGTCTTCTCTGTCTACCTTTTCTAAATCCAGCTTGAATATCTGGAAGTTCTTTCCATTCACATACTGCTGAAGCCTAGCTTGAAGGATTTTGAGCATTACTTTGCTAGCTTGTGAGATGAGTGCAATTGTGCAGTAGTTAGAACATTCTTTGGCATTGCCTTTCTTTGGGATTGGAATGAAAATGACCTTTCCCAGTCCTATGGCCACGGCTGAGTTTTCAAATTTGCTGGCATATTGAGTGCAGCTTTTCACAGCATCATCTTTTAGGATTTGAAATAGCTCGACTGGAATTCTATCACCTCCACTAGCTTTGTTGGGAGTGATGCTTCCTAAGCCCCACTTGACTTCGCACTCCAGGATGTCTGGCTCTGGATGAGTGACCACACCATCGTGGTTATATGGGTCATTATGAGCTTTTTGGTATTGTTCTTCTGTGTATTCTTGCCACCTCTTCTTAATCTCTTCTGCTTCTATTAGGTCCATCTTGTTTCTGTCCTTTATGTGTCTATCTTAGCAAGAAATGGTCCCTTGGTGTCTCCAGTTTTCTTAAAGAGATCTCTAGTCTTTCTCATACTGTTGTTCTCTGTTTCTTTGCATTGTTCACTTAAGAAAGCTTTCTTATCTTTCCTTGCTGTTCTCTGGAACTCTGCCTTCAGTTGGGTATATCTTTCCCTTTCTTTTTTGCCTTTCCCTTCTCTTTTTTTCTCAGCTATTTGTAATGCCTCCTCAGACAACCGCTTTGCCTTCTTCCTTTTCTTTTTCTTGGGGATGGCTTTTTTGGTCACCACCTCCTGTTCAGTGTTACGAACCTCCATCTATACTTCTTCAGGCACTCTGTCTACAAGATTTAGTCCCTTGAATCTTTTCGTCACCTCCACTGTATAATTATAAGGGATTTGATTTAGGTCATAGCTGAATGGCCTTGTAGTTTCCCTACTTTCTTCAATTTGAGCCTTGAATTTTCCAATAAGGAGCTGATGATCTGAGCCACAGTCAGCTCTTGGTCTTGTTTTTGTTGACTGTTTAGAGCGTCTCCGTCTTCTGCTGTGAATAATCAATCTGATTTCAGTATTGACCATCTCGTGATGTCCCTGTGTAGAGTCGTCTCTTCTGTTGTTGGAAGAGCGTGTTTGCTATGACCAATGTGTTCTCTTGGCAAAACTCTGTTAGCCTTTGCCCTGCTTCATTTTGTACTCTAAGGCCACACTTGCCTATTACTCCAGGTATCTCTTGACCTCTTCCTTTTGCATTTCAGTCCCCTGTGATGAAAAGGATACATCTTATTTCGGTGTTAGTTCTAAAAGGTCTTGTAGGTCATCACAGAATCATTCAAATTCATCATCTTCAGCATTAGTGGTTGGGGCATAGACTTGGATTACTGGGATGTTGAATGGTTTTCCTTGGAAAATAACTGAGATCATTCTGTCATTTTGGGGACTTCAACCAAGTACTACATTTTGGACTCTTTGTTGACTCTGAGGGCTACTCCATTCCTTCTTAGGGATTCCTGCCCACACTAGTAGATATAATGGTCATCTGAACTAAGTTCACCCACAGCTGTCCATTTTAGTTCATTGATTCCTAAAATGTCAGTGTTCACTCTTGCCATCTCCTATTTGACCACATCCAATTTATCTTGATTCATGGACCTCACATTCCAGGTTCCTATGCAACATTGTTCTGTACAGCATGGGACTTTAAACTTTCACCACCAAATACAACCACAGCTGGGTGTTGTTTCTGCTTTGGCTCGGCCTCTTCCCTCTTTCTGTAGTTACCTCTCTGCTCTTCTCCAGTAGGATATTGGACACCTATCAACCTGGGGGGCTCATCTTTCAGTGTCATATCTTTTTGTGTTTTCATACTGCTCATGGGTTTCTCAAGGCAAGAATTCTGAAGTGGTTTACCATTCCCTTCTCCAGTGGACCACGTTTTGTCAGGCCCTAACTAGCAAGGACATGCCCTTCAGCCCGGGTTGTCCCACTGCTGGGCCTCGTTGATCGTGTGAAACCTTCACTGGCTGTCAACTGTTGACCCACGGGTGGCCCAGGGTAGAGGCAGAGGCCCTGCTGGAGTGTCTGGGAAGGGGGTCCAGGGGAGGGAGCCGGTGTTGGAGGACACCCAGGAATGGAGGGCTCCTCCGTCTCTCTGCTGCCAGTGGCTGCCCTGGGGCCAGTCCACTGCCGGTTTAGCTATAGGCTATATGAATGTGAATCTTAAGATATCCTGTTGATCTCTGACTTGGTGTTTGTCCAACCAGCTCCCTCTGACTGGATCCCCCAAATGCTTATTCTCACTGCAGCCCCACTCACTAGGGGGTGTATGACAGGTCAGTTCAGAGTAGAAATAGGAGTTTGCTGTGTTTATTTCAATCACAGTATGTATCCATTTTGCACCTTTAAGAAAAATTAACTGTATAATCTATTGCCAAGGTCCTTCCTAGGGCCTAGAAGCAGTTCATGCAAGCAAGTACTTAGAAGCTTAAAGAAATCACTGGGAAATTGAACTTCTGATATTTACCTTAATGAGAAAGAAGGCAGATATTGAGGGAAAGAGAAAATGTGGGTACGTTTTTATTATAGTGTCCTCTTATTGCCTTGGGTTGGAAAAGGTAGATAAGTCACTTCATTAGTTATTGACAGAATTATATTGGCAGCTTCGTCAGGCTTCTGAGCCCATGTCTTCCCCATTTCCTGTAGTTGTTTGGAGTGGTGATCCTGGCCGCATTTTATGCACCCACTTGGGTTGCTTCTACGCTTTGATGATTGTGAATAATGCTGCTGTGAACATAGGTGTACAGATATCTCTGATTCCCTGCTTTCCATTCTTCTGGGTAGGTATCCAGGAGTGCAGCGGCTGGATCATATGGTAATTCTATTCTTTCATTAGATTTTGAGGAACTGCCATACTGTTTGCTGTAGAGGCTGCACTATTTTACATTCCTCCCAGCAAGTATGAAAGTTCTAATTTTTCCTACATCTTGCCAAGACATGTTATTTTCATTTTTAATTTTTTTTTATTATAGCCATTCTAGTAGGTATGGAGTGTTATCTCACTGATTTTGATTTGCATTTCCTTAATGACTAATGGTTTTGAGCATCTTTTCATGTGACACACATACTTCTAAAAACATCACCAAAGCTGGCAGTGGTTTCTTTTAGCACTTGGGGGAATAACTGGTTTGAAAGTTATCACCTAGTCAATAAGATCCCTAACTTTGCATCGTTTAGAGAGTGTGTGTGTGTGGGTGTGTGTAGCCAGTATTTCTGTTAGTAAACTATAGAACAAGTTCATGCTGGTTAATATCTTCATCAGATTGAGGTACCTAAAAGAGCACTTGAACAGGGTGGGGAGGTTTATTGACCCAAAGAATTGATATAGTTCTGTGCCTTCTGAAAGATGATTTTGATCTTGCTGCAAAGTAAGGATTAGATTGCTTTCAGTCTGAACCATTATATTTCTTCTAATTGTACAGGGAAATGAGGCAGTTTATTTGACCAAGGGCTCAAGAGTGTGAGCTCTGAAATCTGACAGCTGGGGTTTAAATCATTTCTGCATCACTTCACTGTCTATCCAGCTTCAAATACTGTGTAACTTCTCCATGTCTAATTTACCCATCTATAAAATGGGATGTTACCTCATGGGGTTTGTGTGGATTAACTGAGTTAAAATAGATTAAACATTTGGGACAGTGCTGCCACTAGAAAGCACTCAAATGTTATTACTCATAATTTATTACCAAAAAAGGGCCCGTGTAGTTGGAGCGAGAGTGCCACAGATGACGGGCCTCTCACCTGGAGTCTTCAGGGCTCTCATTAGGGGCTTTGTGGGTTTTGTTGTTGTTTTGTTTGTTTGTTGGCCACCCCACGGGCATGTGGGATCTTAGTTCTCCAGAAAGGGATTGAGCATGCACCCCTTGGATTGGAAGCATGGGAATTCTGAAGCACCAGGGAAGTCCTTACTAGGGACTTCGGATTGTGTCCCAAGTACAATGAGTTGATTAGCTCAGCTTTTAAAAATTAGTCTAGCCCAATGGCTGTCCAATAGAAAGCTAGTTCAGGCCACTTATATAGTTTAAAATATTCTAGTAGCCATGTTAAAAAAGCAAAAGAGAAATGAAAAGTATTTTTTATATTTTATTTAAACCAGTATATTACAGTTTTAACATGTAATCAGTATTTTTTAAATTGAGGTTTTATATTTTTTGTACTAACTGTTTAAATTCTGCTGTTTGCTTTATACTTAAGCTCATCTTGGACATGGATTAGCCACATTCCCCGTGCTTAGTAGCTACATGTAGACTTTGGATGATGAAGATCTATTATGAGAACACCTGGAAACAAAAGTGAATGTGGGAGAGCATGTCGCGCAGTAGTCCAGAGAGAGATGCTGGAGGCAGTGAGGTGGCAAAGAAAGCGGCTGGCAGGCCCAGGGCGTTAGGTAGGAGGTAGTGTGTGTAGGTGGACGTCCGTTGATGAGCTCGAGGGAAATGCAGGTTCAGTTACCGAGGCTGAGTGCACGGTTCCTAGCGTACATGACTGTAGATGGTCTCGCCAACTTACTGTGAAATGTAGTTAACAGAGGAGAAAGGGACTCACTCACTATTGGGCTTGGACCCAGGTGTCAGGTTTCAAGCATCGCTTGAAGAAGATGATCATCTTTCTCTGTGGCTTCGAGGTCTGTGTGAGTGGAGGGTAACTTGGACTGTTCTTTGTCTCAGTTGCTCTAATCACATGATTTTTATGGAATCCTAAATTATAGTCGCCTCCCCGTGTAAGAGAGTGTATCTTGTAACAGTTGAGGATGGCTAGAAAGTTGTGAGGACTGGGAGATCTGTGTGCTGCACTGGAGGCTGAGATCCCCCCTGGATGTTTGTTCAGTTTAGCCACTCTGTTGTGTCCAACTCTTTGTGACCCCATGGACTGCAGCATGCCAGGCTTCCCTATCCTCCACTGTCTCCCAGAGTTTGCTCAAACTCGTGTTCATTGAGTCCATTCACTGAGTCTGTCCATCATCCATTGAGTTGATGATGCCGTAGAACCATCTCATCCTCTGTTGCCCTATTCTTCTGCCCTCAGTCTTTCCCAGCATCAGGGTCTTTTGCAGTGAGTCGGCTCTTTGCATTAGATGGTCAAAGTATTGGAACTTCAGCTTCAGCATCAGTCCTTCCAACAAATACTTAGGATTGATTTCCTTAAGGAATGACTGCTTAGATCGCCTTGCTGTCCAAGGGATTCTCAAGAGTCCAGCATCACAATTCAAAGGCATCAGTTCTTTAGTGCTTGGCCTTTTTTATTGTCAGGCTCTAACATCCATACATGACTACTGGAAAAACCATAGCTTTGACTATGCAGACTTTGTCGGCAAAGTGATGTCTCTGCTTTTAATACGCTGTCTAGGTTTGTCATAGTTCTTCTTCCAAAGAGCAAGCATCTTTTCATTTCATGGTTGCGGTCACCATCTGCAGCAATTTTGGAGCCCAGGAAAATGAAGTCTGTCACTGTTTCCATCGCTTCCCCTTTCTAAAACCTCTAGCTGTGGTTTTTGTTTGTTTTGTTTGACTGCGCCGTGGGATCTTGATTCCTTGACCAGGGATTGAGCCCTGGCCCTTGGCAGTGAGAGTGTCGAGTCCTGACCACTGAACTGCCAGGGAGTTTGCTCCCTCTAGGTTTTATCAGTGATGAAGATGATGTGCAACACGGCTTGTGAGGTTGGCAGTGATCTGGTCTGTCTGTGTATGTTGATCCCCTTGAGTTGAAAGTTCATTTCATAGGAATGGTTTGAATGTTATCCAAGTAGTCATAATGGTAACATTTAAGAGAAATATATATTAAGGTAGATATTTTAAAAAATTATCTTGTATTTGAAATTTGTACCATTATTTATTAGAAATGTAATTGGTACATGCAGTATAGAATTTTTGTTTTTTTTTTTTAAATTAATGTAGCTGGTTGTCTATAGACAGATGTAAGAGAACAAAGTTCCTGGGATGATTTATCCATAGCTGGCAACAACTGGTTCCTGTTCCCGTAAAATGTGTTGAGCTGTATTTGTAGGAAGTTCCTTTCATGTCTGATGGCTTTTCTCCTGCTCCTGTGGGAATGAAGAATAGGCAGAATGACTTCATTCTTACAACCCCTCCTCAAAGATTGAGTTTGATTTTGTGTTCAGGAGGTTGTTGCTTGTGTGTGTCTGTGTGTGAACAAAGTGTGCTGGCGTAAGAGTATTGAATATCCTACTTTTAGTTTTAATTTTACTGGCTTTTATAATGCTTGTGACTTTCTACGTGTACTTTTTAAAAAAAATGTGTGTGTCACTTCATTTGTGTCCGACTCTTTGCAACCCTATGAACTGTAGCCCACCAGGCTCCCCCGTCCATGGGGATTCTCCAGGCAAGAATACTGGAGTGGGTTGCCATGCCCTCCTCCAGGGGATCTTTGCAGCCCAGGGATCAAACCTGCTTCTCTTTGTCTCTTGCTTTGGCAGACAGATTCTTTACCACTCGTGCCACCTGGGAAGCCCTTTTTATATCTGTTCATGATAAATATTTCTGTATATCACTGTAGACTTTTTAGTGAATCTGGAATTTGTTTCCTTTGCTCCCACTGAAGAGGGTGCCTGGACTGTATCCCCAACACTATCCTATCATCTTCAGAAATGCACACGTTCAGTCAGGAGGACTTGGAATCTAGGGTCGTGTGTGTCTCACCCGTTATCTGGAGCACGGGAGCCAGTGTAACATTTAGGAGGAGGTTACTCGTGACACTCCTTACAAAGAATCACATCACTATGGTTAATAATCACTAATCTGGTGGGAGAACAAAGATCAGTGAAGAGATCATGAAATGACATTGCTTTCTCTTCCAGAATTAGGTCAGCTCAGGTGCTATGGGAATGGGGACGCTTTTCACAGTCTTGAGGGTATGTCTGGAGCAAGTGTGTGAGGGAAGTATATTGAAGATGATGGGAGATGTGAGCAGTACCAGATCATTGATTACCTCCTGCACCAGGTAGAAGTTTGGCATTTTGAAGACACCCAAGAGAAGTAACTTCCAGCAAGAGGGCAGTTACTGGGCTGGAAGAAAGGATTTGATGGGACCCAAGCAGTGGGTATAAAGAAAAAGTCATCAGCAGTAGATTTATCTACAGAGTATGGATTACACCACACCTATAGGGGATTGGGCTTCTCTGTTGACCCAGTGGTAAAGAATCCGCCTGCCAATGCAGGAGGCACAAGAGACATGGGTTCAATCCCTGGGTCAGGATGATCCCCTGGAAAAGAAAATGGCAACCTACTCCAGTATTCTTGCCTGGGAAATTCCAAGGACAGAGGAACCTGGCAAGTTACAGTCAATGATAAGGTCACAAAAGAGTCGGATACAACTTACCAACTAAACAACAGCAACCATAAGAGGTCAGCTGAAATACAGTTTTATGGAGGGTGGAAGGAGGACCTCTGTGTCAGAGGAAATCTGATATGTAAAGTTCAAAGGAAGATTCTCAGTTCTTTAATTTGGTATTCTAGAAGAGGGTCAAGAAGAAACTATTGATTATGATGGCTTCACGAATGTATACACAAAGGCAAAACTGATCAAATTTTGTGCAGTTCGTTGTGCTTCAATAATATTTCAAGGTTTAAAAAAACAAAGCTATTATCTAGTAATATCGACCTTAGTTATTTTTAACAGCTTTGAGATAAAACTCACATACTATATAATTCGCCCATTGAAGTGTACAGTTCATTAGTTTTGAATGTCAACAGGTATGTGCAGCCGTCACCACTGTCCATTTTAGAACATTCCCGTCCCCTCAAACTTCCAGCTGTTGCCCTCCACCCTCCCACTCTCACCTGCCCTTTGCAACAACTCGTTTGCTTCCTGTCTCCGTAGAGTTCTCCGTAACGGGTATTTCATATGCGATATGTGGTCTTTTGTGACATGTCTCTACAACGTATCTCTACAACGTGGATGAACCTTGGAAAACTTACGTTAAGTGAAAGAAGCCAAAGTTTTCCAAGGTTCATTCACGTTGTAGAGGTATGTCAGTTCTTCATTCCTTTTTATGGCCGAATGAAATCTCATTGAGTAGCTGTTCCACAATCTGTTTATCCATTCATCAGCCGATGCACACTTACATTGCTTCCACTTCAGTCTAAATTTAATTCTTACTGCTCTCTGATGGCAAGCAATGATCTTTGCAGTTATCCTGTTATTCTTTCCTTGCTGTTTTCTACATTTGGATGAATATTTTAAAATAATGTTGAACATTTGGGATTTTTAAGTCCTAAATGTATAAAAAGGAGGAATCCAACCAAGACATTTCCTATGAGGCTTTAATTTACTTCAATACTTTCTTTCTCCTCCAACTGGAATTTAAACTCTCCAGTCATAGAGAAATATTTCCTTTTGGGTTTGAGTAAAACAAATGTATTTAGAAATAAGAATTGGGGTTTGTTAAGAGATTCAAGAAAATGTTGGAAATGAGCGATGCATGTGTTTTTGTTTTTAACTTCTTACACAAGGCCGTTTAAAAGAAAACATTCAGTGGCTGAGCTAGATGGCTGCTGCTGCTGCTGCTGAGTCACTTCAGTTGTGTCTGACTCTGTGTGACCCCATAGGCAGCAGCCCACCCGGCTCCTCCGTCCATGGGGTTTTCGAGGCAGGAACACTGGAGTGGGTTGCCATTGCCTTCTCCGGAGCTAGATGGGAGAGGTGGAAAGTACAAGATGTTCTAGGAGCGGAGAGGAGGCAGGAACCTAGAGGTGGATGGTCTCTGTGTCAGACACTAGGAGCCTTTGTCTTTCTTCCTAGTGAACGCAGGATGAGTCAAAACGTTAGAGCGCACCAAGTGTAAGTTGTGTTTACTCTGAGAGTTCCGTGGGTGGCAGTGCCATGATGGAATTGAGCAGTCCTGTAGCACGTCCAGGTGCCTACCTAGTAGATTTAGAACTGGTTACTATAGCGTTGCTCAGTCATTTAGGGGTCGGAAACCCTTCTGGGATCTGTGAATCTGACGAGGGCACTGACAGTAAACAGACTTCTCCCATCTCTCAGTTCTGATCACCCCCAGAAAGCTTTGAGTTGGCATCCATTTATGTCTAGGTCAAAACCACCTAGGCTGTGTTGTTAAATTGTTCTCAACTATGTACCAAGATTGATGCTTGACTTTTTTAGAGTTTTTTTTTTTTTCCTTCTGGTTTTAGAGTCAGGTTTACATACAATAAAAATTTTTTTATCTATGATAAAAATTTACGATTTTTAACATATAAAGGCTGTAGTTTCTAATTCCTAGAGATTTTACACATGGGATAGTTAATAGCATTTATCATTAATTAGGAGTAGGATGAGTAAATCTTATAAGCAATTTTGTTTTGAATATACTAAACTATATATAATATATGCAGTGAAAACCTTGAACATTTCCTCAGTTTTAGTTAAAAATTTACTTGTATTTATGTATGTCTGTGCATGTATGTTCACATATAAATATATATCTGTTTGTGTGTGTGCATGTATCAGTGTATGCGTAACATGGATCACTTTGCCAGCGGGCCTTCTGGAGGCGTTAGTTTCATGAGCATTGTTGCAGGTTCAGTCAGCATTGTCTATAAGTCGTGAGTATTTAACTTTCGTAGTGATTTCTCTTAAAAGTTAATGAGTATAAGCTAAATTATGTAACGACTACTGTATTTAGTGAAAAAATTGCCTTTGGGAAAATTAATGATGTTCATTTAAATTATCATACTAAATTAGCACTTACCCCTATTTTCTACACGCCTCTTCCACCATCTCTAGCCACCTCAGTACCCCTGCCCCTCAAGATACCCAAGTTTCCTTGAAGTGAAGTGAAGTGAAATCGCTCAGTCGTGTCTGACTCTTTGCTACCCCATGGACAATAGCCTACCAGGCTCCGCCGTCCATGGGATTTTCCAGGCAAGAAAACTGGAGTGGGGTGCCATCCCCTTCTCCGGGGGATCTTCCCAACCCAGGGATGGAACCCAGGTCTCCCGCATTGCAGGCAGATGCTTTACCGCCTGAGCCACCAGGGATGGCTTTCACTTTTTACTTTCACTTAAAAGCTAAAGTTTAAATGGCAGATGTCTTTCCTGCTGTTCTAATTATTTAAATTGGAATAAGTTAAATATTTTTTAAGAATTCTGTTAAGTGACACAGAAAACCATTTATTGGTATTATAGTTTTAAAAATATAAGTAGATTTCGGTTTAAAGTTGTTTTTTTTTTTTTTAAAGGCATTACATATTGTATATTACCTATTTCATGGCATTATGGAAGGTTTCCTGTTTTTTGGCCCTTATTAAAAATTATGTCTCATCCAACATTACATGCACAGCAAACTTATCTCTAGAACAGGTAAACACTGTTATACAGAATTCTTGTTCCTATTATACTAGTAGTATTTCCTCCTGAGAACTAGTCACTTCATTTATGAACTATTTGAATCTCTTTTTTAGGTACTGGGGATAGTACAATAAACAAAAACCATTCCTATTCGCACTGAGCATGCTTTCTAGTGACTGAGACAGACAAATTAAATTTTAGGTAGACAGTTAAGTGTTCTGAGTTAAAAATAAAAAAACAACAACAAAAAATGAAGCTTTATGATTTAAACAGTAGCTGTAATTTGAGACAAAGATCATTGTGCTTCTAGACCTCACCCACAGGAAATTCACCATGTCAAAGCTTACCTATGAAAATACTAACAGTTCCATTCACAAATAGGGGTTAACCTTATTTAAAATGGAAAAGCAATTTAAAGTTCACCTCCAGACAAACCTTGCTGTAGCTTTCAATCTGCACTCAGCAGACAAAATAAAAGCATGAAATGTACTATGTAAGATAAACATTCCTTTAGAATAAATTGCTTAAAGTTTAGTAGGAAATTGCCATTAAAACTTAGTGTGTTTCTTGATGGTTTACTGTGTCCTAGGGGGCGGACATGACTGAGCGACTTCACTTTCACTTTTCCCTTTCATGCATTGGAGAGGGAAATGGCAACCCACTCCAGTGTTCTTGCCTGGAGAATCCCAGGGATGGGGGAGCCTGGTGGGCTGCCGTCCATGGGGTCGCACAGAGTCGGACATGACTGAAGCAACTTAGCAGCAGCAGCAGGGGGCCAGAAAACATTTTCAAGGGCTGTCCTTCAAATTTTGCAATAAAATTGATGAGGAAATGCTTTACTATAAACTAATAGAAGCTTAGTTTGTTTTACTTTTCAAGAAAAACTTGTTACAGTTCTTAGGAGCAAAAGATAGTTGAATTTGATTTATACTGATGAGGTGTATGCCTGCAGTTTATAGTATGATAAAATTTAGTTACTGTTCTAACAGCCTTTTGTTACATTATCATGCATGTGTAATAATGCAGCTACAGGAAAGACAGTTTCCAGTTGTACTTTTTTCCAATCCATTCTAGGCTTAGAAGACTCTTAGTATAGAAGCGCTTCTTTTTATATTTTCTACTGTTCAGGAATTGATAAACCACTTATATTAGTCTTTAGTTCAAGACTCCAGGCAGGATATCTTCCTTCATTTTGCTAGCCTGCCTTGAGAGTAGTCTGTTCTGATACATCCTTTAAGCTGTAAAAGGAAGTTCTTTAAAAAGGAGAATCTTAAAAAATAAACCTTGACTTGGGCCCTTCTCCTCTGCAAGGAGCAAGTATGACTGTGTTGGTGGTTTGTGTATGAGAAATACACGCGTCCTTGTCCTCCAGCCTCAGGACAAGCGGCTGTAGCTCTGCACACTGGCTTTCTGTGCCTTTTGTTGTTGTTCAGTTGCCAAGTCGTGTCTGACTCTTTGCAACCCCATGAACCTCAGCACACCAGGCTTCCTTGTCCTTCACTATCTCTTGGAGTTAGCTCAGACTCATGTGCATTGACTCGACGGTGCTATCCAACCATCTCATCCTCTGTCATCCCCTTCTCGTTTTGCCTTCAATCTTTCCCAGCATCAAGGTCTTTTCCAGTGAGTTGGCTCTTCACATCAGGTAGCCAAAATATCGAAGTTTCAGCTTCACCATCAGTCCTTTCAATGAATGTTTAGGGTTGATTTCCATTAGGATTGACTGGTTGGATCTCCTTGCAGTCCAGGGGACTCTCAAGAGTCTCCACCCGCAACCAGAATTCAAAAGCATCGAGTTTTCAATGCTCAGCCTCCTTTATGGTCAGCTCTCACATCCGTACATCTTGGTTAGATCAGCTTGAAGTCAAGGACCTCTGGAGAGGCAAGAGTGAAAACCCACCAGATGCTCTCTCTGGGGCCCTTCTTGCACTTCTGTATTCCCAAACCCCAGTTAATTTGGGGGGGCTCATTTCCATCACAATTACTTAAAACCGTCTCCTGCCCTTGCGAATAACGCGGGAAACTGAAAGCTTGTAATTTTGTCTCCCCCTCCTGATAGGTGCTGGATAGCTTACTAGTCCAGTATGGAGTGGTGGAGAGCTGTGAGCAAGGTACATGTCTTCTCAATTGCTTTCAAATTTGTAAAAGGAAGAAAGTGGAAAGAAAACTAACTCCTTTTCCTTCTTTTTTTTTTTCTTCCTGTAGTGAACACTGACTCAGAAACTGCCGTCGTCAACGTAACCTATTCCAATAAGGAGCAAGCTAGACAGTAAGCAGTTTGAAACTTCTAATCTCTATGTAATAACAAGGTTAAATATAGTACTTTTATTTTGGGCTAGTGGGTAGCAGACAACTTTATTTTGCGAAGTTTGACCTTGCAAATCTTTTTAAGTTTGAATGTCTGTTAAGAATCTACATCGGTTAAAGTTTTATTACATTTTCAATATAATGTTAGTGTCAGTAATAGTTATAGTATGATGCTGAATTATATCCTGTTTGCAAAATGTTCTGCACGTGGGTATCATTGCTAAATTACATTAAAGACCTTTTTTCCCCTTAACTATTGGTATGATACATACATTGCTGCTGTTCTACACAAAGCTGGTAAGTTGATCATGTGTTAAACCAACACCAGTGTTAAATGTTAAGTTAACCTGTTCACTTATTTTTCTCATGATTACCAAATGTCATTTAGAAGTGTGTAGGCATGGGGCTAATGTAATTTGGTGGGAAAAAAATATTCCAGTGCAACAGACAGGCAAAATTCCACAGATCAAAAACTTTCCCCTAGGAAAAGATAATTCCGTAGGCTTGGGAATAATCTAACAAATTGATTGACCACTGGAGAGAAGAAATGAGGTTCCCACAAATACTGCTTTTGACTGGCCTGCTCAGAACACAGACGTGGAGGGATGGCACACGGGTGCTGTGTTCAGGTGGAGCCAGACTGTGCTCTCTGTGGGGGAGCAAGGGCCATGCTGACTGACCCTGAGACCTAAAGGGCAAGGGCAAAACCAGCGGCTCTAGTGGGAATAGAACTAGGTTTACCAAAGGCAGCCCCCGCCCTTGGAGGGCCGATTAAAAGGAAGATAGGGCTGGGGAAAGAGCTGGAAATCTGCATAACACAAGGGGAACTTTGTTTTTAAAAGTCGGTAATGTTTACGTGGTTCAGAATTTTTCAAGTCGAGATACATATACTGCAAATCTCCCTTCCAGCGCTGTTCCCCAACTACTTCACTGCTTCCTCGGAGATAACCATATAGAAGACTAGTACATCTGCGTATCTGCCTCCTTTTTTACACAGATGATACCATAGCACTTGAGGGTTTTAAACGGATGTAACATATCTCTTCTGGTTGCATAGAATTTGGTTGTATAGATGTGGAATGTCTTAGTCTCAAATTAGAGTTTTAGGTCTCTTGCAGTTGTGAACAAAGATGTAGTGAATCCCTTTTGCAGTCATTTTGCAAGTGTGTAAGTAAGCACAGTCATAGGTTAAATTCTTAGAAGTAAATTTGCTAAGTCAAGAAGGATGTGCCTTTTTTGTTGGCTACTGATGAGTTATCCTTTCTGGATCTTGAATAGTTTAAATCCCCCCCCGGGACTAGGAGAGGGTCCATTTCTCCTTAATTTTCCCTAACACAGGGCTTTATCAAACC
Organism: Ovis aries; assembly: GCF_016772045.2. Classification (NCBI taxonomy): domain Eukaryota; kingdom Metazoa; phylum Chordata; class Mammalia; order Artiodactyla; family Bovidae; genus Ovis; species Ovis aries. Next base: position 32,883,390 of record NC_056057.1, on the reverse strand, counting down.
TGGCCTGTCAAGTGAGCAAAAAGTAGTATCTAATCATGTTAATTTCACATTTTTCTCAGAAGCCAGACTCGAGATTCACTTTTAACGCTCTAATTTGAGACTCTTAATGTGTATTTAAAATGTTAATTGAAGTATAGTTGATTAGTAGTGTTGTGCTCACTCTGCTTTAGAGCCAAGGGACTCAGGTTTACGCATACATACATTCTTTTTTCACTATTCTTTTCCATTTTCATTTATCTGAGGAGATTGAATGTAGCTCCCTGTGCCAAACAGGAGAACCTGTTTACCCATTCTAAAGGCAACAGTTTGCATCGGCCAACCCCAAATTCCTGGTCCATCCCTCCCCTGACCCTTAGCAACCACAGGTCTGAATTCCATGTCTGTAGAGACTCTTAATATTCAATTTTTCCTTCTCTTTGTATCTTTCATTTATTTAACATAAATATTAACAGTTTATATGCTTAGTCGCTTAGTCATGTCCAGCTCTTTGTGACCCCATGGACTGTAGCCCACCAGGCTCCTCTGTCCATGGGATTTTTCAGGCAAGAATACTGGAGTGGGGTGCCATTTCCTCCTCCAGGGGATCTTTCTGACTCAGGGGTTGAACCTGTGTCTCTCTGGAGTGTCCTGCATTGGCAAGCAGATTCTTTACCACTGAGCCACCTGGGAAGCCTCAACAGTTTATATGAAGACATAGAATTGTAGTATGAGTTATAAAATAAACTGATTTCTCGCAAACTGTTCTTTAATCATGATATGAGGGGAACAGGAAAATTTCACATTTTATACCTGAAGTAGAGTGAGGGTAAAAGTGTGCAGTAAGAAAGACAGGTGCTCCATTCATTTACATGATTGTGCAAAGAGCTCTGCTAAGTACTTGACAGAGCCAGCTCTCTGATAGATGGAAAATAAGGGATGACATGATAAACCCAAGGATATTTGAAGATTGCCGGAGGCCAGTCCCAATTGCCTTACTTGATGATTTATTATGTGAGGAAGGCAATGGCACCCCACTCCAGTACTCTTGCCTGGAAAATCCCATGGATGGAGAAGCCTGGTAGGCTGCAGTCCATGGGGTCGCTATGAGTCAGACATGACTGGGTGACTTCATTTTTCTTTTCACCTTCATGCATTGGAGAAGGAAATGGCAACCCACTCCAGTGTTCTTGCCTGGAGAATCCCAGGGACGGGGGAGCCTGGTGGGCTGCCGTTTATGGGGTCGCACAGAGTCGGACACGACTAAAGTGACTTAGCAGCAGCAGCAGCTTGGTAAAGAGCGAAATGCTTAGTCTAACAGTTATTTAGCCATATGGGAGAATGTCTGCTGGAGAATACCTCCATAGCTGTACATAGCTTTGAAGAGATTTAAAGTGAACTTGACTGGGGACAGGTTGACATTTAGCACCCCTACCCCTCTTAGAAAAATTCTGAAGCATTAGGAGTACAGGCACAGGGCAGACTCTCATCAGGGCAGAAGATACGCCTGGCGAATGTGGAGACGTTTTAATTCTGAAAGTACTTTGTGATGATTGTTAGAGATGGTCAGGATCCTATGGATCACATGAAGGGAGGGAAAGACTGTTAGGAGTTTGTGGCTTAGGTAACTATAGAATCTAAAGAAATCAGCTGGGCATTTCAAGGAGGGAAAGTCATCGTGTCCTTTATTCTAGTAGTCAGTCCATTAACATTTATTGAGTGTCAGCTATTGACCAAAGGTTGCCAGTGAATAAAGGCAAAGTTTCTGTCCTCAAGGGTGTGCTCCCTGGTGCTGGAAGAATATTTGGAGAGGGATTACATGATTTAATTTTTGTCCAAGTTGAATTTTCCTTTTAAGAATCCTGGGTTTTCTCCACCTCAAGAATTTCAAAGATCAAAGAGAATTAGACAATAAGTGAGTATTCATAGGAAGTTAACAGAATGGACAAATAGTTTTGTGGACAGTGTTATGAAAGCTATTAGCTTTCTAGTAAACTTTTTTTTTAAAGATAGGAAGTGCACTATCATTTTTAAAGGAGAATTAATTGTATTTGAGAGTCATTTGATAAAGTGGAAAAAGCATGGACTCTGAAGTCAGCCAGCTCTGACTGTAACCTTAACCTCTCTGAGCTTCTTTTCTCAGCTACAAAATGAATGCTGACAAGAAACTATTATATTTGTGTATATAAGCCCACATTTATAGACAGTAGTCTTATCAAATGGCCTGGCGCCCAGTAAATAATAATTCTAGTTCAACCCCTTGGTTTTGGGCACCGATAGAGCAGCTAGTCGTGGCTTGCGCAGGGGAAGGCTGATCCATTCAGGGCTTGTCTCCTGAACCCAGCAAGCCTGTTCTCTGAGCTCCACCAAGACTGTCTGCTGCCTAAGCTAAGCTGGCCTGATTTCTTCCTGCCTTTCCCATGGCAGCCATCCAAAGCTTGCTTCTCTAGGTGATAAGGGCTGAGTTGACATTCTCAGTTGACATCTTTAGCGTGTGTTAACATAGGCGTCTCTGTAACTGGGATGCGCTTGTGCAGATGTGAGTAGAGTGCGGAGACTAAGAGGGTTCATTTCCAGAGTCTGGTTCCATGGAATGGACTCCTGGTGACGCTTTTCTAGCTGTGACTCTGCTCAAGTTAATGTTCCTTAATATAATCCTATCTGTGAGATGCGAAGGTAGTAAGTCAGTAGCTATTAAACATTTTCCCAGCATTTTTCACTGCTGTAGAGAAAGCCCTGTTATTGTACAGGATACTTCATTTCAGATAATAACTGAAGTTATTATAATCCTCAGGAGTTAGAGACTAGTTCAAAAGCCTCTTTTTACTTAAAGCTTTATGAATGACACACTTTTTTTTTGTAATGAATGACAGTTTTTAGAGGATTCCTCAATAAGGCTGTCTCTAAGACAGAATTTAACATGGAAATTCCTGCCACCTTGTGGCTAAGAAGAAAATCAAAAGTTAACAGTGCTAATAGTACTAGGAAATACATATATTTGTTTTAACCACACGCCTCAAATTACTAATTTCTTAGAATAATAAATGAGTAAAAATAATGAAAACTTATTTAAATCAGGAATATGTATTTAGTGTTTATTGTTCCTGGAAGCAAGACAGACTTGGATCTCATGGATAACCTATTCCTTCCATCTTCTGGGGATGCTCAGATAACAAAGATTCTAATTCATTGGGAGATTTGTCATGGGTGACAAAGAAATAACCCTTTAGAATTTCTACATATTTAGTTCTTTTTTTATTTTAGAGTTACTATTTCTTCTCTCTTTTGTTTGTATTTAGGGCCATTTATTATCTAGTTCAGTTCAATCCAGTCGCTCAGTAGTGTCGAGCTCTTTGCGACCCTGTGGACTGCAGCACACCTGGCCTACCTGTCCATCGCCAACTCCCAGAGTTTACTCAAACTTATGTCCATTGAGTCGGTGATGCCATCCAACCATCTCATCCTCTGTCATCCCCTTCTTCTCCTGCCTTCAATCTTTCCCAGCATCAGGGTCTTTTCAGATAAGCCAGATCTTCACATCAGGTGGCCAAAGTATTGGAGTTTCAGCTTCAACATCAGTCCCTCCAATGAATATTCAGGACTGATTTCCTTTAGGATTGACTGGTTTGTTTGATCTCTGTGCTTTCCAAAGGACTCTTAAAGAGTCTTCTCCAACACCACACTTCAAAAGCATCAATTCTTCTGAGCTCAGCTTTCTTTATAATCCAACTCTCCCATCCATACCAGACTACTGGAAAAACCGTAGCTTTGACTAGACAGATGGACCTTTGTTGGCAAAGTAATGTCTCTGCTTTTTAATATGCTGTCTAGGTTGGTCATAACTTTTCTTCCAAGGAGTAAGCATCTTTTAATTTCATGGCTGCAGTCACCATCTGCAGTGATTTTGGAGCCCCAAAAATAAAGTCTGACACTGTTTCCCCATCTATTTGCCATGAAGTGATGGGACCAGATGCCATGATCTTTATTTTCTGAATGTTGAGTTTTAAGCCAACTTTTTCACTCTCCACTTTCACTTTCATCAAGAGGCTCTTTAGTTCTTCCTCACTTTCTGCCATAAGAGTGGTGTCATCTGCATATCTGAGGTTACTGATATTTCTCCCGGCAATCTTGATTCCAGCTTGTGCTTCCTCCAGCCCAGCGTTTCATGATGTACTCTGCATATAAATTAAATAAGCAGGGTGACAATGTATAGCCTTGATGTACTCCTTTCCCTATTTGGAACCAGTCTGTTGTTCCATGTCCAGTTCTGACTTGCTTCCTGACCTGCATACAGATTTCTCAAGAGGCAGGTCAGGTGGTCTGTATTCCCATCTCTTTCAGAATTTTCCAGTTTGTTGTGGTCCACACAGTCAAAGGCTTTGGCACAGTCAATAAAGCAGAAGTAGATATTTTCCTGGGACTCTCTTGCTTTTTCCATGATCCTAAGGTTTTTCTAAAGATAAATTTGGTGTTTTATTTTTTAAAACTGAACTAGAGTTAACAGCGCTGTGTTAATTTCTTCTGTACAGCAAAGTGATTCAGTTATGCATGCATATGTGCGTGTGTGTTGTATATAATGCACTGAGTTGTCTGCAGTGGCTCCGTGATAAAGAATCCGCCTGCTATGCAGGAGCTGCAGGGGATGCGAGTTTGATCCCTGGGCCTGGAAGATCCCCTGGAGAAGGGAGTGGCAACCCACTCCAGTATTCTTGCCTGGGAAATCACATGGACAGAGGAACCTGGTGGGCTACAGTCCATGAGGTCACAAAGAGTTGGACATGACTGAAGCGACTTAGCACGTATATATATATGTGTGTTTATATGCACACACAAACACATTCTTTTTTGTATTTTCCATTATGGTTTATCCCAGGACATTGAATATAGTTCCCTGTGTTATACAGTAGGACCTGTGTTGTCCAGGGATTCTTATTTCTGGTGTGTAGTTTGTTGTTGTGGAATAGAAATGCAGTTTATATATTGAAGCTGCTGTTGCAGATCTTTCTGTATCAGCCTGAAGATATGTATAAAGTACACACAGCAGGGTTAGAAACGACTTGGCTGATGGCCAAGGCGAGGATGTTGACTCTTAAACTTTGAAAATTATGCAAATATAAGATTTATTCTAGAAAAAGGAACAATAGATCAAGTAGTAAGATAAATAAATTTTTTGCCTTTTTTGCCATTCAGAGATAACCAGTGTGAAATTTGACATCAGGTTCGGTAGACTTTGTCTCATGCATTACAACTTACTATTTATTATTTACAATTAATTTTTATTGGAGTACAGTTGATTCATGATGTTGTGTTAGTTGCTGCTCTACAGCAGAGTCAGTCAGTTATGAGTGAGTGAGTGAGAGTCTCTCAGTCGTGTCTGACTCTGCATCTGCGTGGACTGTACAGTCCCTGGACTGCTCCAGGCCAGAATATCGGAGTGGGTAGCCGTTCCTTTCTCCAGGGAATCTTCCCAACCCAGGGATCTAACCCAGGTCTCCTGCACTGCAGGCAACTTCTTTACCAGCTGAGCCACCAGGGAAGTCCAAGAATACTGCAGTGGGCAGCCTGTTCCTTCTCCAGTGGATCTTCCCAAGCCAGGAATCGAACCAGGGTCTCCTACATTGCAGGTGGATTCTTTACCAGCTGAGTTAGTAGCTGGTAGCTACTAGCTTGGAGAAGGCAATGGCACCCCACTCCAGTACTCTTGCCTGGAAAATCCCATGGATGGAGGAGCCTGGTAGGCTGCAGTCCATGGGGTTTCGAAGAGTCGGACACAACTGAGCAACTTCACTTTCACTTTTCACTTTTGTGCGTTGGAGAAGGAAATGGCAAGCCACTCCAGTATTCTTGCCTAGAGAATCCCAGGGACGGGGGAGCCTGGTGGGCTGCCGTCTATGGGGTCGCACAGAGTCGGACACAACTTAAGCGACTTAGCAGCAGCTGCTAGCTAGCTGGTAGCTACAGCCAAGTAGCTACCAGGGAATCAGTTATGCATATACATATATCCAGTCTTCAGATTTTTTCCCCACATAGGTCATCATTACAGCTTTTAAAATGCCAAAGATCATTCTGTAGAATTGTGCAGGCTGTCTTTCCGTCAGCTATATTTATACTATTAGTAGTCTCTCTCCGGTATGTCATCCCTACCACAGGCTGTGCAGCTAGTCCTCTGGTGGGCATCTAGGTTGTTTGCAGTTTTTTGCCATTAGAACTAGTTTGGTAATGAAGTCTTTCATTGTTTCCTTAAGATGCCTCCCTGCAGTTGTATTATCAGGCTTTTGGTTATTATTGCTGAATTGTATGTCTCAACCTCTTACTCTTGGTACAAGGAGAAAATGGAATGATGTGACTTTTCAATGATGGCTAAGCCTCATTTTGTTAGGACCTACGTAATACCCAGCAGTGAGAGAGATCTAGGAATAAGGGAAGATTTTAGACATGGAATTTACAGAGCCTGAAGACCATAAATCTGGTCGTTTATAGTTTTTCAGGTGGGGAGGCTAATGCCAAATCACAGAACGACCTTTCCGAGGTTCCTTGGCTACTTACTGTTCAAGCTGGTTTAGAATTCTAGTCTGTCTTTCACTGCTCAGCTCTGTATGTGTGTACCATTGGATACATTTAACTTCTCTGAGACTCTGTTCTTCTGTCTAATCCTTGAGATAAACTACTTATTCTTTCTTGCAAGACCCTTTCAGTCCTACCCTGTGATCTACCCCAATAAACTTAGCAATGCGATTAAGTGCTGCTGCTGCTGCTGCTGCTAAGTCACTTCAGTCATGTCTGACTCTGTGTGACCCCATAGACGGCAGCCCACCAGGCTCGCCCGTCCCTGGGATTCTCCAGGCAAGAACACTGGAGTGGGTTGCCATTTCCTTCTGCCAGCCAGCAGAACTGCTCATGGGTGGGAATTTCCTGGTGGTCCAGTGGTTGGGACTCTGCACTTCCAATGCAAGAGGCGCAGCTTGGAACCCAGGGCAGCCAAAACGAAGCAAAACAAAAACTACTACTCACCATCTTCTGATTGACTCAGAATCACAGCAGAGCAATCAAGTAATGATAGGAAACAGCATTCTGAGTAATACACACGTGGGATAAACATCCTTGAGTTCCGCTGAACTGAATGCATATGTTTTGAATAATTAGATGACAGTTTTTGATCACGTGTCTTGCATGTACAGTAAGGTTGGTGAAAATACTAGAATGTTTTCCCCTGAATTCAGCAGACTACTAGATGATGTAGCATAGAGAGGTTATAGTGGTAGACTTAAAATTCAAAAATGTGTAGTCTTCAGTTGTGACACAGTCATCGCTGGCAGTTTATTCACTCCTGTACCTTCAGCTGTGTGCAGGTGTGGAGCGCCATGTGGGAAGGGGTCAGGAGCCCTGGCAGCTCGCAGTGGGGTATACACAGGGCATGCTGTTTGCTCTCTGACGGGAACAACCTGAGTTTGGAGTCATTGGGGCCCAGACGGCACTGGGTCCTGGAGCACTGTGCCGCCTGGCCTCCCAATGGAGAGCATCTTTTCTTTTGCTCTCAAAGAAATCTTCTTAAAGCAGTACAGTGAAGTTGGGAAGTTATAGTTTAGTTATAGTTTATTCCAAGTTGAGAGTTGTTTCTTGGAACACACGTTACTGTATTTGGATACCCAGAAGCATCTGGTGACTTAAATGTTTATCTCTATTTATTTCCATGGAGAAGGACGTCTGTCTGTCTGTCTGTATATGTCTCTTAATCAGGAAAGAAGCTAATTAACTTTTTAGTAACATGGACTGTAGCCTGCCAAGCTCCTGTGTCCATGGAATTCTCCAGGCAAGAATACTGGAGAGGGTTGCCATTTCCTTCTCCAGGGGATCTTAATGACCCAGGGATGGAACCCACATCTCCTGCATTGCAGGCTGATTCTTTACTTTCTGAGCCACCAGGGAAGGGCTCCCCAGCCCCCAACTTCTTTTTTTAAAGTAACATTACTGACTTAATTGCACAGTCACTTACTCTCTTCTGAAGTGCTCAGTTGTAGAGTGGGGAAGGATGTTACTGTGAACTGTCCTTTTATGTACCAGGTCGAGTTGAGCCCTTCATTGCGTTGGGCTCTCCTCTTGTCTTCGAAAGAAGCTTCAGGGATAGGTTTCTCCTGGGCTTTGAAAAGCTTTATCTAATTTGTTGAAACATCTGTAATTCCAAACTTTCTGTAGTAAATGTACATCATTGATGTTAATAAAATTTCTAGCTGTTGTCTTCCTTTAGAAATAGCCAAAATACTTACGGGCCCTTAATGCACATATTCTTTAGGAAAGAAGGAGAGGGAAGAAGGTAGGAAAAATGTGTTAACTGAAGGTTCTTGTATCAGGGCATTGGTAAAACAAGTTTTTCTGTGTGTCTGCTATCACCTATGAAGTTTATGAAAAGAATGCCATCTGTAGCTACTTTTTTTAAAAAAATTGAAGTATAGTTGATTTACAATGTCTTGTTAATTTCTGCTGTACAGCAAAGTGATTCAGTTACACACACACACACACACGGGAAAAGAATGTCGTCTGATACAGAACTCGCATGGAAATATCCCAAAATATATTGTATTTGGAAAAACAACAAATCACAAGACCATGTATATCATGATCTCAGCTACACTTTAAGAAGGCACTGAACACTTAAACACCTGTGTGAACAGATGGAAAGAACTGGTCCATTTGCAGAAGTTATCACAGTTAATAGTTACTCTAGGAAGGGTCTTGGAGGTAATAGTGATAGAAATTTCTTGATACTTTGTTAGTCTGTATGACTGGGACCTTTTAAAGAGTTAATTCGTGTGCATAGACCTGTAGGACAGTGATGGAACAGGCCACTGATGTGCGAAAAGGGCAGAATTCTGAGTCCTGAGAACATTGGTGTGTCTTGTCTGGCTTTCTACATCTGCCATGCAGTTTCATGGTTTTGTTAGCCTTTTTGGTGCTGGGTCTATTCTCTTTCTCTTTGAAATGGAAAAATCTCCAGATAAAGCAGTATGTGAACCACAAATGATCACTCTGAGCAACCAGACAGAGCATTTTATGCCTGTTTTTCTCTCCTTGCCTGGGTCGAACTCAGGGCCCACTGGAATACCACCTGAGCAAAGATTCTGAGTAACCCTGGAGAAAGCGTGAGGCCTTTTTTTTTTTTTTTTTTTAAATTCTGTTGTGCACTGGGAGTGTGTATTATTAGGGTGATGTCTATATGGCAGTATCTTCTGCCAACTTTTAATGAGTTCTTCACATTTAAAATATGTAGATAAGCTAGAACACACCAATGTATCTTATAAACTTAGGAATCTTACACACTTATCTCATAAATAATAAGTTGATGCCAGACATGGGTATTTACATAGAAATGTAAACAGGCAGAATCCTTCTGGTGTGAGGAGCCTAGAGAAGGGACAGTCATTGGAAGGAGGTCCTGGCGGGGCTTCTGGGACACTGGGGTGTCCTAGCTCTGAATCTGGAGATGCATGCTCACTGTGTGAAAATTCATTGAGATGTTTGCTTAAGATTAGGTACTTTTCCATAGTTCAGTTCACTCGTTCAGTTGTGTCCAACTCTTTGCAACCCCATGGACTACAGCACACCAAGCCTCCCTGTCCATCACCAGCTCCTGAATGCCCATCGAGTTGGTGATGCCATCCAACCATCTCATCCTCTGTTGTCCCCTTCTCTTCCTGCCCCCAATCTTTCCCATCATCAAGATCTTTTCAAATGAGTCAGTTCTTCACATTAGGTGCCCAAAGTATTAGAGTTTCAGCTTCAGCATCAGTCCTTCCAATGAATACTCAGCATTGATTTCCTTTAGGATTGACTGGTTTGTTTGATCTCCTTGCAGTCCAAGGAACTCTCAAGCGTCTTCTCCAACACCACAATTCAAAAGCATCAATTCTTCGGCCCTCAGCCTTCTTTATAGTCTAACTCTCACATCCATACATGACCACTGGAAAAACCATAGTTTTGACTGGATGCACCTTTGTTGGCAGAGTAATGTCTCTACTTGTCAATACGCTATTTAGGTTGGTCATAGCTTTTCTTCCAAGGAGCAAGCAAGCATCTTTTAATTTCCGTAGTTTTCCATAACAAGCCTCTAAAATGGGAGGAAAAAAAAAAAAGTAAAAGTAAAGCTCCTCTCGAAATAGATGAATGGGTGCGTGGATGGATGGATCGGTAGGGAGAAGACAGTTTCCGTCGTTTCCTTTGGTTCACCACCACCCCTGTCTCCCTGCCTCAAATCAGATCATAAATTCCACAAGGTCATGGATTGCTTTTTTCCCTCAAGAACAGGCTCATAATAGGTATTGAGTGATTTTATAGTGGTAAGAAACATGAGTGTTAAGTTCTACTTCCTCCAGTGAGTGGCTCAGAGATTTTTGTCCTTTGATTCTGAAAGTGTTTTAAATATTTGTTCTTAAGACATTAAAGCAAGGGAGGTGTGTATTGTAACATCTTTTCTATTCTGATTTGGAAAGACTAGCCAGAGGAGAGCCCCCTCCTCCTGTTCTGTGGGGGTCCTCACAGGCTGTTACTGACTTCATGGTGAATAGCTTAGTAAACGTTGTATTTTGTTTGCTTGGGTTTTTCTGGCCACACTGTGTGTCTTCTGGGATCTTACTTACCTGCCTACCGATTGTACCCAGACCTCAGCAGTGAGAGCACCAAGTTCTAACCACTAGACCGCCAGGGAAGTCCCCATTTAGAGTTTGACAAAATGTGTTTTCACTTTACTGGTAAATGGCTCATATGTTCCCTTGGAAACCTGTCTGTTTTCCCCATGTGTCCTTCAAAGGGAATGTGGGTGGGGAGTGTTAGGTGTGTTCTGGATTTGCTATCTGTTCAGTGGCTTTATTCACGAGCTTTAGAGCTAGGGATCCTGAGTGGAAGAGGTGGTATTGCTGTTACTCAGCCTGGTTCCTCTTCCCACCCCCTGCTCCTTGTTGACTTTCAGAGCTTTAGACAAGCTGAATGGGTTCCAGCTGGAGACCTTCACGCTGAGAGTGGCCTACATCCCCGACGAGATGGCGGCCCAGCAGAGCCCCTCCCAGCAGCCCCGAGGCCGGCGTGGGTTTGGGCAGAGGGGCTCCTCAAGGCAGGGGTCTCCAGGGTCAGTGTCCAAGCAGAAGCCGTGCGACTTGCCTCTGCGCCTGCTGGTTCCCACCCAGTTCGTTGGAGCCATTATAGGAAAAGAAGGTGCCACCATTCGGAATATCACCAAACAGACCCAGTCGAAGTGAGTATTTCCTGGGGTGCGATGGGTGTTTGAATCTTCATAAGAGTATGTTGCTTGCTACTTCATGTCCTCCTGAACATGCTTATGATTCCTTCTTGTATGCTACTTGGGAATCTGGAAAAACCTTGTGATTTGATATCTTTAGTATTCATTTTATTAAAACCTGGGGCTGAACCTTAATCTTAAAGAGAACTTCAGATTTTCACACATGAATGGAAAACAAATGATACTCTTGATGGGGGAGGCCCTGACCTCTAGGTGGCTCTCTGCTCCCCCACCTCCACTGGTACCTGCCTTCTGTGCTTTTAGAAGTAATTTTCTGGGTCCAACACAGAAGAGTTTTTCAGTCTTGCTTTACTTCAGTGAAGAATAATTCAGTTTATGATCTGTAGTTATCCTGTCTTTAAGCCATGTAGTTAGAATGGTTCTTTCTTTAGGATGTTGTTTGATAGTTTTAATTTGCAGTTTTGGGAAATTAGAAGATTCTCCATCAAATACTGGAGCTAACTTTTTAGGAGTAGAAAGCAGGAGCTGTTTGTTTTTATTTATCACTGTAGTCCCAGCACTGGGCATGTTGATGGTTCTCACTTTTGTCAAATGAGTGAAATAACTGCATGTGAATTATGTTTAATTCTGTTAAAGTATATCTAAGGCACTGTCTCAGTTTTGGAGCTCCAATGATTATATGTTCGTGGTTTTGCTTTAGTAACCATCCTATGATGCTGTATGTAAAGAATTTGACCTAAAGCAACTTGATGAACTCTGTCCTTGCCCTTAGTTCTGTAAATTGCTACCAGGCGCATCTCTGGGACAGTTGCCACCATATTTCCTGAAGAAGTGTGGATGTGCTAGGGAGAAGACGGAGTGTGTCCACACCTCTCGAGTCATTCTACACAGAAGGGCAGGGGGATGGCCTTGGGCCAGCTACAGAGATGGCTGTGGATCATTTGCTTTTTAAATTTAATGAGAAAAATTATTTTGTGTGGTTCAAGGAGTTAAGCAGAGTCTTCTTCAGAAAGTACAACTATGGTGCTGTGTTTGTTCCAACAGGCTTAAGAGGTTATCCACGTTGACCACAGGCACCATGCCAGCCTTCAGGTGGTGGGCCCATTTCTGACGTAGAAGCGAAATGAACCTTGTCTAGTGGTGGTCATGCGCTCACTCCCCTGGAGGAGTGGCACCTGGCCCTGCCTTCCCACACTTGGGCGTGGGGGAGATGCAGAGTGCTGGCTGCCTTCGTGCAAAGTCGCTGGCCTTGACTTCATAATGTCAGAGGGTAGGGAAGACACCTGAACCATAGCCCAGTCAGTTTCCATCTCAGATTTGCCTCATTTTAATACAAGAGCTTCTCTTTAATCAAGAGCGTCTCTCTTGCATTGATTCCGTGTTACCTGCAGAAACTAATTATTCAGTCGTTTCCCTTCCTCATCACATAGCAGATGAAAGTTGTTCCTTTTAGAGCTGCTCATTTCCTTGTCAGAGGAAAGAGCTTCTGTGATTTAAATGAAACTGTTTGTTTTAGTTAAGCAGGAAGATGGAGGATGGAGAGGGAAGGGAAGCGATAGTTGTGTTCGATGATTCACTTGCAGCTCTGCCAACAGATTTAATTAACTCTTGCCATTGAAATTAGTCATTATCAGATCCTCTGCTTCTGGAATAGCCTCACAGGGCTGCCCCAATCTGTAAAGCAACATTCCTTACTCTCAGAGGATCAGAGTTTAGTAATCCTTAGCACAGTGAGCAGGTGGAAATAAACCAGGAGGGAGGTGAGCACATCACCTACTAGAAGAGAAGCAATACTTAGAGTGATCGGAGATTGAAACCAGTGAATGGAAAGTGGTTCCTGAGATCAGAGCTGTTATATAAGATACTCTTTTTTATTGGTTATTTCTAGACATTACTTATTTGTTTCACTTCTACATTGCCCTTATTTTTAGCTATAGGTTTTAATTCTGAGATAAATCTTGGGTTTTCAGTTAGGCATTTGGGAAAATGAAATCCAGGCCTTGATTTTATTGGCAAAATGTAGTGGTCATTCTCATAACCTCGAGTTACATAGCCTTTCCATCTAGTGTTTGAGTGGCCAGAGGAACTTAAAATAATTTTCCCTGAACACACTTTTTTTGACAGTGGATTTTCTTTCTTGTACTTTTTAAACAGAAGACTTGTCTTTGTATTTAATTCAAAGTGTACAAGTATATACATTAAAATAAAAGAGTTAATCTCCGTCTAACCCCTAAGGTGACCACTGAGTTGGGAATATGTCTTTATAAGACTTGTTCCTCGTGTCTACTAACACATGTAGCTTTAAAAGGGAGTTCATATCATGGTATGAAGTGTGCTGTTTTTTCCCGTGAGATCAAGGACCTTTTGCTTTGTTGGCACCTGTAATTTTACCACATTGATGAACAGCTCTGTGATCTGGATATGTTATTTAATTGTCTCTTCCTGATTGGTATTTCCAAGATAGTTCAGTTTTCTTTCTACTACACATAGTGCAGCGGTGAACACGCCTGCACCAGTGGTTTCACCCCATGGTGACGTTTTCCCCAGCAGACATCTGTCAGTGTTGGGAGCCAGTTTTGGTTATCACACTTGGATGGGGGCGGGGGTGCTACCGGTGTCTACAGGGCAGAGGCCAGAGATGTGCAGCACTCTGCAACACACAGACTGGCTTCCGCACCGAAGGACTAGTCTGACCTGAAATGCCAGTACTGCTGGAGGGTGAGAAACATCACTCTTAGCCCACGTGTGAGACTACGTCTGTAGGAGATATTACAAGAAGTAGAATTCTTGGGTCAAAAGATAATAAGCAGTTCAGCGGATTGTTCTGTACTCTGCACCATGCCAGAGATGTGCGTGTCCCAGATACCCATCTGCATTACATCTGTGCAGGTCTGGAAGAGAATGACACCTTGTTTTAAGGACCAGTGAGACTGAAGATCATGGCGTGTTTAGTGGCCATTTGCCTTTTTGGATATAGAACTGCCGCCCTTTCTTTGGGTTCCACTCCTATCCCTGTTTGTTGTAGACTTTGCCCTGATCGGGGAGGCAACGTGGAGAAAGAACCCGGCAAGAGGAAACCGGGGAGTGAAAGCGCCACCTGTGACGGACTGTGGCCACGCTGTGTCAGTGGAGTCAGTAGCCCCGACTTGCAGGATCCCAGCTCCAGTCCTCTTGGCTTGTGTTCCAGGCTCCCTTGTGTTTTGAGTGGAAGAAAGCCTTTTGTTTAAACCCAGACTCTTGGGTATGAGATGTTTGACCTGTGGCACTTAAAAGGAAAATTAAGTACGTGCAGCTGCTCATGCCCCGGCATGAGCAGAGAGAGGGGAATATTCTTGGAATTAACATTGGCCCTGTCCATGGTGACAGCTTATCAAGACTTGCTCTTGAGGAAAGTGAGTCACCCACTCTTTGCCCAGAAGTGCTGTGACTTTATAGGTGGTGCTGACAGTGTTGTGACATGCTTACAGCGCTTGTTTCCCTCTCCCCTTGTGCCCACCCCAAGAATTGATGTCCATCGGAAGGAGAATGCAGGTGCCGCTGAGAAGTCAATTACTATCCTCTCTACCCCTGAGGGCACCTCTGCAGCTTGTAAGTCTATTCTGGAGATTATGCATAAAGAAGCTCAAGATATAAAATTGTGAGTAAAGAGGATTAACCGGTGGGGAGGTTGATATTTATTCGGCCTTACTTTTGGGATTCTTTGACATAATTTTTGGGAATTGCCAGCAAACAAAGGGAAATGCTGTCCTGAAGAGCGATAGAGCGTTGGCACTGTTGTGTTGGTGGTTATAGAGCATAAGTCTTTTAAACACTTGTTTTCATTCATGTTTGGCTATGTTGTGAGTGGTGTTAATGGGAAAAGTCCAGCTGTAAAAAGAAGGCATTTGAGGTCATAGGAAGCTCACCTAAGGTCCAAGAAGCATCCCTAGGATTTACCCAAAGCGGGGACCCCAAACCCTCACTCCTATACTTGGAGCTTGTTGGAGCTCAGCCTGTGTCTGCCAGCCCACCCTGCAGGAGCAGGGAGAACAGAGCTGGGAAGTGCCGTCTTGTGCCGTGGGAAGCTGGCTGTTGATTTAGGTGTTTCCAGTTGAAACTCTAAATCTCTTGTGCACGGGAGCCTTGAGCAGAGGCTGGGTTCTCTGCTGCCTGTAGCATCTAGCATGGTGGTGTGCTGAGAGGGTCCAGAGTAAGACGCTGGTCCTAGCCTGGGGGCCTAACGACCAGCGTTTAATTTGGAGGGACCTTTGAAGTATATTACGTATATTTTAATTAGAAGGTGTTATGTTTTGCTTTATTATAAGATTAAAATTCCTTTTTAATATAGAGAAAAGTGAAGAAAAAGCTCACCACTTAGATGACCCCAATGACATGTTAACACAGTGCTATCTATGTCCATGACTTGGAAAGTCAGAAAGGTGCAAAGTGAAAGCCCCTTCTCTCACTCTCATACTCTTCCCTCCAAAGTGTAACCCTGTTGAGTTTCTTCTGTTTCCCTCTATAAATCATGCATTTTATCTCCGGGGGGGTATTTAAACGTTATTCTAAAATCATCCTGTTTTGTGTTGTATGTGGTATTCTGGTATTGGGGGTTTCAGAATATGAGTTTGAGTAAGGTGTTTTTAAAGAGCTAACTAGAATCCATTATTGGAAGACATTCCCTAAGATGAATAAAAGAAAACTTTTAAAAATTAACTCCTATCCAAATACTTGTCAGTGTTTTTTCATCCCCCTCTCTTCATGCATTGCTAGAATGTGGGCTAACGGTCAGCAAGCTTTACGGTGTACCTGGCAGAATGCTTCCCTACGGTAGGCAGGAAGTCAATGTTTAATGAATGAATATTGTCCTTTTACCCTAGAATAGGTATACTTACTCTGACTTGATGGCCTTTTTATTTTGTTTTATTTTTCTTTACAGCACAGAAGAGATTCCTTTGAAGATTTTAGCCCATAATAATTTTGTAGGACGTCTCATTGGTAAGGAAGGACGGAATCTTAAAAAGATTGAGCAGGACACTGACACTAAAATCACAATATCTCCGTAAGTGCTGCCTTGCTCTCTTTTGAATTAGAAAACTTTTAAAAATGCCATTTCCGAGCTATGGGTTATATATTAAGCGGATTACAACTCTTGGAGCTGGCCTGTCCCACCTGCTTATGCTTCACTTCTCACACCCATTCTCTCCTGCCTGCTGTCTGTCACCCACGGTGAAAGCGTTCTCTGTTCCCACTACAAAGGCAGGATACGCCAATACTCAACGTGCCTATTTCCTACTGAAGTCTTGCTGGGGTTTTCTGGCATCTGCTGTGAAAGCCGGAATGTAAAACCCTGCGTATTATCCATCGCTGTATAACAGATTATCCCAACATTGGCCACTAAAGACAAGGGTAAACATTTCTTGCTCACCTGGTTTCTGTGGAGCAGGCATTCAGGAGCAAGCATGACTGGGTGGTCCTGCTTTGGGGGTCTCTTGATGTTGCCGCCAAGCTGATGGCTGCTCTTAGAATGTGGCCTCAGCGCCTCGCCTCAGCTCAGCTCCTCCACAGGGCTGTGTGGGGGCGTCTTCAAGTCAGAGCAGCTCTCTTCCCTCATAGTGAACAACCTGAGACAGCAGGACAGAAGCAGCTGTGTCTTATGTAACATAGTCTCAGAAGTCACTCTCTTGACCATTTTTTCTATTGTTGTTGACACAAGTCAGCTTCAGTCAGTGTGGGAGGTCGGTCACTGGGGAGTGGGGATCTCGGAGGCTGGTCCCCATGCATACAGCCCATGAATGCTCTGAAATTATGTGGAAAAGGCCTTTCTCTTCTGAGGGTGACTTTTATTTCCTTCAGGGCACCCTAAAAAGTTGAGGGGAAAGAGACTGACGAACTAATGAAGAATAGTAGAGAAAGACTGGGGCAGTATGTTCATGGAGCAGGGAGTTTTCGTAGAAGTGGGGGTGGAAAGGGAATGGGAGAGTCCCGCTTAGTGGGAAAGAAAAAACTGCCGAACAGTAAAAAGAACAAATGATCCTACCCTGTCTTGAATTTTATGCTCAAGAAGGGGAAGGTTTTAAGAGGAGAAAAAATAAATCATAAAGGCTATTCTGGAAGCAGCTATTTTAAAAGCTGTAATAGAAAATGCTTTTCAGGGGAGAGTGGGTTGAGCCTGAGGAGGAGACATACACTTGTTTACAGGGTCTGAGATGAAACATCTTCATTGTGTAGATGTTTTTTTTTTTTAATATAAATTTATTTATTTTAATTGGAGGCTAATTACTTTACAACATTGTATGGTTTATATTTTAACAAGTATGGGAAGAAGTTAAGGAATAACATCCCATTCATCTGGCTCATGTTTAGCTTGAGACACTTTGCTAGTAGTGAAAATGAGAGCTTTAACTCTAAGAACATGAAAGGAAACTGTCCCAGTATTCCGTATCCTTTCCATCCATTTCCGGAGTCTTGATTCCACGGTAAGTACCTCCCATGGGTTTCCCTTCAAGGCTGTTGAATGGCTGAGACTTAGATGGTCTCAGTGTCATCTGAATGGATTTTGACGCTTCTACAGGAGCTGAGACAAGCAGAGAGTTTCTGAATATTGCTGTTACATCTTAGCTTTTTAGTTGTCTAAATGGTCATCGAGGGACTATTTTTAAAATTCAGTCAAAATGGATTGATCTGTATTATTTCCTCAAGCCTATGTCAATCTAAATTCTAAAATTAGCAACAAAAATAAGCTTAGACATATGACTTCTGGGTGCCACTTTGGGATATTTTCTTGCTTATCCCTTGCTTGGTGACCCAAAAAATGCAGTTGCACGGCAAGGCCAGTTACACCCCAGGCTGGCCGGTGCAGACGAGAAAGGCACTTACTAAAGGTCGTATTCATCTGCCTCTTGGGTTCCACTAAAACTGTAGGTTCCTCTGGATCATTTTCTTTACTGTTCAGTTGTGAAAAAAGCTCACCTTAAGTGGTCAAGTATAATTTGTTTAAAACATAGGCTTAATTGAACTGCGTACACAGAGATATTTATTGAGAAGGTGGGAGGGGCAGTATTTTCTATTCTCCTGCAGCTGTACAATTCTTGCATTCACAACTTTTGGGGCTTACTCATTTTTCATGATGTCTAACCACCTACTTTTACACATTGGCCAGCCTCCACAGTTGGGTTTGAATTGCCATCTGTGGTTGAACTATTATTAACTGTCTCCCTCCTATAATTTCCAGTCTTTTTCTTGCCTCTCTGTTTCAATCCACAGATTGCAGGAGCTGACACTGTACAATCCGGAGCGCACCATTACGGTGAAAGGCAACGTGGAAACATGTGCCAAAGCTGAGGAAGAGATAATGAAGAAAATCAGGGAGTCTTATGAAAACGATATTGCTTCCATGAATGTTAGTTTTCTTATGAAGGAAATGTCTTTGTTTTGATGAACAGTTCAAAGATGTTTTCAATTGCCTTACCATTGATTTCTTTAATGGCATCATTGTTAGATGTGGTTTCTGATTGACTCTGAGCACCGGGGTGAGTGCCCTGGGATAGTTGGGCAGACACAGACTTGGACCTCAGGCTTGGCCATCTTTTGTGATTTTAGCTAACTTTGCGCCTTAGCTTCCTTACCTGTGACGTAAGGCTGCTGCTGCTGCTGCTAAGTCACTTCAGTTGTGTCCGACTCTGTGCGACCCCATAGATGGCAGCCCACCAGTCTCCCCCTAATACCTCCCTAAAAAAGGCTAATCTCTTCCATACAGTGTGAATTTGAGGGAGATTATGGTATTATAGGAATGTGGCTTTAGGAGTGTGTGAACTGGTATGACTCTTAGCTCAACCATTTATTAGCTGTCGCTTTATTCTTATGGACAACTTACTTGGTCTCTCGGAGCACCAGTTTCCTCATCTGTAAAATGGGGCTCCTGCCTACATTGCATGCTTACTAGGATTATAATAGATACAGTGCATATATAAAAAGCTACTTTTATGAAGAGAAATTTAAAACCTAGTTACTTGTAAACCTTGACAATAAAATAATTTCAAATGACAAAACAAATCTGTGTGCAGGTAAGGTAATTAAAGTGCATTGCTGCCGTGCCATGATGGATGGAATGGTATGAAAAATGTAGCATTTCAAAAGTCCATCTTGAATTTTCAAGCAAATGATTGAAAAAAAAAAAAAAGTTCCTGTTGGGCCTGCCATCTGAAACGTTATACCTGAAAGAAGGGAAAGTGTAAAAATGATACTGCCGTTGGGAGAAATGCCTTAAATGCTAACCATTTTACCCCCACATGACTGCCTCCCTACCTTCACATGACCACTGCTCATCCAGATGTTTCAGGGTCACTTAGGAGTAAGTCCCAACCCACACACGCCTTGTAAAAACAAGCTTGAGGATGCTCGAGTCTGAACTCTGCAGTCTCCACCTTATTTTCTCAACCCTTGGCAAATGAAACCAAAACCAAATCCATTTCTGGCTCCTGGATCCATTCCAAAGATAGGTTTATTTGAAGGGACAGGAGGATGGAACCTGATTCCCAAAGGCTTGATTTTGTTTTGATCTATAGACTCATGACCACCAAATTTTTTTTCATGGAGTAAAGATCTCTTAATATTTGTTATCTGTTCTTTTTAATGAACATAACTTGTTTGCTTGCTTCTTCAAGTCATGCAAGATACTCAGTCTCTCTACTGTGTGCCCAGAGTGTACAGATAACATGGATGTCTGAGTACCGAGAGCTGCTCCTAAAGGCAAGGAAGGCTGTGTTCCCTGCTTGGAGAAACCTAGTGTGCCTTCAGATCAGAGAGGCGGCAGACAGCACATGGAGTTTAAAATAGCAAGAATTATGTGCAGACATAACCTGTAACCCAAAGTACAATCACATGGAACATCTGCTTTGTTTTAAAATTTAACTCACAAAATGATTTTTTTCTTTACTTGACAAGAGGTCACAATCTGGATATTATCACATATAAATGCTTACTTGTACTTGATGTTGTAATTGTAAAATGAAGGGACTTTTTTTTTTTTTTTTTTTACCATTGCAGCTTCAGGCACATCTAATTCCTGGATTAAATCTGAACGCCTTGGGTCTGTTCCCACCCACATCTGGGATGCCACCGCCCACCTCAGGGCCCCCATCAGCTATGACTCCTCCTTACCCACAGTTTGAGGTAAGACAGTGTGCCTTGCCTTTCCTTATGGTTGAAGGGGGTGACATCAAGGGACACCGTCAGACTTTGTTGCCCTCAAGTGGTGTGACATTAAATGCTAATTGGGGAAAATCTTAAGGCAAAACCTGACCCCTGTATGACCACTTGTCAGTTTGGATCTGGTACAGGCTTTCCACTTCTCGTCACTAGGACCTTCTTCTCTTTGTAGACATACATGAGTTATTTCTTTTGAAGTTCTTGGGTGGCAGGGTTTTCAGCATATGTTTTCAGATATCAAAAGAAAAATTTGAGACTCTGGGGAGGGGGAAAGAGGTTTCTTATTTTCAAATGTAAAGGAGAGGATTTTGAATAAGGTTCCTTCATCCTGAACGTCACCTGAAAGGTCAGTAAAGACTAGATACGTTTTCCATTTTGAATGTTGTACTTTATTAAGTGGTGAGCTCAGATAGTCTTGCCCACAGATCTGCTGTGTATGTGTGTTTGTGTGCAGACATTAAACAGCTTTTATTTGTTTTGTAAACAGGTGTGTCATTAGGAAATAATTGTGTTAAGAAATTGTAATTTTTGTATTTGCTTTTTAAGAGTAGCATTTTCCCTGAGGTGAGGTTAGAAATAGGAGGCCAGTGATAGTATGAAAATAAATGCAGCCTAGCAGACACCGTATACACGAATTTTTTTTGAAAGATTGCATTATCAATAATAATTGATAATTAATGCACTCAGTTGCATTATCAATAATGAAGACAACCATGTGAAATAAAATTAACGTTCTAGGAGCTTCCTTCTTGAATTCGTTTTTCTGTCTCTTTCTTCCTGTTTGACTCTCTTGTGACATAAAGTTGCAAGTGGTAACTGCCCCACCACACTGAGGGAAGTGTTCAGGGAGAAGGTGGGGGCGCTGTTCTGCTTGGAGCACTTACAGAATAAAAAGCCACTGGGGTTCTGCAAAGAACGCGGGTCATGAGACTGATCGTATTGTGTCCCTGTAAGAATGCGGCTTTGCTTTGCCTGCCCTTGAAGCCGCCAGCGGCTGGGCGTGCTTCTCAGCTTCCGCTCTGCTCTTGCAGCCTGTGTCTTTCTGCCGTTGCTGATGGCGACATTTGCATCTTCCCCTGCCGCTAACCTGCCACTTCAAACCTCTTTGGGCCTAGAAGCCATGTAACAAAGCTCCTTAATCTAAAGATAGGTATCAGAATTTTATATCACGCGTGAACAGACTTGATTCTAAGGCTTTGTGGGGCCTCCCAGGTTGAAGTAGTGGTAAAGAACCCGCCTGCCAAAGCAAAAGACTTAAAAAACAAGGGTTTCATCCCTGGGTTGGGAAGGTCCCATGCAGGAGGGCAACCCACCCCAGTATTCTTGCCTGGGAAATCCCATGGACAGAGCAGTCTGGCGTGGTGTCACACAGGGTTGGACACGACAGAAACAGCTTAGCACGCACACCCACAAAGCTTTGTACCACAGCTAAGAGTGATGTGAGGTGGCTACTGTGTTTGTAGCTTGCTGCTGAAGAGGATGGGTGGAAAGAAAGCAAGCCCTGGAGGAGGTCCTGGGCCCCACCATCTCTCTGCCGCTGTAGGTCAGACTCCTCTTTGCTCTAGGCTTCTTCACTCATCCACACAGTGAAGAAACTGAGCTAGATGAATGATCTCTAAGAACTGTTCTTTCCAACAGTTTTAATTTTTACAGAATTTGGAATTGTTTCTTACAAATTGAAGGTTTGCAGCAACCTGCATTGAACAAATCTATTAGTAACCATGCTTCCAGGAGCATTATTTTTAATCGGGCATGTACAGCTTGACATAATGCTGTTGTACACTTGTTAGGCGACAGTGTAGTAGACACTTGCATGCACTGGGAAACAAAAAAGTTTGTGCAGTTCACTTTATTCTGCTACTCCATCTAACGCAGTGGCCTGACACTGAACCTGCAGTGTCTCTGGGGTGTGCCTGTGTTTAAAAACTGGGTTAGAGAATTAAAGGTCGGTAGGTGTTTGCTCTCAGCACTTGACAGCACTCCCGCATTACTGTCCTGTAGACGTTCTCACCGAGAAGTCAGGTTACTCACAAAGATAGTCTCTTTATCCTGAGTGCCTGTAGGTTAGTAGCAAATCTCTGTGTTTACTTTATACATTGCCTGGCAAGGAGCAGGTATTGATGACTAAATGGTTCAAAGACTGACTCTTTTTATGCACTGCTTCCTCTTTTAGAATTGTTTCATTTTTCTGCTCATGTTTTCTCACTTCTGCTTTGCAACATGAAGTAGAATTTGATGTATCTCCTCTTTGGATAAATTCCTTGTCTCTGTTCTGTTCCAAAACTTTGCCCGTCCCTCCCCCTAAAATGTACTCTTCTTCCTAAACCTGCCAGGTTGGTGTTTCCAATAGAGCCAAAGAGTTGGTTCTTCCAGCAGACAAAAAGTCCCTAGTTCCTGCCTAGCAGCTGGCTCATGCAGTACTTAATTGGCAGACTTTGAGTTTATAAATGACAGGAAATGCTCCTTTCAGAGATGCTCAAACAGTAGGGAAGAGGCAGTTGCCAGCTAGTGAGCAGAGGAGCTGGAATTGGCATCACATACAACAGCACCCATAGCTGGATGGTTTGGCAGCTTGCATTGGGGTTGGCAGAAGTTAGCTCAAGAGCTGTTGTCTCCATCATTTTGATAGTGCCTTTGGAGTCTTCCCAAGCCTCTAGAACAACAGTGTAATCTTAAAATTGCTAACTTTGTGCTTATGGAAGAGACAAGAAAGGTGAGCACTTTCTTGGGTCTTATCTACTTTGAAGTGGTCTTTAAGAAGCAAAACTCTTAATTTGAAAGGGACTGTTAGATCAAATGACTTGAATGGCGTCTCAGTCCTCCTCTTTAGGATGTCTTATGGAGGGGTGTGACTCATTTGCTAGTAAACAATTTCAAAGTAAATAACTCATTGCATTTGTTGTCTCTAAGAGGTCTTGTACTTAGTATATGGAGAAACTTTCTTTGCCTTTCTTAAAAAAGACTTAAATAGTCTGTTCAGGTCATGAAGTTGAGTAAACTCAATTCCAGTTCCAGGCCAAAATCCATTAAAACGCAACAAACAAAACAACCCCCAGGAGTATGTATTTTACAAGCCAAAGGGAGATGCTGGCCTCCTTCCAGGTTCCTGGAGGCTGGTCTTGTTGGCTGGCATGCTTGTCTCCGTGCCTTTGTGATGTCTTAGATTCTGTTCCCCACAAAGTAAATACACTTAACCTTACTGTTTGCTCATTCTTCTATCTCCTCATGATAGATGATTAGGAATTACTCATTGGCAGACTTCACCAGTTAAGCAAACTTTCAGTTGAGCAGCTTTGTTCTTCTGTTATTTCAAGCTATAGCACAGAGGCTGCCAAGAACTCCAGAGGAAGTGCTGCCAATAGGCATCTGTCAGAAATCCCCTGGGAAGTGGCTTGTGGCCTGAGTATCATTCACCTCTGAGGGTTTAGGAAGGAGGGTTCGGGGTAACGCAGGTGAACACTAACCTCCATGTGACGAATGTGTAGCATGAAAAGGAGAAGCTGATGCATCTTCTCAAAACCACCTCAGTCTCAAATCCACAGGTGAAGGAGACTTGCCATAACCCATTGTTATGGCTTCTGAACTTTTAAGTAAAAACTATTTGCTTATTTGGGTGTCCTAACCTGAAAGCTGAGCGCCGAAGAATTGATGCTTTTGAACTGCAGTGTTGGAGAAGACTCTTGAGAGTCCCTTGGACTGCAAGCAGATCCAACCAGTCCATCCTAAAGGAGATCAGTCCTGGGGGTTCATTGGAAGGACTGATGCTGAGGCTGAAACTCTAGTACTTTGGCCACCTCATGCGAAGAGCTGACTCATTGGAAAAGACTCTGATGCTGGGAGGGATTGGGGGCAGGAGGAAAAGGGGACGACAGAGGATGAGATGGCTGGATGGCATCACCGACTCGATACACATGAGTTTGGGTAAACTCTAGGAGTTGGTGATGGACAGGGAGGCCTGGCGTGCTGTGATTCATGGGGTCGCAAAGAGTCAGACACGACTGAGCGACTGAACTGAGCTGAACCTGAAAGCATGGCTTACTGTTCACAGTCCCATATAAGACTGGGCTGGTTTAATGACTGTCCGGTAGACGGGAGGTTTATGTGAGGTGCCTTATACTCCTCGAGGAAATTTTGCTTGGGAACTAACTTATGGTCAGGGATGTGCTTGTTGGATATGAAACTGGACAGAGGGATCTGGGTGGCATTCAGAAAGGTCTTCATCAGGCTGCAGACATCTGATGAGTCACTTTCTCATTAAGGTGCCATTGGCAAGAGCACAAGCCACAGTCCCTGAGTCTGGGGCACCACCTCCTGGCATGCTTCCTTCACTTCCTGCCAGCCTGCCTTGTAGATTTCTGTTCTGCTTTCATCCCAGCGTGGACCGCTCTTTTCTGCATAGCAATGCTTTCTTCATGACTTTGCCCTTCCTTCTGCTTGGTCCTCTCAGTCCTTGTCCCTTCACTGCCATTCCTTTCCCAGAGCTTCACTCAACTTACTCTACGTATTCATTCATCATCTCCTACCTCACTCCCACCTCCCCAAAGTTAGTGACCTTTCAGAAGCACCTGCAGCCTCTCATCTGTCACTGTATGGAAGGATGATTGTTTTGGTTCAGCTTTTGAGAGGACAGTAGTTATGCTTATGGGTTTTTCTTGCAGCTGTGGGGGTCAGTGTGTTTCTTCTAGGCTGAGATGCTCAGGCTGTACTGTGAGGCTGGGGGGCTTTTGGTCTGATGGTCCTGGTACTTTTGGCTGCTAAGAACATTCAGAAGTTATG
The DNA here is from genome assembly GCF_016772045.2 of Ovis aries. NCBI lineage: Eukaryota > Metazoa > Chordata > Mammalia > Artiodactyla > Bovidae > Ovis > Ovis aries. The sequence continues at coordinate 32,858,201 of NC_056057.1, read as the reverse complement.
CTGTGGGCTCTCAGGAAAACTACTTTTTACTAAACAAATAGCTTTTCTCTTAAAGATATGATAAATCATGCTATTACTTTTTTTCTTAGTTTTAATTAATTGCTAAGAAGCATAGAGCCAAATTTGTATAATAGCATTTCTGATTGTCTTTTCTGTTGAGGTCCCTCTGTTCTTATTTCTTCACTTCCTTCTAAATCTTCTGTATTTTGTAAGCAGTATAAAGTATTCCTGGAACATGGCCCAGAAAGCAAACAATTACCTAGTCATGGCAAAATACAGTGGGGCAAATTTTGGCAAGTTACGTGATAGATTTAGTCTGATCCTTAGAAAAATCTTAAAAAAAAAAAAAGTCTTTATTACTGCCAGACCCCTGACTCCTCACCACCCCCCTTAAAAAAAATGTACTCAGAAGAGTATTACATGGATGTTCTTAGCGAGACAAAATAGATCCTATCTTTAGTTTAGAAGGGCTTCCCTTGTGGCTTGGCTGGTAAAGAATCTGCCTGTAATGTGGGAGGCTTGGGTTCGATCCCTGGGTTGGGAAGATCCCCTGGAGAAGGGAAAGGCTACCCACTCCAGTATTCTGGCCTAGAGAATTCCATGGACATCCATGGGGTCGCAAAAAAGTCAGACACGACTGAGCAACTTTCACTTTACTTTAGAAAATTAGTTAATATACAAGTTTTAATTTAAGGACCGGAATGACAAAATTAATTGATATTAACATTGAACACAGTTTATAGGCAATGTCATCATTAATTCAGTCCTATCCAGTTACTATGAAAGGTCTTAAATTGTCCCTCTGGAATAAATGAGTTGTGTGCTGTGTTCAGCTGTGTCTTACTCTTTGCGACCCCATGGACTGTAGTCCACCAGGCTCCTCTGTCCATGGGATTTTCCAGGCAAGGATACTGGAGTGGGTTGCCATTTCCTTCTCCAAGGAATCTTCGTGACCCAGGGATTGAACCCATGTCTTTTGCATCTCCTGCACCGACAGATGGGTTTTTTACCACTGTGCCACCTGGGAACCCCCTGCAATAGTTTATGGTAATTGCATAACGCCCTGGCAGGCTGTGATGTGTGGTGCTTCCCAGAAAGAGGCGTTGTTCCTATGACTCGGAAATACTGAAGGGTGAACTAATTTTATTTTTTGTTCTTCACTGATGAATAGCAGTAAAAGTTGATTTGGCCAGGTTGTACAGGACAGGCCTCTCTGACAAATCTCTACAGGCAAGAGATTAGTGGGAAGGCAGAACCTCTTCTGGTTTGTGTGTTCTAAGAAAGCTTACAGAGCCCCCAGGGAGACTTCATTAGGCTGACAGCTGTATGAAGACCTGCGGTGTGTTACAGCATCCTGGGAAACATAGGAAGTACCAAGTTGTAAAGAATATAGTGTGCACACATCTATTTATACTGTTGGCTGAAGAAACACAGTGTCCTGATCAGAGAAAAGTACAGTGGCTTTTGTCAAGAATACTTTCTAGAGTTGAATTCTAGGTTAACTTGAATAGGAACATTCAAGGGCACATGGTGCAGGGGTGATTAACAGAAAAAGGAAGAGGCTTAGAAGAGCAGAGTTCCGATTTTTCTGTGTCGGAAACAAGACATAGGGTCTAGAATCACACTACTTTAATTTTCTATGCATGGGAAAGGCACGTTTTAAACCAAAATGACTTCCCTCTGTCTTTTGCACATTTAGTGACTGTAAGATAATTAACGTGAGAGTTTAGAAATATAAACTTTAAATGTTCATGTTGCAGTCCAGCATTTTTATTACATAAAATCTTAGAAGTACTTGTACATGGGCACAAGATTTATGTTAAGAGACCTGACTGTAGTGTTAGACAAATTAGTGAGGAACTGGAAACCGTGCTTTCCTGAAGTGTTCCCAAGAAAGTCCTCAGATACAACATAGCTGTCAGGGATGGATAGAGGAATTGGGGTTTGGGGGGGCCACTTTTCTGTGATGTGCTTATTCTCATAATCCTTAAGAAAGTTTCAGTTGACAGTGTCTTACAGGTGCTTTGGATGGATGTGTGCAGACGGACCACAGACTTGTCGATTTCCTTCCCTTGGTCTAGTAGAGCGTCTTTCCTTTGTGACTCCATTAAACTTCTTTGGGGGGGGTGTGAATTTTTTAATTGAGGTATAACTGACATACATTTTCAGGTGATTCAGTATTTGTATATACTACGAAGAAAGAAACTGAAGACTTAGTATGCTCTCTGTCCCCACACAGGACTTAAAGGGAGAAAAGGAAGTGGTTATTGACACTAGCAATCTTGGTGTGCGAAGAGTGGTTATGTCATTTGGTGGACCAACATTAAGTGCCACAAGATTTGTTGTAAATCTGTAACTCAACATTTCTAAGCTTTACGGAAATTGTACACAGAGAAGTGGTATTATTTTAAATACTAATGCTTTCAGGATGAGTATGAGAACTTCCCAACCTGTTAGGTAGAGTCATATCAACTTACTGTGGTGATTCTTCCTAAAACTATGCCAGTATTCCTAACAGTACAAGAAGGCCCCCCTCCCTGTGCCCACACCACAGCCTGACCTGTGTCCACTGAGCATGGATGTCCTGTCTTTCCAGCAGCAGTCCGAAACAGAGACCGTCCACCTCTTCATCCCAGCACTGTCTGTAGGCGCCATCATCGGCAAGCAAGGGCAGCACATCAAACAGCTGTCGCGCTTCGCAGGAGCGTCTATTAAGGTACAGTCCTGCCAGCTGCGGCTCTGCTGCTGCTTTAAGGGCAGCGCGTGACAGAGACGTGAGTCTTTCTGTCACTCTGAACTGAATGTAGCCATCTATACTGGGGTTCCATAGGGTGTCATAGGAAACTCTGTGTAACACCACCAGCTTAAACAAGGTAAGCTAAATTCTCTCTCCAGAAAAAGCAGTCTGGAGGTAAAGAGCCCAGCACTGGAGTGGGGTTCTGCTCTGCCATGTCCTTGGACATAATATTCCTTCTAGCTCATCCCCGGGGGTGGCCTTAGTCCCTTACTCCCTCCCAGATGACCCTACTGCATGTCCTAACAATCAAAGCTGTAATCCTTTTGTTTTAAGGAATACACAAACTGACATAAGTCATAGCTTTCATCAGGAAAACATCAGTGTACTAGAAGTTTTGTTTTGGTTATGTCTCATAAATACTCGAATATAGTACCAAAAAACCCACATTGCACTCAAGTGTTTATAACATCTTTATTTATAACTGGGAAATGGGGACGAAGTCAACTAGGAAATGCATGAACTGTGGCTTATCTATATAACAAAGATTCAGTTCAGTTCAGTCGCTCAGTCGTGTCCAACTCTTTGCGACCCCATGAACCGCAGCACACCAGGCCTCCCTGTCCATCACCAATTCCCGGAGTTCACGGAAACCCATGTCCATAATAAAGATTACTTAGCACTAAAAAGGAGGGAGCTGTTGATAAAGACCACACATATTATGCTAAGAGAAAGAAGACTCAAAAGGCTAGATACTGTATGACCCCACTTACGAAAGTTCTGGAAAAACAGAACTATGGAAATGGAGGAGAAAAATCAGCGGTTGCCAGGAACTGGAGGAAGGGTTGGAGACAAAGAGGCAGCAGAAGGGAATGCTGAGAGCGCTGGACTGCTGACTGTGGTGGCGCTTAGAGCTGCGCGCTTGTCACCCGTTGAGGTTTAGTGTGCATAAACTGCACAGTAAAGCAAAGGACATAGGACAGCCCTCATAGGCTCTCTTGTAGCAAAAGATTAACAAAATACGTGAACAGAAAATGCAGCCAAAATAAACAGGTAAAGGAAAAGACGGTGAAAAGACCAAGTGGTGAGCTAACTTTACTATCCTGTTAGTTTCCTGATTAATGAATTAAATTAAAACATGCTCATGCACAAAAAAGAACCGACCAGATACTTTTTGGAAAAATTCCAACGTTTTATGAACAAGAATTGGGTATTTAGACACCGGGCTCCGTTTCTTTCTCGGAATTTCGATGATGAGGGTATCATGTTTTTCTTTCCAAGAAGTCTGAAACATGCATAATGTGAAACGTGCCCTAGCACTCTTAACACTTGGCTAGATTTCCATAATGTAGATTCCCACGTAGGTACTTTAATATGTACCTGTATGTCTGGTATCACCCAACCATAGTTCTTTGTTAACTTAATGGACAGTAAGACTGTTCCAGATTTCTCCGGCACAGTGGTGGATTACGTTCTTTCGGTCATATTGTCATATACCACCTTACTCTTCACTTGCGTCTACACAAACGGATCTGGTGCATCTTGGGGCACATGCTTTCTTCTCAGCTTCTCAGACATTAGAGCGATTTGTACTCCTAACCTCAGTATTAAACTCAGTATTAAAATTCAGTTATACCTCAGTTAACATTAAAAGCCAACATTCAGTAAACTAAGATCATGGCATCTGGTCCTATCACTTCATGGCAAATAGAAGGGGAAACAATGGAAACAGTGACAGACTTTATTTTGGGAGGCTCTAAAATCACTGCAGATGGTGACTGCAGCCATGAAATTAAAAGATGCTTGCTCCTTGGAAGAAAAACTATGACCAACCTAGACAGGATATTGAAAAGCAGAGACATTACTTTGCCAGCAAAGGTCCGTATAGTCAAGGCTATGGTTTTTCCAGTAGTTGTGTATGGATGTGAGTGTTGGACTATAAAGAAAGCTGAGCACCGAAGAATTGATGCTTTTAAGCTGTAGTGTTGGAGAAAACTCTTCAGAATCCCTTGGACTGCAAGGAGATCCAACCAGTCCATTCTAAAGGAAATCAGTCCTGAATATTCATTGGCAGGACTTATGCTTGAAGCTGAAGCTCTGATACTTTGGCCACCTGATGTGAAGAACTCACTCATTGGTAAAGACTCTGATGCTGAGAGGGACTGGGGGCAGGAGGAGAAGGGGACGACAGAGGATGAGATGGCTGGATGGCAGCACCAGCTCAATGGGCATGAGTTTGAGTGAACTCCAGGACTTGGTGATGGACAGGGAGGCCTGGCGTGCTGCAGTCACAAAGAGTTAGACATGATGAGCAACTGAACTGAACCTCAGGATATGAGTGCTCTCATCTCCAGTCCTCTACCACCAGTACTGACAAAGACAAACGTTCTTTTTAAAAAAGAAAGCCAGGGACATCCCTGGTGGTCCAGTGGTTACGATTCCGTGCTGTCACTGCAGGGGGCTGCAGGTTAGATCACTGCTCAGGGAGCTGAGATCCTGCAGGCTGGATGGCCCAGTGAGGGTTATGGGGGAGGGAAATCAGAATGATACCTTCTTTCTAGGGGTTTTCTGTGAATAATTCTGAGTGTGGCCTAAAATAATTCTCGGCTTTTTTTACAGATTCAAAATTAGTGCCCAGCGTAAAGTAGGAATAGTATTTTGGGCCTAAGTAACAGAAACGTTAGCTTTATTTTCAGAGAGTGAGAAAGCATGCCTCTGTTAAAAGAAGAAACCTGGTCTTGATTTGTAGCTGTGTAGGACAGGGTGTACTAGACTGTCAGTCATTGATAGTGATCATACTGAGTGCTAAGTGCGGGCGGTAGCTTTTGTAGTTTTTGCTTCCCACTCCCATTATTTACTATAAGGGGTTGCTTCTTGCACAGCACATGTCAAGCAAAAATTTTTTCTTCAAACAATTCCTACCAGCCAACTGTCTAAACCCTTTCTTACTGAGGGAACGCTGGCTTTTTCTCCCTTCAACAGTCTCTGCAGCATATCCCTGGCCTGGCCTTTTGTGTGATTTCATACACTCTGCCAAAATAGTCTGAGTTCACTCTTCTGTCAGATTAACGTTTACGTGTTACTCCAATGAGTGTACTGTGGGGGGACGTACATACCATATATCTATACTATGTATACATACCTCGTTATAGATTTGTGACCCCAGCAGTTTCTTGCACTTGTGGGAAGCCCAGGGTGTGATGCTGCGTGTGGGACCAAGGGCTGGTGCAGTGAGGAGCAGCATGACGGTGGAGCCAGACGCGCTCCCTTCAGTTCCTCTCGCCTGTGTGACCACAGGCCAGGTGACGACTTCTCTAGCCTTTGGTCTCCGTGTTGGTGAAGTGGGCCAGGTGGAGTGTAAGCATACAGGAGGAGGCAGGAGCCGTAACTAGTGGACCCGTCTCTCTGTAACTTTCTTCCGGAAGGCTTATTTTCTGCATTTCAGGAAGTCATGTGCAGTTTGCATAACGTTTTTTAATCAGTGGAACTGGAAAGTGTTGTGACCTGCGTCTGGTCTGTTACAGATTGCTCCAGCTGAAGCACCAGATGCTAAAGTGAGGATGGTGATTATCACTGGGCCGCCAGAGGCTCAGTTCAAGGTACGTGCCCTGGAGTGTGTGCACAGATGACAGATGAATGCCTTTTTTTCAGAAACTCCATAACCTGGCTTTTCCCTTAAATAAATCCAGTACTCAGTAGAAAGAATCTCTCAGTGAAAATTGCTGAGACTCGGAACAGAGTAGAAACGTTCCCCACATTATATTTTAAAAATAAACCAAAACCTGTGTGAGAGTTGTGTAATGGTCGCTGGGTTTGCCTGTCTCCCAAGGGAGAATTTGCTCAGTGCCTTGTTAGCAGAGGTGAAGGTGAGGTGATAAGAACAGTCTGTATGCTTTGTTACACTCAAAATTTTCCTCCTACCCCTAAGAAGCTTCAACCTTGACTTCAAATGTTCCTTTTTCCTCTTACCCTTGAGTTAACTTCAGTTAATGCCCTGGTCCACAGTTTCTCGATGAGTCACTCTAATCTTCAGAATTTTAGAGGTAGAAAGGACAGGGACTCTTGAGGCATCTGTCCTGGTATGCACCACCGGTCATTTTGGGGGGCTTGGGGCCAGAATGCCTCCCACTTTGTCCTGAGAGGGGTACAGTAGGGGATGAAGACCAGCCTTTGCAGCCAGGCTGCTGGTTCAGGTACCAGCTCTGCCATTTACTAGTAATACTACCTTGGGCAAGTTACTTAACCTTTTCCTAGCTAGCTCCTCATAAATAAAATTGGTGTTAAAAACATCCACAAAGTTTAAACAAGGTTACATGGTTTAATAAATCAAGTGGTTAAAATAGTGCTGGACACATAGGAAACAGCAGAAATGCACTGGTGGCGTTAAGCAGACCTGGGATGAATCAGACCAAGACCATGCCAGAGCCTCAAATTCACACATACGTACATACCTTTGAGTATATGATTTCTTCCACAAAACTCAGCAGAGTGTCTGGGTTGTCACAGGTAAAAGCAGCTACTCAATTCAGTGTAATTTACCAGAAACCCCTGTCCTGTTTCTACTACTTAGCAGCTGTGTTAACAGGACAACGCTCTAAGCCTCAGTTCTCCTAGCTCTAAAACGTAGCTAAGTTATAAACCATCACTTTTCTTTGACCTCTTTTTCCATGGGCCATTTTTCACTAAAAATCTGAAATTTTTTTCATTTCATTTACAGGGTACAGGAAACAAAAGGAGGTGCTTTGAGATGTAGGTACAGTTGGCTAGGCTCAGACTCAGGTCAAGAAATTTACTTCTTCATACCAGCCTTGTGGTCCTAGCAGTTCAGATCAAAACTCAGAAATGCTGAAAACTACATCCTCCCCCAGATATTTATAGGACCAGTTACTTTTAGCCTAAATATTAAAAGATACATACAAACATCAGTTATGTTCTTACTGTTTTATAAATGGATCTTGTAATTTTTATAATGCATGTATGCTGGGAAATTTAGAAGTTGTTTCTCTATACCCTCCATTGCCCATGTTGTGCACTAGTCTTAAACAGGACATGTAAGAAAAGCTCTAATGCTTCAGTATCAGTTATGTGATCAGTGATAACTACAAATTATTTTAAAGATCTAAGTATTAGAAACAGATCTAAATATTAGAAAATAAGCTCTTAAAATCATAAGAAACAATGTTTTGGAGAACAATATATATCCTTTGTGTCCTTCGACTGTGTGAATAATTATACCTGTGGCCTGAGACCTTGGGGATGACTGAAATATAGGGTACTAAGATGAATTTTTTAAATGTCTGCAACCCCCTAAAATGAGCATACCCCTGCACCGATGGAAACATGCTTTGTATCTGTGTCTTGGTCCTCTACTGTGGCAGCCTGTTGGATGGAACCATCTCTGGCTTCTTTTTCCTCTGGTGTATACCAGAGCAAATTTGTCCTTACACATAATAGGAGATTTGCTGTGTATAATTTTTGGTTGTATGCAGCAATTGACAGGGTGTTTGAGTATATATCAGTTGTATATGCTAACTTGATTTTGTAGCTTCAGTCAAAGTAGAAGCCATCTGGCTAAGATGAAGAAATGTTTGACAGAAAATATCCTTGCTGGCCCATTCAGATATGAGCTTGGCTTCTTGTGAGCCTTATGTGGGTGGCTCTGTAGTTCATTCAGTCTCTGTTACTCCTGAAAAATGCAGTTACTATCCTACTGCCAGCAGGAGAGTTTTACCTTTCAAGACTGCAGAGCAAACAGCCATTCAACTGCCGCACCTGTGATGCAGTCGCCACTGCTGTCGCCCTTTTCCAGGGCTTCCTGCCGTCTCTGGGGCAGCAGTCCGCCATCAGATGCAGATAAATCACTGCAAAGGGCTGCTCCAATGGATCCAGGCCGTTAGTTTTACCCACTGTAAAATTAATGAACCTTTTGGCCTTTCCTACATGAATGACACTGATAGGCTATGTTCTCATCTGTAGGCTCAGGGAAGAATTTATGGAAAAATTAAAGAAGAAAATTTTGTTAGTCCTAAAGAAGAGGTGAAACTTGAAGCTCACATCAGAGTGCCATCCTTTGCTGCTGGCAGAGTTATTGGAAAAGGAGGCAAAACGGCAAGTACTTCAGCAAAACCTGTGCAGTGGTATGACAGGGAAAGCATCGAAAGGTACTTAGGAGTTCCACGTCCCTGAATTTGGGCTAACTTATAAAAGCAGGACACCTGGGCCAAGGTTTGGAGAAGACTGCCCTTTGTTCCTCCTGAGGGTTGGGTGTCAGCTGCTGGTGAAAGCAGCGCCTCTCTTTCAGACCACTTTGTGGGAGAGGACTGTCTCCTGAGGGGCCTTTTGCATTTTTCTGTTGATGAACATCAGCTTTTTATTTCTATTGTGCAAAAATACTTAATGACTTGAAAAGACAACTTTAGAAAGTTTTATCTACCTTTATAACTTACACCTCTATAACTGAAAACTGGTTTCCAGTTTCTCTTTAACATATATAACTTCAAAATTGTAAACAGCTTTGAAAATGACTTGGAAGTGATTGCAAGTATGTTTTGGAATCCAATTTTTAGGGTTTGAATTTGGCTTTGTTATTGACTTTTATGTAACTGTAGGTAAGTCAGTTTCATTGGGGCTTAGTTTTAATTATCTTGAAATGGGACAATACTAATAACCAAATAGAATTATTAGTATATTAGATGAGATTTACAAAGACATAGCTCAGTATTTTGGTACAAGTGTTCAGGAAATGATAATTTTTTTCAAAAATAAAAAAACCCCAACAGTTCCACTTAACATGATTTCTGCTTATCTCCTTCAGGTGAATGAGCTCCAGAATTTGTCAAGTGCAGAAGTTGTTGTTCCCCGTGACCAGACTCCTGATGAGAATGACCAAGTGGTCGTCAAAATAACTGGTCACTTCTATGCTTGCCAGGCAAGTGGGCTCCAGTGTGTCAGGGCAGCTCTGCAGCTGCCTTCGCAAATGGAAGCCATTCTCCCATGGGTGTCTCCATGCCATATAAATATTCAAGGCTGTGTTTGATGCTTAATACATTAAATCCCCCTTTCAGCAGGTGATTTTAGGGATTCTGCTAGCAAACTAATTAGTATGTATCTTTAATCTTCAAATTTTAATTTGAAGTTAATTTTTAAAATGGAAGAGGTAAAATAACTTCCTGCAATATTTGATCAGGTAGAAGTTTCAAGGCCCTCTCCTTTTGCAGGTTGCCCAGAGAAAAATTCAGGAAATTCTGACTCAGGTAAAGCAGCATCAACAGCAGAAAGCTCTGCAAAGTGGACCATCTCAGTCAAGGCGGAAGTGAAGGCTCAGGAAATAGCCCACCACAGAGGCAGACGCCAAACCAAAGACAGACTGCTTAACCGACAGCCGGGCGCTGACCCCTTACCCAGCATCACATGCACAAGTTTTTACCTAGCCAGTTGTTTCTGAGGACCAGGCAACTTTCGAACTCCTGTCTCTGTGAGAATGTATACTTTATGCTCTCTGAAATGTATGACACCCAGCTTTAAAAAAAAAAAAAGAAAAAAGAAAAAAATGAGGGGGGAGGGAGGGAAAGAGACGAACTCTGCACTTCCCTTTTGTTGCATTTCTCAGTATAACAAATATCTAATTTTTTAAAATATTCATTTCTCCATGATGCCAGAAATTGGTTTAAATGGTGCATTCATGAAACTCAAATAAAACTAGATTGCTCCTAAGTCCAATTGTTAAAATTGGATCAGAACAGAGTTATTACAAGTACTTAAATGTTAACCTATTAGCATAGAAAAACTGTTCTCAGTTTAACACTAACATAAATAACCTAAGGGAAGTGCTGAATGGTGTTGGCAGGGGTATTAAACGTGCATTTTTACTCAACTACCTCAGGTACTCAGTAATGCAATGAAAGCAAAATTGTTTTGTTTTTTTTTTCTGAAAATTTTATATACTTTATAAAGATAAGTCCAACTGTTTTTTAAAAAATAAATTTAATTAGCTAACAGGCAAATAACTGAAAAATTTTACTTCTGGCTGGCGACAGTAAAGCTGGAAAAATTTCACGTTTTTTGAGGCTTCTGACAGTTATTAGTTGGAAAATCCAATAAATGTTCAGTGATACGGAGCAGTGCCTATATTTGGAGAGCAGCGAATACCTTTTGTTTGTGGTAGGGAAGTTTTTGATGGTACTAACAGAGCAAAGTGGTTGCAGGAGGTTTTGGAACGACTAGTTTTAAATGGCTTCAGGAGACTTGTTTTTCTGTTTGGCTATGTGATTGAATGCATAAATGCTTTGTGCTTTTGACTATCACTACCTAAAGTAAGTGTATCTATGGAGACATGCAGCCCCCATGAACTTAATCAGTTGACTGGCAGGAAGAAAGCTTTAGCTTGCCTTACAGGATGCTTAGTTTGCCAATACACTTCGGACCAGTTGGTCTATGCTTGGAGCAGACCCCAAAAGAGTTGCTTTGTGAAGATCAGTGGGGCAGTCAGATGGTGTGACAGTGTTTAAAGGCAATAAAAAGGCTACATCTCCATGTGCCAGGCACTGTCATGAGCCTCAAAGTAAGCTGTTTTGAAGATTTTAAGCAATGATAAATCAAGATAAAGGAAAGGCCACCTACAATATTATATACAGTGCAGGAGGATTTCTGTATTCTCTGCAACCAGTTATCTGAAAATAAGTCAAAAGATAGAAAAAGAAGAACTTTGGAAATATAATTTCAATGACTGTGATAATACATTTGACCTTTGCTACTGAACGCATTCACCCATTCCTTAACTTGATGGCAAAGCCTGGTATGTACAATTACATGGGTGTGAGTGGTCTCCGAGGCCACGCTGCTCTCAGAATTGTGTTGCTTTTGTTCATTAAATAATCACAGTCATCATATAATACTGATCTGAAGGGCAGATATAACCCTTAAAGTATCATTTTGCTTCATTTGTATTTCAAGATGAATTTCTACACGGACTAGGTAAGTTTTTCTGAAGATCACTGTATCAATTAAACATTTTGAAAATGACTTGAAATGTTTTTCTAAATGTTTTCAGAAAACCAGTTTATTTTGTAGTTTTAGCCAAAAAGTGCCCTTTTTGTCACGGAATTCATCAAGCGTTTGTTTTTTCTATACAATGAATTGCTTAAAAGAAGTAATGGACTGGCTTTCTGGTTGGATTTTGGGTAAAATGGGCTTAAGGCCAGAGCTCTTCCTCAGTATTTGATTTTTCAAGCTTTTTTTAAAAATACAGATAGGTGCTACATTTATATCTGCCTGTTTAAATTCTGTCATATTTCTCTTCTAGCCTTCTAGTGTGGCAAATCATGTTTTCCTTTCAATGAAGCATTGGTAATGGAGTATCTGGTAATACTAGGAGGGAATTCTGTAATTGAGTTGTACTCGCCACATATGGATCATTCCTCATCTGTAATGTGCCCCCAATGCAGCTCCATTATCCAGATACTTTGATGCAGAATAAAGTACTTCATTATTAGGTGCAGCCTGGTGTGTAGTACGTTTTATTTTTGGCATTTCAGATTACTGTGAATGTCCTGAATTTCATCAAAATGTAAACTTCGTATTACTAAAAATCCATGTCAATCTCGAGGTAGGCACCAGTATCTACTACTGGCCTTACTGTGAACCTTGATGATAATACTGTTACATGTGAACTGAGAGTGGAAAGGTAAGTTACAGGACCTGTGGGGTGGTTTTGTTTTCTGCTTTGGCTATACTATTCTATAGAATAAGATTTAAACTTAAGATTACACTCTGAACTAGTTCAAGTTAAACACAGGAGCCAATGCAACTTCTAGGCAATCTGCTGGAGTCTCAGGAATAAAGACAATATATTTAATTGGAATTGTAGGTAAGTGAGCTAATTTTCATGCCATGAATCATTATATTCAAATTAGCTCACTTACCTACAATTCCATGTGTCAGGATTAGAACCCAAAGAGAATACCTGTTTTCGTAACAACTAATTAGGTTAAAAGAAGTGACTCAATCCAAATTTGAAATGACTAAAGCAGTTCATTTTATTCATATTTGAACTCCACAGGAGTCAGAGACGAAGGGCCATCTTCTATTCCAAGAATGAAGTCTTCAGGTAAGGTCTCAGGTGCTATTTGAGCTAACTGGTCATCATAAGAACGCAGGGTCCATAGTTTTTCTAATTCATAGGCTCCTCGGGTTTCTGGAAGCATCAAATGGACCACCATGCTGCCTACCACGGACAGATAAGAATCGCAAGTGAAGAAGCAGTTCATTTACTTTACCCTTCTGATCTCACAAACCTGTGACAGAGCAGTGGTTCTCAAAGTGTGAACCCCAGATCAGCATTACCTGAGAACTTACTAGGAATGTAAATTGTGGACACCATCTAGCAAAAAGACTGAAGTGATGCTGTGCTTTGCTCAGTGCACCACATGTAATACCACTTGGTAGACAGTCCAAAAGTACTGTAATTCTGCACAGCCTGTGAGCAAAGCGCTGGCAGAGTTCTATCTTAGAAATACTGTCTCCTGGAACGAAGAGACAGTTTGCTTACAACAGTGGTTCTCAATCAGGGACTTTTTTTTTTTAATTTCACCTTTTTTTTAAATTGAAGGATAATTGCTTTACAGAATTTTGTTTTCTGTCAAACCTCAACATAACTCAGCCATAGGTATACATATATCCCCCTTCCTTTTGAACTTCCCTCCCATCCCCCTCTGCATGCCACCCTTCTAGGTTGAAACAGAGCCCGTTTGAGTTTCCTGAGAAATACAGCAAATTTTCGTTGGCTTTCTTACTTTACATATGGTGATATGTTTCCATGTTACTCTTTCCATACCTCTCACCCTCTCCTCTCCTCTCCCCCGACCACAAGTCTATTCTCTGTTTCTCCACTGCTGCCCTGTAAATAAATTCTTCAGTACCATTTTTCTAGATCCCATATATATGCGTTAGAATACGGTATTTATCTTTCTCATTCCGACTCTAGGTTCATCCACCTCATTAGAACTGACTCAAAGGCATTCTTTTTTATGGCTGAGTAATAAAATCCTCCACTGTGTATGTGTATCGCAACTTCTTTATGCTATCATCTGTTGATGGACATCTAGGCTGTTTCATGTTACAGCTATCATAAATAGTACTGTAGTGAATAATGGGATACACGTGTCTTTTTAATTTTGGCTTCCTTAGGGTATATGCCTAGGAGTGGGATTGCTGGGTCATGTGGTGGTTTGATTCCTAGTTTTTTAAGGAATCTCCATACCGTCTTCCATACTGGTTGTACCAATTTACATTCCCACCAATAATGCAAGAGCATTCCCTTTTCTCCACACCCTCTCCAGCATTTATTGTTTGTAGACTTTTTCTTCTTTTTTTTTTTTTTTACAAATATGGAATGCTTCACGAATTTGTGTGTCATCTTTGCGCAGGGGCCATGCTAATTCTCTGTATCGTTCCAATTTTAGTATATGTGCTGCCGAAGCGAGCACTGTTTGTAGACTTTTTGATGAGGGCCATTCTGACCTGTGTGAGGTGATATCTCATTGTAGTTTTTGATTTGCATTTCTCTAATAATGAGCGTCCATCAGGACATTTTTAATTTTCACCTTTACAGGGTGCAGAGAGGAGAAAGGATGCTGCTCAACATCCTACGACGCACAGAGTATTCCTCCCTGCCCAAAATGCTAACAGTGGTGTGGCTGAGAAACCCTGATGGACACAGCCTTGGCAGAGTGTTTCTTCCAGTGTGACTGTGGGCCTGCTTCCTGCACACACTCGTCACAGGGTTCATCTCTCTCAACCACGGGTGCAGGTGTCATCTGGTCACAAAATGCTGCTTGATGTTGCTACTGCTCTTGCTGAGGAACAAGTATATTTTATCAACCCCTGAATAACTCCTTTAGCTCACAAGAAGGTTTCAGAGCCTGCACAGTTCTACAGGTACTGCTTTTACCTTTGTATTAAGTACATTCTGGGGAATTACTTTAAAACTATGTATATATTAATTTTCAAGTCTGTTAGGTCTTCTCAGAATACCAGTCTGCTTTTCTTATCGTTCCCTGTGCCTAGAATGCCCTACAGGAGTTACTTAAGGCCAAGGTTCTATGTACACCAAGGAGCCTTCTACTGCTCCTTGGGTAGAAGTTGGGGATCTCTCCCATGTTATTCATCCTGTTCTCCATCAGCTTTCTGACCTGTGTGGCTACTTAATACACACTAGGGAGAAGGCAATGGCACCCCACTCCAGTACTCTTGCCTGGAAAATCCATGGACGGAGGAGCCTGGTAGGCTGCAGTCCATGGGGTCACTAAGAGTCAGGCACGACTGAACGACTTCACTTTCACTTTTCACTTTCATGCACTGGAGAAGAAAATGGCAACCCACTCCAGTGTTCTTGCCTGGAGAATCCCAGGGATGGCGGAGCCTGGTGGGCTGCTGTCTACGGGGGTCACACAGAGTTGGACACGACTGAAGCGACTTAGCAGCAGCAGCAGGTGAGATGAGGATTTCAGATGTGAAAAAGCCCAAATGTCTTAAAACCAAAGAAAACTTAAAACAACTATCAAAAACTTTTTGTGGAAAAACACCCAGACCGTGATCCTTTTACAGCTGAACATAGTTTGAGATGAATGCATTGTCAATTGATCTGTAGAGTGTGCTAGAGTAACTTACCAAAGTCCACACAGAGCCAGTCATCAGTGTCCTTCCCTTCGATCTTAACATGAGGCTCACTTTCATGTTTCAGGTGTTTGTACTGAAAAAAGCCAAGTCACATGTTAAAGGGGAGGAGGTTGAGGGAACTCTGTTCTTACTGAGGAGTCTTGGACTTATTTGGGAACATGCTTATTCATTCCTCAGAGCTATGCCAAACCCCTTAAAAACAACTCTCCCCTTAAATCCTATCCACATCCTCCAGCTCTCTGCTGAAGCCCAAACCATTGTGATAGGCAATCAAAGTGCTTCTGAGGTGGACAAGCCTAAATTCAATATCCAGTCCCCACCACCTTCCTTCTGTCCATCACAGCTTCCCTTCACCCTTGGGAGGCACATGCTTCTTCCTGTTTCAAGGCTCACGCTATTCAAATGCACCCCATATTTAATACAGCACTATTTACAATATCCAGGAGATGAAAGCAACCTATATGTCCACTCACAGAAAAATGGATGAGATGTAGTACATATATACAATGGAATATTACCCGGCCATAAGAAGGAATGAAACTGGGTCATTGGTAGTGATGTGGATGAACCCAGAGTCTGTTAATAGTGAAAACAGGAAGAGAAAAACGTCACATATTAACGTTAATATTTTGTATTCTATATTATGTAGAAAAAAGGTACCGATGTAGAAGAGCAAATAGGTGGGTGCAGGGAAACAGAAGGCTAAAACAAGCTGGGAGAGCAGCACTGCCCTGTGTGAAACAGTGGCCAGGAAGCTGCCGCACGGTGCGGGGAGCAGTTCGGTGTTTTCTGATGACCTAGAGGGGTGGGGTAGGGAAGTGGTGGTAGGAGGGAGGCACAAAGGCAGGGGCTGTATGTATACATACAGCACTGTAAGGCAGTTATACCCCAAATAAAAATGAATTTTAAAACAGATCAGTAATCTTGAAAAAAATTAAAAATACAGTTTTCTCAGGGTAATCAACAAGAAAAACCCACCGAAATGTTCATGGCAGCACTAATTACAATAAACAGCCAGGAGAGAGAAGCAACCTGTGGGTAAAGAAGATGTGGTACGTGTATACAATGGAATATCACTGAAGCATAAAAAAGAACGGACTTGGGTCATTTTAGTAAATGTGCAGACTAGAGTGTCACACAGCAATGATCGGAAAATATATAACATACATGAAATCTAGAAAAATGGTACAGATTAACTTATTTGCAGGACAGGAACAGAGAAGCAGATGTGGAGAAAAGACACGTGGACACGGAGAGGGGAGGGTGGGGTGAATAACATAACTCAGCCATGAAAAGGAACAAAATTGGGCCGTTTCTAATGAAAGTGTTAGTCACTCAGTCGTATCCGACTCTTTGTGACCCCATGGACTGTAGCCCACCAGGCTCCTCTGTCCATGGAATTCTCCAGGCAAGAGTACTGGAGTGGGTTGTCATTTCCTTCTCCAGGCGATCTTCCTGACCTGGGGACTGAATCCAGGTCTCCTTCACTGCAGGCAGACCCTACCAAATGAGCCACCAGGGAAGACCAACTAAGAGAAAATATGGAATCTGGAAAAATGGTACAGATGAACTGACGGGACAAAAATGTAAGCAGAAGTAGAGAACCACAAGTGGACACAGGCGAAGAGAGGGGTGGGACGAACTGAGAGAGCAGAGTTGCTAATATATGCACTGCCCTGTGTAAGCAGCTGCAGTACAGACAGCTTAGCTCATGTTCCACAGTGGCCCAGAGAGGTAGGATAGGGAAAGGTGTGCATGGGAGGGAGGCTGGCGAGGGTATATGTATACTTAGAACTCATTCACAGTGCTGTATAGCAGAAACTAACACCAATGTAAACCAAATATCCTCTGATCACCATAATCTACGGGGAAAGAAAGAAGAACTATCATATGACCCAGCAATCACAATACAGGATGGATCTCACATCACCTAGAGAAAACCACAGTTCAAAAACACACGTACCCCACTGTCCACTGCAGCACTATTTATAACAGTCAGGACATGGGATCAACTAGATTTTCATCCACAGATGAATGGATAATAAGATGTGCTCCATACACAGAATGGAGTATCATTCAGTGAGGAACTAAACTGGGTCATTTGCAGTGATGTGGGTGTACTGAGAACCTGTCACACAGGTGACGTATGTCAGAAAGAACCAAATATGGCATATTAACACACATGCATAGAATCTAGAAAAATGGTAGAGAAGACCCTCTGTGCAGGCTGTGACGGTCACAGAAGCACAGAAGGGACATGTGGGCACAGGGAGAGGAGGCTGAGATGCGCTGGGAGCGCAGTGTAGACACAGACACACACTGCCACTGCAGTGAACCAGCAGTCAGCCACTGAGCCCGTGGGAAGCTGCCGTGCAGCTCGCCTGGTGCTCTGTGATGACTAGCAGGGTGGGATAGACGGGGTGGTCGCAGAGAGGCACAAAGGGAGAGGATCTATGTATATAGATGGCTGGTTCACTTTGTTGGACAACAGAAACACAATATTGAAAAGCAATTATAGTTCAATTTTTTTTAATGTAACTATAAAAGGATCAGTAACCAAAAAAAACATGGTCCTACCACACAATCCAGCAATCCCACTACTGGGAATGTAATCTGAGAAACCATAATTCAAAGACACAAGCAACGCCGATGCTCACTGCTGCACTACTAAAATGTCCAGGACATGGACATGAATGGATAAGACAGTGTGGTCCATATATACAAAGGAAATTACTAATAAAATGGACACAACTGAGTCACTTGTAGTTACATGGATGGAACTGGAACATCAGAGTGATGTAAGCAGGAAAGAGAAAACTGAGTATCACATTAGCACATATACATGGAATCTAGAACAGTGGTACAGGAGAACCTATTTATAAGGTAAAAGCAGAGGCACGGAAGCAGAGAATGGACTTGCGGGCACAGGGGAGGGGGAGCCGGGGGACAAACTGGGAGAGTAGTCTTCACACACACTCCCGTGTGTAAGCGACAGCCGCTGGGAAGCTGCTGTACCGCACAGTGAGCCCAGGGAGGTGCTGTGATGACCTGCAGAGGTGGGACTGGGTGGGTGCGATGGGGGGAGGCTCAAAAAAGGGGGACATATCTACACATACAGAGGATTCTCCTTCTGGGACAGCTTTACAATATTGTAAAGCATATATACTCCAATTAAAAATAAATTTTAAAAGATCATTTATCATGAAAAAGAAAATAGAAATAGCATATGACTCAGAAATCCCATTATTAGGGATATACCCTGAGAAAATGATAATTCAAAAAGACATGCACCCTGCAGCACTGTTTGCAAAGCCAAGGCATGGAATGCACCTAAATGTCCATCCACAGATGAACGGATAAGATGTTGAAAATTTGGAATATTTGGAAATGACACAGTATTTTTAGCAATAAAAGCAATGAAATTGTGCTATCTGCAGTGATAGGATGGGCCTAGAGTCTTACAGAGTGAAGTAAAAAAGACAAAATCAAATATCATATTAAGACGTATACATGGAATCTGGAAACTGGTACAGATGAACCTATCTGCGGGGCAGGAACGGATGCAGAAGCAGGGGACGAACATGTGGACCTGCGGGAGGGCAGGCTGGGCTGAACCGGCGGCGTGGCACTGCCACGTCTACACTGCCGTAAGTAAATGCACAGCTCCCGGGAGCTGCTCCCCAGCACAGGGAGCCCCGCGCCATGCTCTGCGCAGGCGCGGGTGCGTGTGATCTGGTGGGCTGGAAGGGAGGCTCCAGAGGAGGGGACCGATGTGTACTTCCTTCACACTGCTGTAGAGCAGGGACTACCGCAACACTGAACCAATTACACGCCAATTAAATATGAATTAAAAAACCGAAAAAACTAAAAACAGGACTTCCGCGTGAATCAGCAACTGCCCTGTGTGCATACCCAGAGAAAACCATAACTGGAAAAACCCGCAGCACAGTGTTCACTGCGGCACTATTCACAACAGCCAAGACATGGAAGCAACGTGAATGGCCTCCACAGACGAATGGCTGAGAAGGTGCGGTGCGTACACACATGGAATTCCACTCGGCCATAAAAAGGAAGGGAGTTGGCTCATTCGTAGACATGGATGGAACTAGAGTCTGTTGTACAGAGTGAAGTAATAAGTCAGAAAATCAAACCGTGTATATTAACACATATATGGCATCTAGAAAAAACAGACATATAAACATACATGCAGGTCATGAAAAGAGTTGCAAAAGTAGAGAACAGACACGTGGACATGCATGAAGGGGAGGGTAAGAACAACTGAGAAAGTAGCCCTGCATATATACACTGCCACTGAAAAATACCTAGTAAGTGGGAAGTTGCTGTAGAGCTAGAGACCTTAGCTTGGTGCTTTCCTAGAAGGGTGGGATAAAGAAGGCTGGGGTGGGAGGCAGTCACAAATGGAGGGGATTATGTATAAATATAGCTGATCACTCTGTTGGACAATATAAGCTAACAAAACATTCTAAATCAGAGTCTAGTTAAAAATTCAAATTAAAAAACTAAAAGAAGATCAGTAATCTTAAAAAGAAATTAAGAAGAATTACCATAAGCCCCAGCAGTCACATTTCTGGGCATAAAATCTGAGAAAACAATAATTCAGAAGGACATAAACACCCCAATGTTCAATGAAGCACTATTTACAATATCCAGGACATGGAGGAAACCTAGATGTCCATCCACAGACGAGTGAATTAAGAAGATGTGGTACATACATACAATGGAACATTATTCAGCCATAAAAAGGAACGAAACTGGGGTCATTTGTAGAGCTGTGGATGGTCCCTGACTCTGTCATACAGAGAAAACTCAGAGAAAAATGAATATGATTTATTATCACAAATATATGGAATCGAGAAAAATGGTACAGATGAAACGATCTGCAAAGCAGGAACAGACAGAAGTGGAGAACAGACACATGGTCATAAGGGAAGGGAAGGAGGGTATGCCCTGGAGAGGAGCTCTGCCATGTATGCACTGCCGTGTGTAAACAGTAGCAGGTAGCTGGTGGGCTGCTGCTGTGTACCACAGGGAGCTCAGCTTGGTGCTCTGTGATGACAATAGCGGGATGACGTGGGCTGGGGTACAGGGAGGCTCAAAAAGGAATGTATGTGTACAAATAGCTGATTCCTTTTATTTTGAACAGCAGAAACTAACACAATATTGTAAAGCAATTATACTCCAGTTAACATATAGATTAAAGAAAGAGAAGATCGCTAATCTTGAAAAAAGATTAAAAATTGAACTACCATATCACAGCAATCCACTACCGGTATATACCCTGAGAAAACCATCATTCAGCAGGCACAGGCACCCCAACACTCACTGCAGAACTAATTACCAAAGTCAGGGAATGGAAGCAACCTAGAGGTGAATGGACAATGATGTGGGACGCACACAATGGAACATTACTCAGCCAATAAAAGGAACAGAGCTGTGCTATTGGCAGTGATGTGGATGGGCTAGACCCTCAGAGTGAAGTCAGTCAGCAAGGAAAATCAAGTAACAGATTAACACAAATATATGGAATCTAGAAAACTGGAACAGATGAACCTATTTGCAGGGGAAAAACAGAGATGCGGAAGCAGAGAACAAGTAGGTAGACACGAGGAAGGGGAAGGCGGGACAAGCTGGTAGAGCAGCTGCCGGATAAACTACCACGTGCGAAACTCACAGAGGGAAGCAGCAGCACAGCACGGAGCCAGCTCCACGCTCAGTGGTGCCCAGAGTGGCAGGGCGGGAAGAGGGCTGTGCGCAGGGGGCTCGGGGGGGGGGGGGGGGGGGTGTGTTTATAACTCATTCACATTGTTTCACAGCAGAAAATAACACTCAAAACCAAGTTTACTCCAATTAAAAATTAATTAAAATATAGAAAACCATAAAAACAGAATTGTCATGACCCAGCAATCCCACTACTAGGCATATAACCTAAGAAGACCATAATTCAACAAGACACACTGACCTCAATGCAGGACTATTTACAAAACCCAGGACATGGAAGCAGCCTATAGGCCCATAAACAGATGAATGGCCTAAGGTGTGGCAGGCCTCGGATTCAAGACGGTGGAGTAGAGGGACGTGCACCCATCTCCTGTGAGAGCGCCAAACTCACCACGAGCCGCTGAGCAACCGTCGACAGGAGGACGCTGGAACCTACTAGAAACAGATACCCCACGTCCAAAGACGAAGAAGCCACAGCAAGACGGCAGGGAGGCACAAACACGGTAAAACCAAATCCCATACCTGCCAGATGAGTAACCCACAAACCAGAAAACAACACCACCAAAGAAGTTCTCCCACTGTTGCGAGGACTCTAAACCACACGCCAGGCTTCCCAGCCTGGGGATCCGACAGAGAGCCTGGCAATCCCCAGGTAATTTCACCGGAAAGCCGAAGGGATTCAATTACAAGACTTCCGCAGGACTAGGGGTGGGTAGACCCCAGTCTCAGAAGGCACAAAGAAAACCTTGTGTGCACCAAGACGCAGAGGAGAGGAGCAGTGACCCCACAGCAGACTGAGCCAAATCTCCCTCCGAGTGTTGGAGGGCCTCCTGCAGGGTGTGGGCTGGCAGGGGTTCATCACAGGGACGTGGGCACTGGCAGCAGCTTACCCCCTTGGAGTAAATAAACCCTCTTGGGGGTCACCATTAACCCTACCAGAAAGTCCACAGACCTCAGGGCTGGGTCGCCTCAGGCCAAAAAGGTATCAGGGAGAGAGTGCAACCCCATCCACCAGCACACAGTTGGATCTGAGCAAAGCCCTGCCCACCAGAGCAAGACCCAGTTTTTCCCCACCACAGTCCCTCCCATCAGGAAGCTTACACAAGCCTGGCCCCCTCCATCAGAGGGCAGACAGAAGAAACAAGAAGAATCGCAGTTCTACAGCAACTAAAACAAAAACCACATTACAGAAAGTTAATCATGATGAAAAAGCAGAAAGTTACGTCCCAGATAAGGGGACAAGACAAACCCCCCCCCCCCCCGCACACACACACACAAAACCAACTAAATTAAGTAAAGGTAGGCAACCTTACAGAAAAAGAGTTCAGAATAATGACAGCAAAGATGATTCAGAATATCAGAAAAAGAATGGAGGCAAAGATTGAGAAGATGTGAGAAATGTTTACCAAGGCCTACAAGAACTGAAGCACAAACAAACAGAAGGAAGCAAACACCAGAAGGAATCACTAGCAGAATAACTGAGGCAGAAGAACGGATAAATGACCTGGAGGACAGAATGCAGAAATCACCACCACAGAACAGAATATAGAAAAAAGAACGAAAAGAAATGAAGACAACCTAAGAGACCTCCGGGACAACACTAAATGCACCAACATTAGCATTACAGGGGTCCCAGAAGGAAGAGACAGAGCGGACCTGAGAAAATATTTGAAGACATAATAGCTGAAAATTTCCCTGACATGGGAAAGGAGATAGTGAACCAAGGCCAGGAAGCAGAGACAGTCCCAGGCAGGATAAACCCAAGGAGGAACACACTGAGACACACGGTAGTTAAACTGACAAAAATGAAAGACAGAGATAAAATATTAACAGCAATGAGGGAAAGACGACAACATACAACGGAACTCCCATCAGTGTATCAGCTGATTTCTCAATCAAAACTCTACCAGCCAGAAGGGAATGGGAGGATATATTGGAAGTGAGGAAAGGGAAGAATCTACAACCAAGAATACTCTATCCAGCAAGACATTCATTCAGATTTGATGGAGAAATCCGAAGCTCTCCAGACAAGCAAAAGTTAAGAGAATTCAGCAACACCACACCAGCTTTACAACAAATGCTAAGGATACTTCTCTAGGCAGAAAACAAGGAAAAGATGTACCTACAGAAAATAAACCCAGAACAATTAAGAAAACAGTAATAGGATCATACACATCGATAATTACCTTAAATGTAAATGGATCAAATGCACCAAAAGACACAGACTGAGCAGATGGAAACACGTGCACGTATGCACTTCCACTTACCACATCACTCCGCTTGACACCCCCATTGTATGTAATTATTTTATATTGTTAGGCTAACCATGCTCCTGTTATGGTTTGCAATTGCAATTATCTTTTATTTTTTATCTGGCTATTGGTTGTGAAAACTGATAAACATCTTTCAATATTGTGACTATGTAACTATTACTCACTTAAGTGTATCATGATTGGTCAACAGAAAAATAAGAGAATTCTATATCACCAAAACCACCACTTAATAGAAAACCTTATAAGCACTTTTTAAAATCCAAATGCAGATCAAAATTATCTTGGAATTTTTTGAAAAATACAAATACCCAGGTATTGCTGTATTTTGGTCAGAGTTCCAGGTATGTTTCTAATGAACAGCCATGTTTAAAAACAACTGGACTATATGAGGATCTTATCCAATTTATTTCATTTTTCAAATTTCACTTTCAGTGCTCCCATTTCATTTAGTTTGTTTTCCACTTTCTCCATCTCTTTTTTTGGATGTTTTTTCTCAAGGCTTTATCAAGCATAGAAGAAAAGCCCTCGTATACATATATATAGATAATATGTATAAATTATATATATTTTAGAAAACTTACAGGTTTTGCCTAACTAAAAAATTTATCAAATTAATATCTACATTTTGATTCCACTTGTTTGATTTAGTATAAACAGAATGCTAGATTTCTAATTTTAAAAAAAAAGATATCCAAAAAGTACCAAAGATTCACTATACAGCACATAGAACTATAATCAATATCTTATAATAACCTAAAATGGAAAATAATTTTAAAAATAATGTATGCATAACTGAATGAGAAGAAAAAAAAATTCTACTCTTTGAAATTTAGTACTGCTTATCTTTTTTCCAGTTTTTCTAAATGTCCTATGGACATATGAGATATAAAATTTTAAATATATTTGTGTAGGATATAAGATTAATATAAATAGAAATCTATTATATTTTAAATTATTAATGACATCATTCAAAATGCCTTTATTATTTTTTCTGCACTTGATAAAATATTCTCAGAAAAATGTTAATACGTCTCACTATGACTATATTTTTTTTCTTTTCCCTATTTTCTTCTGATTTTTGCTTTATGTATTTTTGCTTCTTTGTTATTAGGTGTCTAATGGTTTATGATGTCTATTCTTTGTGAATTGTACCTTCATTAAGAATATTCATCTTTCATTTAAAAATAGATAATTGTCCCCAAAAACGATGTGGGGGGTGTGTGTATGTATGTATGTATATATACATATGTACCCAATGGAGTATTATTCTGCCATAAAAAGGAACAATACTGGGTCATTTGCAGTGATGTGGGTGGATCTTCACTCTGTCATACAGAGTCAGAAAAACAAGTACCATATATTAACATACAGACGTGGCATGCAGAACAATGGTACAGATGAGCCTACCTGCAGGGCAGAAATAGAGACGCAGCAGTAGAGAATGGGCATGTGAACCCAAGGGAGGGGCGTGTGAAACAAACTGGTAGAGTAGCGTTGCCACGTAAGCATCACCATGTATAGAATACAGCAGTGGTGGGAAGCTGCGGTGTAGCACAGGAGACCCAGCTCGATGCTCGGTGATGACCCAGACGGGCACGGTGGAGGGTGGGAGGGAAGGGATATATGTATACTTATAACTTATTCACACTGCTGTACAAAAGAAACTACATAACAATGTAAACCAATTTAAATCCAATTAAAAGTAAATTTTATTCATGAAACAAAACTAAAAATGGAACTATCACGTAATCCAGTGACCCCACTACTGGGTATATACCCAGAGAAAACCATAATTCAAAAAGACACACACGTCACAATCTTCACTGCATCAGTATTCACCATAGCCAGGACATGGAAGCAAACTAAATGTCCATTCACAGATGAATGGATAAGCAGATATGGTGTACACACACACACACACACACAATGGAATAATACTCAGAGATAAAGAAGAATGAAATTGGGTCATTTGTAATGATGTGGATGGAACTAGAATCTGTCATACAGAGTGAGGTAAGTTAGAAAATCAAATATTGTATATTAATACATACATGGAACCTAGAAAAATGGTACAGATGAACATACGTGCAGGGCAGGAAAAGAGTCCCAGAAGTATTCACCAGACATATGGACATGCGGGAAGTGCAGGCAGGGCAGGATGAATTTAGAGACAAGCAATGAAATATACACAGTGTCATGAGTAAGACAGGCAAGTAGTGGAAGCTGCTCTACAGCCCAGGCAGCTCAGCTCAGGGCTTTGTGATGGCGTAAAGGGGTGATGGGACGGAGGGCATGGCAGTGGGAGGGAGCCCCACAGGGAGGGTATATATGTACACATGTAGGTGATTCGCTTTGTTGGACAGCAGACACTAACAACATTGTAAAACAATCGCACTCCAATTAGAAAATAAATTTTAAAAATAAAAGATAATTAATGTGGTTAAAAAAAAAAATCTTAAAAACACAACTACCATATCCCCAAGCAATCCCACTCCCAGGTATATAATCTGAGAAAACCACTAAGTCAAAAAGATATATGCACCCCAATATTCAACACATTATTTACAATATCCAGGACATGGAAGTAACCTAAATGCCCATCCACAGATGAATGGATGAAGATGTGGTATGTATAGATACACAAGGGAATATTGCTCAGCCTATACACCCACAGAAAACTTTAACTGAAGAAGACACATGAGGCTTGCCTGGTGGCTCAGTGGTGAAGAATCTGCCTGACGTTGCAGGAGACATGGGTTCCAGCCCTGGCCTGGGAGGATCTCAGGTACTTCATCGTGACTAAGCCCGTGCACCGCAACAATTGAGCCCGTGCTCTGGGGCCCAGGGACCACAAGTGCTGGGCCCACACGCTGCAACCACTGAGGCTCGAAGCCCACAGGCCCTGGAGCCAATGCACCGAGAAGCCCACGCACCCCAACCAGAGAGTAGCCCCCGCTTACCACAACTAGAGAAAAGCTCAGGCAGCAAAAGAGACCCAGTATAGCCAAAACTAAATAAATAAATATAATTGTTTTTAAAAAAGACACGTGGTGCCCATGTTCACTGCAGCACTTTTTACAAAAGCCAGGATATGGAGTAACCTAGATGTCCGGCAACAGATGAATGGATTAAGAAGATGTAGTACATACATACAATGGAATATTATTCAGCCATAAAATGGAAAGAACCTGGGTCATCTGTAGTGCTGTGGATGGTCCTTGACTCTTAGAGGGTAACAGGCAGGAAGGCCAGGGGTCTCCAGACGGAGGAAACAGGCTGCAAGTGTCAGACACTTTTTCTCTCTGTTAAGCAGCAGAAGGAAGCAAACTACTCGTGTTATGTTTTCTCCCCTTCTCTATACAAATTTAAAGAGTTTTCTTTTAAAAGTATGTGTTGCCATGACAACACCTGGTTCCACCTGAACTTAACTTTTCTCAAACCATGAGCTAACCAATGCATTTTTCTTATGGAAATGTTTGTCTTAGCTATGTTAATGAACTACATATTTACCCCAGACTGTCTTCAAGTCAGTTCCACCTAAGACTCAGAATGGACCTGAAAAACCTGTATGTTTTACTCATACACTGTTCTCCTAATCTATGTTAATAAAATTAAATATTTACTTAGAAACCTGTCTTTCTTCAAGATTCATGTCAATCATTTTATGGCCCGGGATGACTCATCTGGTGCCAATGTTATTTCAAAATGCATGTTGTGGGTGAGGAGCCTGGTGCCACTCTGAGTTTTGAGACATCTCCTTTCTATAATTAACAGCTTGCTAGTAGCTGTATAACATCCGGCTAAAGACTAGCAGGTGGGCACTCTTTCTGCCCCCTTCTAATGTCTATGTCAGAAGCTTTCTCTATCTCTTTTATACTTTAATAAAACTTTATTACAGAAAAGCTCTGAGTGATCAAGCCTCATCACTCGCCCCAGATAGAATTCTTCTCCTCCGGAGGCCAAGAAACCCAGCGTCTTTCCTGGTTCAGCAACATCCTTTCATACAGAGTGAACTCAGAGAAAAACGAGTCTCATATATTAACACACATACATGGAATCTAGAAGAATGATACAGCCGAACTTACATGCAGGCCGTGAACAGAGCAGCAGAAGTAGAGAACGGGCATACGGACACATGGGACAGGGAGAATCAGACCAACTGGGAGGGCAGAGCTGCGTAAACACACTGCCAGGTGCAAAACAGCCGGCTAGCGGGTAGCTGCTCTACACCACAGCGAGTTCAGTTCACTGCTTTGCGATCACCCAGAGGGACGGAGAGGGGTAGGATGGAAGGGGCTGGGGTGGGAGGGAGGCCTAAACGGAAGGGATATATGTATATATAGGTGATTCACTGTTGGACAGAAGTAGTCAACACATCATTTTAAAGAAATTATATGCCCACTAAAAAATAAACAGAAGATCATTAATGACGAAAAAATCTAAAAACAGAACAACTATTTGCCCTAGGAATCTCTTACTGGGCATATAACCTGAGAAAACCATAATTTAAAAAAAAAACCACGCACGCACCCCAATGTTCAATGTTGTACTATTTACAATAGTCATGGAAGCAACCTAGATGTCCAACAACAGATGAATGGAATAGGAAGACATGGTACATACATACAGTGGAATATTACTGAGCCATAAAAAGGAAGGAACTGAGTCAGTTGAACTGAGGCAGATGTATCTAGAGCCTCTCACTCAGAGTGAACAAGTCAGAAAGAGAAAAAATAAATATCATGTATTAACACCTAATTAGAATCCAGAAATATGGTACTGATGAACCTATTTGCAGGGCAGGAATACAGACATGGATAGAGAAAAGACTTGTGGACACAGTGGGGGACGGGGACACTATTCATCACAGTGGGATGAACTGAGGCTAGCACTGAAATGTATACATTACCCCGTGTAAAACTGACAGCTGCTGGGAAGCTGCTGTGTAGCACAGGGAACTTAGCTCCATGCTGTGTGGTGACCTAGAAGGGTGGGATGGAGGCTCAAGAGGAAGGAGATACGGTTACACGCAGAGCTCAGTCTCTTTTTTGGATGGCAGAAACTAACACAACCCAATAAAGCAATTATACTCCAACTGAAAAAAAAGAAAACCTATGCAGAGCACTACTTTACATAAATCATAGCCAAGATCTTTTTTGATTCACCGCCTAGATTAATGAAAATGAAAAATAGAAGACACATGGGATCTAATTAAACTTAAAAGCTTTTGCACAGCAAACGAAACCATAAACAAGACAGAAAGAGAACCTTCAGAATGGGAGAAAATATTTGCAAAGGACACAAGTGACAAACGATTAATCTCTCAAGTACACAAGCAGCTCATGCAGTTCAATACGGAAAAAGAAAAAAATACACATGGCCAACACACACATGAAGAGATGCTCAACTTCACTAATTATTAGAGAAATGCAAGTCAAACTACAATGAGGCATCATCTCACACTTCAGAATGGCCATCATCAAAAAATCTACAAGCATTAAATGTCTAAGAGTGTGTGGAGCAAAGGGGACCTTCTTGCACTGTTAATGGGAATTTAAGTTGACACAGCTACTCTGGAGAACAGTATGGAAATTCCTTGAAAAACTGAAACTACAGAACAGCCATTCAGTTCAGCTCAGTTGCTCAGTCGTGTCCGACTCTTTGCGACCCCATGAACCGCAGCACGCCAGGCCGCCCTGTCCATCACCCACTCCCGGAGTTCACTCAAACTCACGTCCATCGAGTTGGTGATGCCATCCAGCCATCTCATCCTCTGTCGTCCCTTTCTCCTCCTGCCCCCAACCCCTCACTTTGGCATAAGGTGGCCAAAGTACTAGAATTTCAGCTTTAGCATCCTTTCTTCCAATGAACACCCAGGGCTGATCTCCTTCAGAATGGACTGGTTGGAACTACCGTATGACCCAACAATTCCATTACTGTACACATAACCTGGTAAAACCATAATTCAAAAATACACATGTACCCCAACGTTCACTGCAGCACTGTTTACAATAGCCAGGACATAGAAGCAACCTAGATGTCCAGCGACAGGGGAATGGACTAAGATGTAGTACATACATACAACAGAATATTACTCAGTCATAAAAAGGAGCGAAACTGGGTCATTATTAGTGATGTAGATGGACCTAGAGTCTATGATACAGAGTGAAGTAAGTCAGAAAGAGAAAAATAAGTATTGGATATTAAGGCACATATGTGGAATGTAGGTGAACCTATTTGCCGGGCGGGAACTGGAGGTGTAGAGAACAGATGTGTAGACGCAAGGTGGACGGCGGTGCGGGGGGGAGGGGAGGGGGACGGGATGAATTGGGAGATTGGGGTTGACATGTATACACCACCGTGGGTAAAACAGACAGCCAGGGGGAACCTGTAGGAAGGCTCCCACCTGGGCAGGGAGCTCATCTCAGGGCTGTGGTGACCTAGAGGGGTGGGATGGAGGTTCAGGAGGGAGGTGATATACTGTATTCTTAGAAGTGATTCACTTAGTTGTACAGCAGAAAGCAACACAACATTGTAAAGCAATTGTACCCCAATTAAGGAAAAAATGAAATTACTGTTAAGGGGAAGGGGAAAGGAAAAAATTGGGCAACTAACTGGGACTGACATATAGACAGTACTATAAAACAACTAACAGCAACCTACTTATAGCACAGGGACTCGACACAATACTCCCTAATGACCTAGAAAAGAGTGGATATATGTATATGTGGGGCTTGCCTGGTAGGAGAAAAAAACTGCAGATCAATATACTAGCAAACCAAATTCAACACCACATTAAAAGAATAATACACCAAGACCACATGGGATTTATTTCTGGAAAGTGAGGACGTTTCCATGTGAAAATCAACCAATGTAATAAGCCATATTAACAAAACGAAGAACAAAAACCATATAATCATCTCAAATACATGCAGAAAAACCGTTTAACAAAACTCAATACCCTTTCATGAGAAAAACTCAACAAAGATTAAAAAAAAAAAAAATCTCCTCAAGATAATAAAGGCCATATATGAAAAGCTCACAGCTATTAGCCATCATCCAACTCAGTGACAAAAAACTGGAAGTTTTACCTCTCAGATCAGGAACAAGACAAGAATGCCCACGTCTGCCACTTCCTATTCGACACAGTATTGAAAGTTCTAGCCATGGCCATTTGACCAAAGGAAAAGAAAAGAAAAAAGTAACCAAACTGGAGAGGAAGAGATAAAACTATCTCAGTTTGCAGATGACATGATCTTATACCATAAAGAAAACCATAAAGACTGTACCCAAAAAACCTGTTAGAAAAAATGGATTCAGCAAAGTTGCAGGATATGAGATCAACATCCCCAAATCAGTTGTGCTTCTGTATACTTAAAAAGCCACCTGAAAGGGAAATGAAGAAAACAATCCCGTTTGCAATAGAATAAAAAAGGATAAAATACTTAGAAATAAACATGACCAAAGGAGCAAGACTTGCACACTGAAAACTACACAACGCTGCAAAGACGACACCAACAAACAGCCGCCCTGTACCCATGAATTGGAGCACAATACTGTGCAGACCATCTACAGATTCAATACAACCAATCCCTGTAAATCCCCCAACTTTTTAAATAGAAACAGAAAAATCTATCCTAAAATGTGTATGTAATCTAAAGGGACCCCCAAAGAGCCACAAACAATTTTAAAAGGAAAGAGCACAGCTGGAGATCTCAAGCTTCCTAATTTAAAACCTTATCATACAGCTACATTAATCAAAACAGTCATCAAGACAGACTTACAGACCAAGTCAATAAAGAGCCCATATGTTCCAATGTTTTTTCAACAAGGGTGCCAAGTCCACTCAATAGGGAAAGACAGTCCTTTCAACAAACAGTGTTGGGAAAACTAGATACCTACATGCAAGATCTTAACACCGTCTGCTAAAACTAATTCAAAATGTACCAAAGATTTCAACATGAAACCTAAAACTATTCAACCCTTAGAGGAAAACAGTGGAGGGACTTCCCTGGCAGTTCAGTGGTTAAGACTGAAAGCTTCCACTGCAGGCAGTGTGAGTTCGATCCCTGGTCAGGGAACTAAGATCTCATCTGCAATGCAACACAGCCAAAACAAAGAAAACATGGTGGAAAAAGCCTCACAACACTGGATTTAGCAATGATTTCTTGGATATGAGACCAAAGGCAAGAACAAAAAAATACAGAACTTTTGTGCATCAAAAGACACTATCAGAGTAACAAGGCAACCTATAGAACAGGAGAAAATACATACATGACATAGGGTTTATATCCAGAATATTCAGAGAACTCCCGCAACTTCACAATTTAAAAAAAAAAAATTCAATTAAAACATGGACAAAGGACTGCATTCAAGCACTGCAAATGGGCTCATAACCATGTGAAAAGATTCTCAGCCTCACTAATTATCAGGGAAATGCAAATCAAAATCAGGAGTACTACTTCATGATCCTTAGACTGTCTCAGACAGTAAAGAATCTGCCTGCAATGCAGGAGACCCAGGTTCTATCCCTGGGTAGGGAAGATCCCTTGGAGAAAGTAATGGCAACCCATTCCAGGATTCTTACCTGGAGAATCCCATGGAAAGAGGAGCCTGGCGGGCTATAATCCATGGGGTCAAAAAGAGCTGGACATGACTGAGCAACTAAGAATTTCACACTTTCAGACTCATTTATCAACAAACTGGAAAATAAGTGGTGAGAAATCTGAACACCTGTGCACTGCTGGGGTATAGCTACTATGTTAAAGAATATGACACTTCCTCAAAAAATTCAACATATCATCACCATGATCTGGCAATTTCACTTCTGAAATAAAAGCAGGAACATGAACAGACAGTTCTCCACTCATCTTTATAGCAGCATTATTCACAATAGTCAGAAGACAGAAGCAACCCATATGCCCACCATGTGGGTGGATAAGATACAATTAAGTTATAGACATACGTTAAAATAAATATTTAGCCTTAAAAAGAAGAAAATTCTAACACATGTGACAACACAGAAAAACCTTGAAAAATATTATGCTAAGTGAAATAAGCCAAAATAGCAAATAGAGTATGATTCCACTCTAGGAGGTACTTATTAGTGTAGTCAAGTTCAGAGACGGAAAGCAGAATGGTGCTGCCAGGGGCTAGGGGAAGGAAGAATGGGGAGCTCTGGTTTAAGGTGTACAGAGTTTTCTGCAAGATGAAAAATGTTCTGGAGATGGATAGTAGTAACCGCCCTACAACAATGTGAATGTAACTAGTGCCACTTAACTGCACACCTAAAAATGACTAAAATAAGCTTCATGCGATATACATTTTACCACAAACAAAAACAACACTTTCTTGACTTTGCCCTTTTCTCCCTTTTCACCTAAAATTTTTGTAAAAGTCATTTCTATTCCCCTCCCTTGCTCTTCCACAGAAACTTTCTCTGAAAAATCTCTCATTCTTTTTACATCTCCAAGTTCAGCGGTCATTTCTAAGTCTCACTTACTCTATTCTACTGTTATATCTGACAGAGACCCTAAGGTCCTTTTTCCTCCATGACCTCCTAGTTCTCTTTGTCTCTCCAACTACCCTCCTTTTTAAGAATCTTCCTTTGTTCTGCCCTGCTGCACCAGGGTTTTGTTCTCAGTCTCCTTATTTTACCACTCTTCTCTAAGGCAATCCCAGCTACTCTTTTGGTCTTAACTGTCCCCTCAATGCCTAATTTTCAACAGGGTGAAATAAGTATGTTTCCCTGAATCAGCTTCCAAGTATATTTTCTTCCTCATTCTGATTCCTATTCAGTCTAGCTGGAAAATGAACTACCTTTTCCTTCCTCAACTAGACTTGTGATTTCAGAAGACAAGGACTAAATCTTTTCATTTGAATTAAACTCTAGGCCAGCACTATCCAACAGAACTTTCTGCAGCTGCGGAAATGTTTTATATTTGCACTGTTCAATACAAATAAGCCACATATGGCCACCTAAAGTGTGGCTAGTACAGCTGAAGACCTGAATTTTTAGTTTTAATTTATCGTTACAGTCACACAGGGCTAGTGGGTAACTGGACAGTTTTGCTCTAGAAATCCCTCAGTAATTCTGTATTCTAGTCTGCCTCAGGTTAGTACTTTTTTTCCTTGTCACAGAGACAAGAATATGAAAATAGCCTGACCCACTAAGGCTAGATATTGGTCCTTATAACTTTCACCATCAAAGAACATAAAACACTTGTGCCAGTTCTGGGTTTCTCATAAAATCTCTGGGACGGGTTTAGTTTTCAAGTGCTCCTCTTCAGTCTGATGCATTAACACTATTAAGTTAAAGATTTCAAAGAAAAAGAAAGCATCCTACCATTTTCACAATGTAGTAGGCCATGGCATGCAAGTGTCGAGTGGAAGTGCCACTACCAATCACAAAGTAATCTGTATATTTCATTTCTGGAGGAACTCTGATGACACAAATGTCTCTTGCATTTTCTTGCCTCAAAAGTGAAACCAGCATATCGATGTCAAACTTGGGACCAGCGTGATCTGAAACGCACAAAGATTTGGTTGTGTCAGGTGGCCAAGAGAAGACAGACATGCTGTGCACTCAGAAATGCAGGCAGCTGACAGCAAAACTGCTCCTCTGGGAAGGTGTTCAGGTCTGAAATGCTTTGCAAAACAACTGGGCCCAGGCCTCCTGGAAGTTGAACCTGGGCTCTGGCTTTATATAGCACTGCTCAACTTTTCTGGGAAGGTGCTCAGGTCACAGAGAGCCACCACATCCTTTCCTATTAGCAAATGCTAGTACCTTACACTAGCAATAATCGCTTCTGTTTCAGTACTTGAGGAAACAAGTAACACTGCTCGAGCAGAGAACCGCTACACAAAGAGAGGAGAACAGAAGCACAATGTGGGGAGGTGGTGATACCCTGGGACATATTAAACTGAACTCCAGCCAGAAAGGGTCACAGAACTAGCACTGGGAACTGGAAGCTCTTAGGTAGTATCTGGCCCACAACCTTCATCTGAGAAACTCAGACCTAGCCAAGTATGTGTGGCCCCAGACCTACCAATTCGAGGGCTAGAAGTTTAACAGCAGTTCTCATTCTGAACTCTCAAGTTTTTCTTACAATGTCATTTGGGTTATGTAACAACTGTTATCTGTGAAAATCACCTCCCCCCCGACCCCCACCTCTGGAGATTTAGATACTTGGATTGTCACCGTGATGTATTATAGCCTCTGGACTTACAGTTGTCTTAAGCTTTAAAGTTGACTCCCAAGGCCCTAGATGTTAACCTCTCCCTCTCATCTTTCACAGGTGTGATCTGTTTACCATCTCTCAAGCGTCTAAAAACGTACACAAACAGGAGGCCCTTAAATTGGCCATATCTCCTATTAGCGCTTCTTACTGCACCCTTTAGCCCCCAGCTCCTCCTCAGAACTCTCATGCCCCAACACTGTTGACAAGTCCATTTCTCGGGACCCTAGGAAGAGAGTGAAGGGAGGTGAGGACGCTGAGGGTGTGATGCCAAGAGTCCGGCGTGGCTATTCATTCAGACGGACGCCTGGGGTTTCGGAGACTGATTCAGTCCATCTTTTAGTCTCACTGAAATGCAAAGCTGGTGCCAACAACCTTTGCAGGCCCTTCTGGTTCTGCTTTGTAGAAGTTTTGTGATCCCAAGAAAAATGCAGAGAGGAGAACTCAGCATCCACGAAGGTCCCGCCTCCCCACTCCCGTACCTGCGGTGCCAGACTCCGGGAATCCCTCGTCGGCTGTCCCCTCCGCCTGCTCCTCCAGGCCTGGCCCGCCGTGCAGGCCGCGCGCTCGGTCCAGGGCCAGGCAGGCCCTACCGAGTGCTGCCCTCGCCATAGGCCTTCCCACGGCCAGCAGCCGAAGACGGGGCGTGGCACTAGCCGCGGGCCACGCGCGGGGGAACACGGCCCTGCAGCACAGCTGCGCCCCGAGCCGTAGCGCTACAAAACTGCCGGGCCCCATCGTAACAGCCTTGCGTCGACTCACGGGGCGGGGCTTAATGGGGCTCGTGCAGGTGTGCGGCTTTCGATTGGCTAGGTCAATGCGGCTGGGCACGGAAAATTGACGTCAGGAGCGTGGGCGTGGCCAGAAGGTGGGCCGTGGGCGGAATATGAAAACCAGGCAGGGGAGGAGGATGGTAACCCGACAGTGACCCGGAAGAATTTAGGTATTAGGAAAATATTAATTATTTTTTGACGTGACTTCGTAATTTACACTACATTTTTACTGTAATGATTCTGTTTCTAAACAAATAAGATTGCAAGCTTGAGGACTAATTTTACGTTTAGGTATAACACATTGATAAATATCTGAAGTAATGCATATCCATCAGAGTAAGTTTTTCTTTGATAATATTTTGAGTGATTTTTCTCACCAGAGGTGGTTATTCTAATTACTAACTAAGCCATAGTAACTGTATGTTCAATAGCAGTCTTCCACCAAACACCTGGATTTGCTTTTGACATTGGCACTTAAACATCCATAATAACGGACAATATGAAAATCATTATATCTTTCTAAATTAATATTTTACTAATTGAGTCTCTAGTGAATCAAACTTCTAACATTTCAAGTAAAAAAAAAGACATAAAATAAATTTAAACTAGGCAAGTTTTCCCTAGTTGGTTATGAATTTTTTTCCCACTTGGCTAGCGTTCACATGTTTCAAGTAAACATTCATTTGCTTTGTTCTTAATTCATTCTTTCTACATTTAAAAAATGCTTACTATACACAAGCTGCTGAAACTCATGAAGAGAAACAGTTTGCCATTAGCCTTCTTTGCCCAGTGGTGGTTTGTGTTTTATTACTGCTAAGGCAACAATACAAAAGTATTTTAAAATTTAGTAGGAGTTTTTGACTTTTCTAGAAAAGTGGACTAGAATTCTCCCAATATATTTGTATCTAATTCATAATCTAATATTTGGGAGAAGAGGAGCAAAAGGAAAGGAAATGTAATAGTTAATCCAATGTAAGCCTAAAATTCCCAATCTCTTAGGCTTCACTCCATGCCTTTTGCCTCCAGATCCATCTAGAAATCTGAAATTTGTCAAAATAGATAATTAAATAGAAAAGGGGTTGTGGAACAGACAGGTTAGTTTAAAAGGGGAGAGTTTTATCAGAAATTATTTTTACACATTTTAATAACAGAAATCAGAATGTAAACCTTAAGAAAAGAAGCCTTTCTCTTTCTCCTCACTCCAAGCTCTGTCTCACTACTGGATATACTGTTTCAACATCACTAGCAATCAAAGAAATGCGAATGAAAGCAACAAAGAGATCCCTTTTCCAGTCAATAAAATTGGCACCAATCAATAACATGTGGCAGTAGCAAGAGGGGATTGGCATTCTGATACATTGTGAAGGGGTGTAAAATGTCACTGCTCCTTTCTCGGAAACCTCAAAATACATCTCTTCTTTCTTCAAACAATTCTACTTCTGTGAATTTTTCCTTAGAAATAATTTTTCCTTTTCAATAAAATATCTAGATGCTAGGGAATTCCCTGGTGGCTCAGTGGTAAAGAGTTTGCCCACCAATGCCAGAGACAAGGGTTTGATCCCTGATCCCACATGCCTCAGAGTAGCTGGGCTTGTGTGCCACAACTATTGAGCCTGTGCACTAGAGCCTGGGACTCGCAACTACTGAGCCCCTGTGCTGAAACTGCTAAAGTGAGCGTGCCCTGGAGCCTCAACTACTGAGCCCACGTGCCGGAATTACTAAAGTGCGCGTGCCCTGGAGCCCCTGCTATGCAACAAGCAAGCCACTGCAATGAGAAGCCCATGCACCGCAACCAGAGAGAAGCCCCTTCTGGCCATAACTGGAGAAAGCCTGCATAGCAATGAATAAATATTTTATAAATAAATAAATAAAATTTAAAAATAAAATGTCTGGATTCTAGTAGTTTCAAAAGAAGAATTTAGGGATTAGGAATTAGATTTTGCAGGAGTCAGAGCACTAGCATTTTACGACTCACCTTGCGCAGCCTTGCACTGTAGTGACACACTCTTTGTATCGTTATTATTTTTTCTTGATGTCTCCATTCACCAAAATGTAAATAGTATGAAGGCAGAAATTTTTGTTTAGTAACTGTTCTCTCCATGGCGTCTAAAGCTGAATGTACAAAAGTTGCTTCTGTTGATGACATTGGAATTAGGGAATAGCCCCTTACCAAAGAAATTATCAAGATTCCCTCGCAAATTGGAAATCCCATGAGGAAAATCTGCTGTCCTGGGATGGGGTTGGGTGGGAGGCAGAGGTAGAAAGGACCATTTGGAACACATGTTTAGATCAGCCCTTAGTTACCCTCCCCAGTGGACTTGTTTTATGCCAATGGACTGCACCCTGGGGCTCACCTCAGTGAGAATAAGGAATGCGAGTTGCAGTTCAGGATTGAATTGTAGGATGTGAGAGCTGAAAGAAACCAGGGAGGAAAACTGATTGGCCTGTGGCCAAGCTGGAACCAGAAGCTGATTCTAAATTCCAGCATGCTAACTTCTGAAAGGAAGAGGCTAGTAAATGAAGGGAGCAAATATTATAGCTCAAGTGCCTAGAACAGTGCCAAGTACCTAGTAGCTACTCCAAATGGTCGATACATTACTTACTTTCTTTTAGAGAACTCTAGGCATTCATTTTAAAAAATTAGAAAACACAGAAACTAAATAAGCACCTGTGTATCACCACAAATATTCACACTGCTTCAAGTTATTTTTTTTTTTAATAATAAGAATAAAGTGTTACAGATAAAGTTAAGTCTCATCTTCTTCACTTCTATTTCCCCACAGACATGAATTTGGTGCTTCTCCCAGAATCTGCCATCAGTTCCATGTTCCACTGGTTTTTCACATCCCAGACCTGTTTTACCACCTGCATTTGCCATCTCATTTAATGGGATCATCACACACACCCACCCAGTTCTCCTAAACTCTGGACTGCATTCACTGCAGGATCTTTCTGCAACAACTATTCCCTTGTCAAATCCTGTCTATGCTGCTTCCAAAATACTTTTTGAATCCAGCTTCTAGTCTTCATTCTCATTGTTCTTTCCTTTGTCTGAGACCTCAATAACTTTTAGCTCATTACTGGGACAGACTCCTACCTGGGTCTCCTGTCTCTAATCCGTCTCTACTCTTTTCATCCTCCATCCTGCCAACTAAAATTATTTTAGCCTCATCTGCTCTTTGCTGTTTTCCAAACACACCATAACCTTTCCATGCTGAGCTTTGTACATACTATTCCATGCCGTGTTTCTAGAATGCCCTTCTTCCACCTTTGCACATGACAAACTCAGACCCACTCTGTAAAACCTACTTTAAACATTAAGATATCTACCTTGACTCTCTCAGATGGTCCTTCCAAAACCCTTCTTCCCTTTGTTCATAAAAGTCTTTAACATTTACCATGTTTGATTGGATGATAACCCATTTGAAAAGACTTAGATTTCCAGCTCTTCTGTTTACTGGCAGTGTAAGACTGAAGTCCATTCATCTCCTTGAGCCTTTTATTTTTTTATTTTTTTTTTCAGTGATCATTTTTATTTTTTTATTTTTTTAAATATTTTTTTAATTTTAGTTTTTTATTTTTTAAATTTTAAAATCTTTAATTCTTACATGCGTTCCCAAACATGAACCCCCCTCCCACCTCCCTCCCCATAACATCTCTCTGGGTCTTGAGAAAGAAGAATGGAACTGGAGGAATCAACTTGCCTGACTTCAGGCTCTACTACAAAGCCACAGTCATCAAGACAGTATGGTACTGGCACAAAGACAGACATATAGATCAATGGAACAAAATAGAAAGACCAGAGATAAATGAGCCTTTTATTTATCAGTTCCTCTTAGTGCTTTTGCTAGCACCGATAAAACTGCTGACATGATCCCACAACATTTTGGACTTTCAAATACAAATATATGATATGGATGTGTGAGTGTGTGTGAGTGTGTGCGAGTGTCTGTGTGTATGTATGTACGCACACACTCAGTTGCTCAGTTGTGTCCTACTCTTTTGTGACCCCATGGACCGTGGCATGCCAGGCTCCTCTGTCCATGGGATTTCCCAGACAAGAGTACTGGAGTGGGTTGCCATTTCCTAATCCAGGCGATCTTCCCAACCCAGGGATTGAACCCATGTCTCTTGCATCTCCTGCATTTGTAGGCAGATTCTTTACCACTGCGCCACCTGGGAAGCCCCATATGATATGGAGGGCATTTACTCTACTCATCCTCTCCCCTTCCGTCTGGAAGCTCCTGAGGGGCAGGGACTATTCGCCTTTCCCCTCCCTGCCCTCGCCCTGCACCTGGCACTGGAAACCTTGGTGAGCGTCCTTGAGAAGACAGTGAATCACCAGTCTATTCTATGACCCACTGTATGGGTTGGTGACCCACTGTATGCAAGCTGCACGTTAAGAAGAAAGTATACGCTTCATTGTGAGGATGAGTACATGGAGGGCTGGTACTCTTCAAGTCCCTGTCAATTCCTGTCGGCTGTGGGAGAAAAGATAGCCTCGTTGCCTGCCAGCACCCGGGAAACCGAGGGAACAACGTGGGTGCTCAGAGGCCCAGCTCTGGAGTGAGCGACAGTTCTGAAATCTGAGGGAAAAGACCTGCCTAAGCCAAGAGATGGGAATGTGAGCCTGCACTTTGGCCCAAGAAACAGGCTCATTGGAAAAACGGTGGAGGAGTTTCTTTCCACAGAGGAGCCTCCTCCTTGAGAGGCCCCTGGCAGGCAGGACTCTGTGATGCCCTTAAACCACAGGTTCCATGCTTCCTGAGACGCCAACAGTTCATCCCATTGCAAACCTCAATACCCACCCCAGGTTGCACTCGTGTCCTTGCAGCACGGAGGGCATGACTGGCAAATGAACAGAAAACATCTGAGCAGCAGGCAACACAGACTCCACACTCTGCGGGCAGGTGGGGTGAAAAACAACAGAGGTGCCGACTTCTAGGTTTATAAAACAATGAGTCCCTGTCACCCAACTTCTGCTTAAATGGATTTTCCCTCTTCCAATCAGGAGACTACAAAAAGGAGGACAAAGTGACTTTTAAATAGAAATACACAAATGTAGCACTTCTAGAATTAATTTAAGAAAGAGGTAATTTTAATCCTAGCCCTTCCCTCTGCAAGGTCTCCCGAAAGCAGAAATAGTACAACGAGAATGGAAATCCGAGGAAATGGGTGAAACTTAAAATGAGGCAGGAATATTGACCAACAGCTGCAACTGCCCAGTTACTGCCCAGTTGTGGCATGAGCTGCCCTGTGAGGTTGGGAAGGGTAGCTGAGCTGCAGAGAAGTGGTCCCCACCTATTTCACTATAATGAATAACTAAAAATTGTGGCTATGTAAGTATTAGTCATTGAACACATGCATGACAAAAAGCTGCTGTGAACAAAGCAACTCTTTTAAATAAAATTATATTGAATTGTGATATACCCTTTGCAACCAAAAGATCCAGCCATTAGGAAACACAGACGCATAGTAAGTTCATGCACGGAGTAAGCAAAGACTGGACTCGATAAACTTCCTAGTCCCCAAATTGTATGAATTCATCCATTCATTTATTAAACAATGACGTATTAGTTGCAGCATTACGTGTCCCGGAATCAAATGTGGGTCCATCAGGAAAACCTGCTTAGCCTTTCTCTAGTTCAGCCTGCTCTTTTTCTTCCTCTCTGTTCTCCCTGATGCAGGGTCCTGAGATACCTCTGGTTTCATCTCCCAAACCAGCACCCCTGATCCCTCCCCAATCCCTGAAGCTAGCTGCAGCTTCCCACCTTCCTACCTTCTGACGATGCTCCAGGAAACAAGTTCAGGAACCTCTTGACTTTGCTGCTGACAGAACGAACAGCAGGCTCCTCAGTTAACACACCAAGGGTGTATTAAGATCCACAAACTTCAAAGTCCATGTAGTCATAAACACTGGTTAATTTATAATTCCTGATGCCCTCAGGAAGCCGCTTCAGCCCTCCATTCTCAGCACCCTAAAGAGAGAGATTATCAAACCATCCTCCCCTTCTGATTCTGTCTTTAAAAAGCAACCAAGAACTTAAAGTCCACACCCAATAGCAGATGTCTCTGTTCTCAAACAGGGACATTTTGCATCTCTGAGAACCTCTCTGATGGGTAACAGTCTTTCCCCTGAGTCTTTACCAGGTAGAAAAGAAGAGCTGAAAAAATTGCCTTCATTAATTAACTTTAAGGACTTGTTGCCAACAAGCTGGGTCTAACATCACAGAAAATGATAAATCACAGATAATGAGAAACTGCTATTTTGGAATCATTTTCATGAGAATGGAACACCCCACTTGTGCCTAAAAACTCGATGCACGTGGGTCGGTTCACACTGAGAAGTGGTGTTTCTATCCCTCCTGCAGCTGAAGCAACACTTCAGATAAAGGTGTTTCAGAGACAACTCTACATTTACCTCAGCTGCACAGTCCAATGAGCAAAGCCCCTGAGTGTGCTGCTCAGCCCTGCTGGTCATTAGATGGTGACGCTCTTAAGGGAACCTGAAACAGCATTAATAACAGGACATGTTTCTCCTTTGTTTACACAACCCTTTTGAGTGATGGACCAACGACAACCCCAGTCCTGTGAAACCCCACCTGTGGCACTATATGATCACTCAGAGGCTCTGTGGCCCTCCTGACCCCTCAATAAGTCAGATGCCCCCCCACCCCTGCCCCCTCACAAGACCATGAGTTGTTTTCTTTCAGCCCAAACTGATTTCTGATGAGCCTCTGATTTCTTTTCTGATCAGATGCCTTGACAATCCAGTACAGATTTGGCTCAGCTTTTCCTTTTTTTTTTTTTTTTGATCCCAGTTTTATGAGTTGCCTCCCTTTTGTAATTATTATTCCAAGACTTGAATAATTCGGAAGAGCAGATGTGTGTGACTGCTGACAACTGACCTCCCAGGGACTGGCTCAGAGCAAGCAAGCTCAGACTCCTCACCAATGGCCCCCTCCTCTGATTGGATCCCCGCCTTCGAGGGCTTGCAGTCTCACCCCAAGTCACCTTGGCAGAAGGGTGCCCAGAGTGGCACCCATCAGAGGAGCTCAGGGGACACCTCTTTGAGCCTGAAACCTCACCTTTAAAACAGCAAAACCGACAAAGGTCCATATAGTCAAAGCTATGGTTTTTCCAGTAGTCATGTACAGATGTGAGAGTTGGACCATAAGGAAGGCTGAGCATCAAAGAACTGATGCTTTCTAACGGTGGTGCTGGAGAAGACTCATGAGAGTCTGTTGGACAGCAAGGAGATCAAACCAGTGAATCCTAAAGGAAAACCCTGAATATTCATTGGAAGGACTGATGCTGAAGTTCCAATACTTTACCACCTGATGCGAAGAGCCAACTCATTGGAAAAGATCCTGAAGCTGGAAAGATTGAGGGACAGAGGAGAAGAGGATGGCAGAGAATGAGATGGCATCACAGACTCAGTGGACATGAATTTGAGCAATCTCTGGGAGACAGTGAAGGACAGGGAAGCCTGGTGTGCTGCAGTCCATGGGGTAACAAAGAGTGGGACATGACTTAGTGACTGAACAGCAACAACCACCACCTTTGGACCACATCTAAAGGGCAGCAGTGCTAATACACATTCTTTTCCACTGTTGCAACAGATCAATCCTCTTATCTCCTTGGTGGCTTCCCAAATTTATGCCACAAAAAAAATTCGGAGAAATGTAACCAGTGAGTTTAGGAGCGCTCCAGGCTGCTCCATTCAGGCTTCTTAAAATGCAGAGGGGCTTCCTTAGTCCCCTGGGAGGCCAGTCATTGTGTAAGAGGCTTCTGGGGCTCCTGCATTTCCTTGTGGCTCTCTTGGTCGTGTTATTTGTTGCTCATGCAGCTGCTGCTGTCAAGACCAAGGTGACAACATCAACTGCATAGCCTTTCCAGGACCAATAACATTTATAGCATTTGCATGGCTCTAGCAGATTCACTTATTTTCACAAACATACTTTTCAGTACCTACTATGTCCCAGGCACTATTCCAGGTGCTGCAGACAGGATCCTGGGCCTGAAGGGGTTTCCTTTCTGGTTTGGGAAATAAACAACAATAAGAGCAGAAGCCAGGCAATTACCATCCCACCTGATAAGTGCTATAAAGGGTATAAAATACAGGCTGCTATGGGAGCATTAGTAGCATCAGACTGGGTGGCTGAGGCCCGGGAAAACTTTCTGTCTTGAAAGCAAACAAACCAACAAAACCTAAAGTTGAATCATTGTTGAAGCTACATTATGTCTTGGAGTGGTTTCTCTGTCCTTTTGTATGTATCTGAAACTTTCTATTTTAAAAAAAAACCACAGTAACAGAAACTCTGCTCACTGTTTCTAACTGTAAGTATTATGGTTCTCAATTCTAGAAGCTTTTATTAATAGAAAGAAGTCCATTTAAGCCAATGTTGATTGTCTCTCATTGCCTCAACATACTTTCAATTTCCTCGTCTATAGCATTAAATGCATGAAGCATACGAAACTTATGTTTTGTATCTGACCATTCCAATATATTCAGTGGTTGCCAGCCTGACTCTTTTTATAGTGTCTGCAGACGCATTCATGAAGGATTATTTGCACATATGTCTAGTGAGTTATTGTTCTGTTTTTAAATTATGATCCCATATATCTTGAGATTTTATCTGTTGAAATTCTCTAAAACTTAGAGTTCCTGAAGAGAAAGTTTGTATTGCTTCTGCCAGGTATATGGAGCCATTTATTACTCACCGAGGGCCACTTTAAATGAAATGTTTAACTATGAATTTTTTCAGTACCAATACCAATTCTAAAACCACATGAGTACAGGCTTGTGGTTTGGAACTCTCAGAGGGCACTGTTCATTTCATTCCTCACTTCCACCCCCACCACCAGAGTCCTGAGCCAGCTCAGTCAAACATTTCCACTCTCTACCTCAGTGAGGTGCATATTCGTCTATTTCACCCAGCAAGGATATCATTCCAGGATTCTGACTTTATGCAAGAAGAGGGTGGAGGGGGGTTGTCCTTCCCTCCTGCCTGGTCTTCACGTGTTTATCTTTAACCCAAAGGGCAAGTCTTTAAATGCAAGCTCTGTCATCCTAGGGATGTGTGTACACACACACTAAACCCCTAGAAAGAACTGTGGTTTCATTGCTTG
Source organism: Ovis aries (assembly GCF_016772045.2). Lineage (NCBI taxonomy): Eukaryota > Metazoa > Chordata > Mammalia > Artiodactyla > Bovidae > Ovis > Ovis aries. Next base: position 32,813,638 of record NC_056057.1, on the reverse strand, counting down.
ATGTCTCTTGTTTTCTCTAGATCTGGTTTTTTTTTTTTTTTGAGATAGATTCTGGTCATGAAAGCCTCTCCTTACTTTCCTGCCGGCTTGATCATGTTTTTATATCTTATTTATATCTTATTTTATATCTTATTCAATATTTTCAGTCGAGTTGTAATGGGAGCAATATCTTTGAGCACTGGGTCCATCTTATACTGGGAACTGAATCAACATTTGGGATTTTATCTTTTTTAGTCCCCCAAAGGGTCATTTTCATCTGACACTGAAGATTACTCATGACATAGGCACTAGCAGGTAAGCCCTCTTAATCTGGCCTGCCTCACTTTCAGCCCCACTGTTCTGAAGCCTTCTGAAGCAGACCCCTGGCCCTGCACCCTCAGATAGTCCTGACTTCTATGAAAGTCCTTTGTTACAGGGCCAGCCAGAGGTCTTGGAATTATCTGAAGAGTCACAGGGGTACTGGTGACTCTACAAGTTGTGTGTGTGTGTGTGGTTTTTTTTTCCAGAAAGAAAAACTTTCAAGTTGCTAACTGTTAATTCCCATTTCCAAGGATAAAGTTGCCTTAATTGCTTGTGAAAAGGAAGAATTTAAGGAGTACAAATGTTTTTATGGCTCTAGGTTTCATTCATTCTTCTTCTTTCCAACTTTACAAACACTTAGGAAACAACCCTTTTTCCTTTGAAAATCAAGCATCTGTGATGTCTGAAGATTTTTTTTAAGTATATCAAGTTTATATACCTAATAAAGCAGGCATGCAGCAGATGAACTTGACACTGAGGAAATTAGACCACTTTCCACACTTAGGATCATTCAAAGTCCAAAACTAAAACCCAATGTATAACAGTCAGGGTACAATTATTAACTTTTTTCTTTAAACTTAAGGAGGTACCGTGCAAACACGATGCTTCTTAAATAATCGAGAAGAATGTTACATAACCTACATCATACCAAGACGCAGCAGTGGTTGTTGTTGTTTTAATGAGAAGATTTACCCTGCCCTTTGGTTTCTACAAAATAAGATATCTATGATTTCCTAAGAAGGAGGCTTCTGCTGGTAGGGGAGGCTTCCTGACTGAAGCCATGTTGGGAATCTTTGCTTCCTTCTTTTCATTCCCATTGCTCTCTTTAGGGTTCTGAAATAATGTGATTATGATCAAAGCAAGACCCAAACACCTCTCCCAGGGGAACACATGGTAGAATGTTAAGAGTATCAACAGCTGTGGTGAGACAAGCTCATGTTGGGCAAGTCACAGTGGCCTGGACTGACTGTAAGACAATCAATTTAAGCCAATCCCACACTGAAAGGATTCCAGTTGAGAAGCATTCTAAGTCTGTATTCTCTTTGACTGAGAACCCCTGCTTCCACTTTTCTTTCTCTCTGAAATGTCTAGGCTCTCGCCACACAGGCAACGACCGCAAGAAACACACAGCAACGTGTGCTTGCACCTGCCTGCAAAGCCCACGCTGAGAAGCCACACAAAGGCCTTTCCCTTGCTCGAGGACAAAACGGCTTGAACTCTGCTTTGCTTTTGTTTCACACTGGGTCTGCTCCCCTCTGCCAGATGACCACATCAAAAGTGATTTCTCTGGGGAAAGCACAGGCAGAACACTCTGACAGAATTCAAAGCAAGATCTGTACATCCGAAACCAACACAACATCGTAAACCAACTAGAGTCCAGTATGAAACAGAAATTTTTAAAAAAACAGACAAGACACACGCCCTCCGTGTTCATAGCAGCACTATTTACAACAGCCCAGACAGGGAAGCAACCTAAATGCCCACTGACAGAGAAACGTGTAAAGATGTGGTCCATATATACAATGGAATGTTGCTGCTGCTGCTGCTGCTAAGTCGCTTCAGTCGTGTCTGACTCTGTGCGGCCCCATAGACGGCAGCCCACTAGGCTTCCCCGTCCCTGGGATTCTCCAGGCAAGAACACTGGAGTGGGTTGCCATTTCCTTCTCCAATGCATGAAAGGGAAAAGTGAAAGTGAAGTCGCTCAGTAATGCCGAACGCTTAGCGACCCCATGGACTGCAGCCTACCAGGCTCCTTCGTCCATGGGATTTTCCAGGCAACAGTACTGGAGTGGGGTGCCATCACCTTCTCCGACAATGGAATGTTATTCAATCATTAAAAAGAATGAAATAATGCCTTCTGTAGCAACATGGATGGACCTGGAGATTATCATACTAAGTGAATTAAGTCAAACTGAGAAAGACAAATATCATATGATAGAATTTATATGTGGAATCTAAAACAAATGATACAAATAAACATATTTACAAAACAGAAACAGACTCACAGACTTCAAAAACAAACTCCTGGTTGCCAAAGGGGAAAGGTTGGGGGAGGGATAAATTAGGAGTTTGAAATTAACTTATATACCCTACTATATACAAAATAGATAATCAACAAGTACCCACTATATAGCACAGGGAACTACACTCAAGATTCTGTAATAACCTACATGGGAAAAGAATTTGAAAGAGAGTGGGTAGATGTCTGTGTATAACTGGATCCCTTTGCTGAACACCTGAAATTAACACAGCATTGTGAGCTGACTGTGCGTGTGTGCTAAGTCACTTCAGTCGTGTCCAACTCTGTGCAACCCTATGGACTGCAGCCTGTCAGGCTCCTCTGTGCATGGGATTCTCCAACATGAAATGAAAGTGAAATTAGAAAAAAAAAAAAAACCTCATGGGTGGAGGGATGGGATGAATTGGGAGATTGGGACTGACATATACACACTGCTATGTATAAAACAGAGAACTAATGAGAACCTTCTCTATTGCAGAGGGAACTCAGTGCTCTGTGGTGACCTAAATGGGGGAAATTTTAAAAAAGCGGGAAGTGGGGGTTATGTATACGTACAGCTGATTTGCCTTGCTGTACATCAAAAACTAACAGAACATTGTAAAGCAACTGCTGCTAAGTCACTTCAGTCGTGTCCGACTCTGTGCAACTCCAGAGACGGCAGCCCACCAGGCTCCTCCGTCCATGGGATTTTCCAGGCAAGAGTACTGGAGTAGGGTGCCATTGCCTTCTCCGTGTAAAGCAACTATGCTCCAATTAAAAAAAAAAAATTTTTTTAACCTATATAAAACAAAAAGTTGTTTCTTGGGCTGTGACAGAGTTGAAATGTGGGGTTCTTGAGACATGTTTCTCTGAGGTCGCCTGTCTGCATGATGACAGCACAGCTTGTGTAGAAGCTCCCATGGGTGTGGGCCATAGGCGTTTTAACTAGACTAATTAGTCTCTGTGTAGCCATAATTCCCCAGCCATGCTGTTAACCCAGTGGCTGACCTTCAGCCTCTTATTCTGTGCTGAAACAAATACCTTAGCTAATGACCTGGAGTTTATGGTATTTTAAACAGTAGGAAACCAGCAAGTTGCCTCAGAGCAGCCACTTAATGATTATTGATTTCAGTTAGATTTTTTTTCAAAAGGTTTTCTGTGTTAGAAAGGAACTGACGAGGCACTCCCAGAAGGACTCTGAGTCTAAGACCCAGTTTTTGGCATCACTGGACTTAGCATGTAGTGGGAAAAAAAAGGACACAAATATGTGAGGTAGGAAAATAACAAGACAGGATTTAACTAACAGTATATGCTGCAACAGGGGCTGCCCAAGTGGCTCAGTGGTAAAGAGTCTGCCTGCCAGTGCAGAAGACACAGGTTTGATCCCTGGGTCGGGAAGATCCTCTAGAGAAGGAAACGGCAACCCACGCCAGTATACTTGCTGGGAAATCCATCGGACAGAGGAGCCTGGGGGGCTACAGTCCATAGGGTTGCAAAGGGTAGGACACGACTGAACACACAAGCACAGAAAGCACATATGCTGCCACAGCATAATGCTATGCTATGCTCTGCATATTTTAAAATGTGACTCCAAATTCTTCGCTATTTTTCCCATTGACAGGTGGGATCTGTATCCCCTTCCCTTAAATCTGAATGGGCTTGTGAGTGTTTCAACCGATAAAACATGGCTGAAATGACACTATGTGACATCTGAAGCTCGGTTAGAAAAGGCTATGCCACTTCCACCTGGCTCCCTTGAATGACTACTCTTGGGACATTCCCTCACAGAACACAAATTCTGCATGGTGAGAAGTCTGGAGTGCATGGAGAGGCCACACTAACATGCTCTGGTCCACAGTCCCAGCTGAACTCAGCCTTCCAGGCATCCCAGTTGGTGCCCCAGACATGTCAGTGGGGAAGCCTCCAGAAGATTCCAGCCCCTAGTCTTCCCACCAAGGCCCCAGACATCATGAAGGAGAAAAAAGCCAACCTGTAGTGCTCTGTCCAAGTCCCTATGCCATCGGATCAGTCAACACAATAGAGACTTCACCCCACTAAGTTAGGGATGTTTGTTATGCAGCCATAGTAACTGACACCCACTTCACCTTCAAACAAACCATTCAAATTGTGCTAAAGAAGTTCAGCAGGGAATCCAGCTCATGTGTCCTCAAGGAACATTTTGTTGAAACAGAGGAGAAAGCACTTGATGCTGAGTGGGAGAGGAGAAGACAGTGGGAGCCCAAGGCTGGATATATTTGATACTAGGTACAGTGAATAAACCAAATGGCCAACAGGGAGGGTTCTGGCAGCAAGGAGTAGAGCATGAAGGTGGAAAGGAAGGCGGGGACCAGACTGCAGCGTGACTGTACCCCTTTCTCAATCTTGACACAGGGAGGCTCATCATACGTGGGTCATCAACCCAAATGCAGGCCTGAGGTATGAGTTGTGGTATCACCTCAGTTCTGCTCTGTGCTCCTCCCAGGGCAAGGCAGTGATTTAAGGGTTAAGCTGAATCCTCATCTGAAGAAAGGCACTTTATTACTTACAGATGATATGCCTCCCAACCTGCCACCATAGACAGTCTTGGAGGTCACACTAGTGTCTGGTTGTCCCTGTAGGGGATGGGGTGGCGACTGAAGACTCCTTAATACCAGCTCAACAATTCCAAAATTATCTTTTAAAAGAAAGCCTTGGAAGCACCAAGCAGTATGAGTATGGAGAGAGAGACAGAGACACACAGAGAAAGAAATGGGAAAGCCATTTGGAGAGCATTATTAGTAATCCAGGTCTGAAGTGATTACAGCCTGATGGAAGTCTATTGGAGTGGAAAAGCGAGAACTTGGTTTTAAAAAAAAAAAGTCTCAAAAGTGCATATTGTTTAAGAGCTTCATAAGAGCACTCATCATTTAAGGATATTTTTAAGGGCCTCCTCAGGGGATAAATGGTATGACCGGGCACATTTCCATTGCTCCCTTCATAACCTCATGGGGTTGCTTAGGGGAGACTAGACAAGGACTAGAATCAAACGTCACTGGCTGTAGAGTCAGCTGCACCCTCGGGACGTGGTCTGTATCCCTGGGGCTCAGGCCCAACTGGGGAATAGCTAAATAGCAGTATACAGTATAAAGTGAGGAAAGGCAACAGCGGGCAGCTTGGAAACCCAGGATCTGTACTGAAGCAGACTTTGGTTCTCCAAGCAGAGCCTTCTGCCATGACCCTGTGAGGAGTCGGTTGCTGTGGAGCTTCTAAGGTCACCTCTTGTCAGGGGCTCCTGGGGTGACAGAGGTCAAGCCCCCTCACTTCGTAGGTGAGGGGAAGTAAATTTGGGGTATTAGTCACCAACAGTCACTATGAATCCAATCAGAAATATCTTTAAGTTTGAGGGCACTCCAAAATAAATGAATCATGCAACTCAGTATCAAAAAACCAAATAACTGAATCAAAAAATGGGCAGATCTAAACAGATCTTTCTTCAAAAAAGACATACAAATGGCCCAAAAAACACATGAAAAGATGCTAAACATCACTGATTATTAGAGAAATGCAAATCAAAACTACAGCAAGGTATTACCGGTCAGAATGCCCATCACCAAAAAAGTGGCAAACAATAAACGCTGGAGAGGGTGTAGTGAAGAGGGAGTTTCCCACACTGTTGGTGGGAATCTAAACTGGTACAGCCACTATGGAGGACAGTATGGAGGTTCACTAAAAAGCTAAAAATAGAGCTGCGTGTCATCCAGCTATCTCACTCCTGGGCATATATCCAGAGAAAGTCATAATTTGAAAGGATACATGTACCCCAATGTTCATAGCAGCACTATTTACAGTAGCCAAGACATCGAAGCAACCCAAATGTCCATTGACAGAGGAATGGATAAAGAAGATGTAGTATATATATATGATGGGATGTTACTCAGTCATTACAAAGAATGAAACAACGCCATTCGCAGCAACATATATAGCCGTAGAGAGTATTATCAGCTCACTCAGTCACTCAGTCGTGTCCGACTGTTTGTATCCCCATGGACTGCAGCACGCCAGGCTTCCCCGTCCATCACCAACTCCCAGAGCTTACTCAAACTTATGTCCATCGAGTTGGTGCCATCCAACCATCTCGTCTTCTGTCATCCCCTTCTCCTCCTGCCTTCAATCTTTCCCAGCATCAGGGGCTTTTCCAGTGAGTCAGTTCTTCGCATCAGGTGGCCAAAGTACTGGAGTTTCAGCTTCAGCATCAGTCCTTCCAATGAACACCCAGGACTGATCTCCTTTAGGATGGACTGGTTGGATCTCCTTGTGGTCCAGGGGACTCTCAAGAGTCTTTTCCAACACCACAGTTCAAAAGCATCAATTTTCTGGTGCCCAGCTTTCTTTCTTTCACTAGTATGATAGAGAGTATCATACCAGTGAAGTAAATCAGAGAAATACAAATATCACATGATATCACTTATATGTGAAATATTACAAAATGGTACTAATTAACTTATTTACAAAACAAAAATACAGTCACAATCATAGAAAACAAACTTACAGTTACCAGGGAGGAAGAGGGGGAGGGATAAATTGGGAGATAGGGATTAATATATATACTATATATAAAATAGATAAAAGACAAGTACGTACCGTATTGCACAGGGAACTCCATTCAATATTCTGTAACCTATCTAGGAAAAGAATCTAAAAAAGTATGGATATATGCATATGTATAACTGATTCACTTTGTTGTACACCCGAAACTAACACAACCTTGTAAATCAACTGTACTCCATTGAAAAACTTTTTAAAAAGTTGAAGGGTAGACTTTGCAGAAAAAGGCAAAGAGATCAGAGCTCTGGGTTCCAAAGCTCTGGACAGTTTGGAATGAAAGAGCTTATATTTCATTCCTGTTGTTCACACCACACATGAGGAATGAAAAGATTGTTAAGAACTTGTTCTTTTAAAAAGTTATAAAGTTTTTTAAACATATAGTATAGTGGAGAGAAAAACAAATGAACACCAGATTGAGGAAACCATTTTACTCTATTTCGGTTCTTTTCTTCTTTAGAAATAAAATGTCACAGATTTAGCTAAAGTGCCTTCACAACCCTCCCTAATCCCATGCATCCCTCCATCAATGAGGCAAACGCTACCCTGAATTTGATGTGTACCATTCCCATGCATGTTTCTATTCTTTACTTTATAGGTAAGCATAAATAATTTACAGCATTGTTTAAAATGTTTAAAACTTTTACCTAAATATTCTCATACTGCACCAATGGTTTATGGTTGACATATCTCTGTTCTCTTCATTTGCATCTCCCCAGTTACTAGTATGGTTGATCATCCTCTCATCTGTGCATCAACATTTGGATTTCCTGTAGATTGTCTATTCACAAGCCATTGTCAATTTTTTATAATGAGTTGTCTTTATTTTAAATTTTCTTTTTAGAAGTTATTCTACTTCACTTAAAAAACAAGCAGTATTTCATAAAAAATAATGAAATAATGCCATTTGCAGCAACATGGATGGACCTAGGGATTATGATACTAAGTGAAGTAAGTCAGAAAAAGAAAGATGAGTATCATATGATAACACATGTGGAATCTTAAAAAAATGGCACAAATGAACTTATTTACAGAACAGAAACAGACTCACAGACATAGAAAATAAACTTGTAGTTATCAAAGGGGAAAGTCAGGCAGTGAGGGATAAATTAGGAGTTTGGGGTTAATATACTATATATATAAAAAGGATAATCAACAAGGACCTACTGTATAGCACAGGGAACTCTACTCAATATTCTGTAATAATCCATATGGGAAAAGAGTCTGAAAAAGAATAGACATACGTGTATGTATAGCTGAGTCATTTTTCTGTATACCTGAAACTAATGTGACATTGCAAATCAATTATACACCAATATACTGATAAAATAAAATGCTTTAAAAGGCAACACTTGAAAACTACTAAAGAATACATATAGCATGAAGATGGACTATAAAGAAGAACAATAAAACAAATCTATCAGTCAACTCAAGCAATAAAACATGGCTGGTGCTATGGAAGCCCTTTGAGTACTGCTCCATTACCTACCCACCCCGTTTTTCCTTTCCAGAGGCAACCACTGTGCTGAGCTCCATACAATTCTTTTGCCTTCTTTTCCATAGGTTTATTACATATGTTTTTATGCATTCCTATATTGCTTAGTTTTCCATGCTTTTGAAAACTTTATGTAAATTGTATCATATCGCATGTATTCTTTTACAATTTTTTTTCTGTCAATATTACATTGCAAGTCTTTCCTTTGGGTATTTAAGGCTGTGGGTTTATTCATTTTCACTGATGAGTAGCATTCCACTGTATGTCCCAATGCTTCAGCCCTTCTACTGTGGAGGGATGTTTATGTTGCTCTGAACATTCTTGTCCGTGTTGCCTGGAACACTTGTGGGTTTCCAGGGGGCATTCTACAACAAAGATTGAGACTCCTGGCTCCTAGCTTTGTGCATCTTCACCTTCACCAGCTAAGGCCAGATTGTTCCCCATTGCACTGGTCCAGTTTAAATTCTCAACAGCAAAGTACAAGTGATCCTGTGTTCTCACGTTTGCCAATATTTGATTTTGTCAGATTTTTTTTCATCGCCAATCTTGTAGATGTGCTACCAATCTGGTTGTGTGATGATCTGCATCTCCCTAACAATTCCTGATGCTTTTGACTGTGGTGCTGGAGAAGACTCTTGAGAGTCCCTTGGACTGCAAAGAGATCCAACCAGTCCATCCTAAAGGAGAACAGTTCTGGGTGTTCATTGGAGGTGAGGTTCATTGGAGGTGTTCATTGGAGGTGATGCTGAGTCTGAAACTCCAATACTTTGACCACCTCATGTGAAGAGTTGACTCATTGGAAAAGACCCTGATGCTGGGAGAGATTGGGGACAGGAGGAGAAGGGGACGACCGAGGATGAGATGGCTGGATGGCATCACTGACTCGATGGACATGAGTTTGAGTGAACTCTGGGAGTGGGTGATGGACAGGGAGGCCTGGCGTGCTGTGGTTCATGGGGTCGCAAATAGTCGGACATGAGTGAGCGACTGAACTGAATTGAACAATTCTTTATGTAATCTGGGTACTAATCTTGTATCGGTTACATGTATTGCAAATAATCTTCTTTCACTCCATACCTTTCAATTTTTAATTAACTTTATTGAGGTATATTTCTACAAAAGGGTTTCCCAGGTGGCTTAGTGGTAAAGAATCTACCTGCAATGGAGAAGACATGGGTTCAGTCCCTGAGTCAGGAAAATCCCCTAGAGAAGGAAATAGCAACCCACTCCAGTATTCTTGCCTGGGAAATCCCATGGACAGAGAAACCTGATGGGCCACAGTCCATGGGAGCAAAAAAGAGCTGGACTCAACCTAGTGACTAAACAACAACAAATTTCTACAAAATAAACTTAACCATTTTAAGCCTACAATTTGCTATCTGACAAATGGATACAGTCGTCTAACCACTAAAATCATGCCATAAAATGTCTCCCTTGCCCCCCAAATTTCCCTCATGCGCCCAGTCACTCTCCTTCCTCCACCTCCGGTGTTAGGAAAGCACAGATTTGCTCTCAGTCACTATAGTCATGTCTTTCTTGGGATATACAAACAGACTCATTCAGTGTGTCTGACTATTGCACTTAGCATGATATTAGCTTTTGAACATCATCCATATTCTTCCACCTGTCAATTGTTTATTCCTTGTTGTCAGTAGTATTTCATTGTATGGATACAGTACATTTATCCATTTACCAGCTGACAGAAATTTAGGCAGTTTCTAGTTAGTCAGTCAGTCAGTTCAGTCGCTCAGTCGTGTCCGACTCTTTGCAACGCCATGAATCACAGTAGCTATTACAAATAACATTACTATGAACACTTACATAAAAGTCATTGTGTGAACATATCTCTTAATTTCTCTTGGCTAAATACCCAGGAGTAGAAGAGCCATGTGATACGGTATGCTGCTGCTGCTGCTAAGTCGCTTCAGTCATGTCTGACTCTGTGCGACCCCATAGACGGTAGCCCATCTACCTGGGCTCCGCCATCCCTGGGATTCTCCAGGCAAGAACACTAGAGTGGGTGGCCATTTCCTTCTCCAATGCATGAAAGTGAAAAGTGAAAGTGAAGTGGCTCAGTCGTGTCCGACTCTTAGCAACCCCATGGACTACAGCCCACCAGGCTCCTCTGTCCGTGGGATTTTCCAGGCAAGAGTACTGGAGTGGGGTGCCATTGCCTTCTCCGGTGACACGGTATACTGTATATTTAATTTTATAAGGAACCGTGCAGCTGTTTTCCAAAAGGCTGAATTATTTCCCTTCTTGCACGTTCATTAGTGGAGTCTGAGAATTCTGTATGTTTTTAGACAAGAAGTTTGTAACATCTTTTTCATACAGTACTTTAAAATTGTGACAGAATTTGATATATTAATCATTTTCTTTACGGTTGGTGTTTGGGGGGATTTACAAAATCCTTTATCACTTGGTTATTCATATTGTGATTCTATTTGTAATTTCTCTTGCAAGGATTATCAGATTTTTTTTTCTTCAGAAAGGCCTTTTTTGATATTTTCCCATAGCAGCTTGCAGGCAATGTACACTTAACTATGATCAATAATACAGTGCGTGTTGTCATTACAGAATAATGTACATGAGATTGAGGGTAGAGCTCTCAAAGTGCTCAATTTAGAAATGTACGTTTCATGGAATTGAAATTCTCTGAAGAATTCTGTTTTCTCAATTCAGTTCAGAATGGAGTTTAAGAGTGCTTTACAACACAGATCAGCACACTTTTTTGATCAAGGACTAAATAGTACATATTTTAGGTTGTGCAGACCATACCATCTCTGTTCCAACTACTCAACACTGTCATTGGAGTGCAAAAGCCATTGCTAACAATGCAAAAATGGATGACTGTGGCTGTGTGCCTCATGCGAAGAGTTGACTCATTGGAAAAGACTCTGATGCTGGGAGGGATTGGGGGCAGGAGGAGAAGGGGATGACCGAGGATGAGATGGCTGGATGGCATCACGGACTCGATGGACGTGAGTCTAAATGAACTCTGGGAGTTGGTGATGGACAGGCAGGCCTGGCGTGCTGCGATTCATGTGATCGCAAACAGTCGGACACGACTGAGTGACTGAACTGAACTGAACTGTGGCTGTGTGCCAATAAAACTTTATTTAAGGACACTGAAACTAGAACTTCATACAACTGTTATGTGAAACAAAAACCATATTCTTTTCTTCAAACATTAAAAGATATAAAAACCAAATTTAGCTTGTGTGCCATAGAAAAACGGGCAGAGGCAGAGTTGGCCAACCCCGGCTTTAGAGCACATCTTCCTGACATCACCATTTGGCGAGTGGCTAACATCACCCTCACCACTTCATGCAGTAGAGCGTGAGAACCTGAGAGCTCATCCAGATTAGTTTCCCTCTCCTCCTCCATTTCACACAGGTTTTGGTGCCTGATTTCAGGCCATACAGCTTGTGAGTGACAGTGTCAGGCTGGAGCTTGGGTGTCTTGATTTAAGTCCTACCTACCTTCCCCTGAGTGAGTGAGTGAAGTTGTTCAGTCGTGTCCGACTCTTTGCGACCCCGTGGACTGTAGCCCACCAGGCTTCTCCGTCCATGGGATTCTACAGGCAAGAATACTGGAGTGGGTTACCATTTCCTTCTCCAGGGGATCCCGACCCTGGGATCAAACCCGGATCTCCCACATTGGAGGCAGACACTTTAACCTCTGAGCCACCAGGGAAGCCTTCTCCTATTCGGTTCCAAAAATCAAAATTTCAGATTCATCCACAGCCACAAAGTCCTTCTGCCATTTCTCATCAGCTGTTCATCATTTTTTTCACTTTAAAGGAATTTATTCTAATAAATACCTTAAAATTAAGGATTCAGTAAGCTCAAGTGGATCATAATAAACTGTGGAAAATTCTTCAAGAGATGGGAATACCAGACCACCTCATCTGCCTCTTGAGAAACCTATATGCAGGTCAGGAAGCAACAGTTAGAACTGGACATGGAACAACAGACTGGTTCCAAATAGGAAAAGAAGTACATCAAGGCTGTATATTGTCACCCTGCTTATTTAACTTATATGCAGAGTACATCATGAGAAATGCTGGACTGGAAGAAACACAAGCTGGAATCAAGATTGCCAGGAGAAATATCAATAACCTCAGATACGCAGATGACACCACCCTTATGGCAGAAAGTGAAGAGGAACTCAAAAGCCTCTTGATGAAAGTGAAAGAGGAGAGTGAAAAAGTTGGCTTAAAGCTCAACATTCAGAAAACGAAGATCATGGCATCTGGTCCCATCACGTCATGGGAAATAGATGGGAAACAGTGGAAATAGTGTCAGACTTTATTTTTGGGGGCTCCAAAATCACTGCGGATGGTGTTTGCAGCCATGAAATTAAAAGACGCTTACTCCTTGGAAGGAAAGTTGTAACCAACATAGATAGCATATTCAAAAGCAGAGACATTACTTTGCCAACAATGGTCTGTCTAGTCAAGGCTATGGTTTTTCCAGTGGTCATGTATGGATGTGAGAGTTGGACTGTGAAGAAAGCTGAGCGCTGAAGAATTGATGCTTTTGAACTGTGGTGTTGGAGAAGACTCTTGAGAGTCCCTTGGACTGCAAGGAGATCCACCAGTCTATCCTAAAGGAGATCAGTCCTGGGGGTTCACTGGAAGGACTGATGCTGAAGCTGAATCTCCAATACTTTGGCCACCTCATGCAAAGAGTTGACTCATTGGAAAAGACTCTGATGCTAGGAGGGATTGGGGGCAGGAGGAGAAGGGGACGACAGAGGATGAGATGGCTGGATGGCATCACTGACTCGATGGACATGAGTTTGAGTGAACTCCGGGAGTGGGTGATGGACAGGGAGGCCCAGCGTGCTATGATTCATGCGGTCACAAAGAGTAGGACATGACTGAGCGACTGAACTGAACTGAAGCTCAAGTTATATAGAGAATTAAAGTTAAATACAAAACACCTTTAAGGCATCTACATTCCAAAAGGCCTATGAAGATCTCCAGAGCAAATTTTATTCCAGAATTTTGAGGATAAAAAGGAAAGGCAATTCTGTTGTGAGTAGCAAAGGAATCAGATTAGATGAGTTTGCAGATTAGATGTGGAGAAGGTAATGGCACCCCACTCCAGTACTCTTGCCTGGAAAATCCCACGGACGGAGGAGCCTGGAAGGCTGCAGTCCATGGGGTTGCTAAGGGTCGGACACGACTGAGTGACTTCACCTCCACTTTTCACTTTCATGCATTGGAGAAGGACATGGCCACCCACTTCAGTGTTCTTGCCTGGAGAATCCCAGGGACGGGGGAGCCTGGTGGGCTGCCGTCTATAGGGTAGCACAGAGTTGGACATGACTGAAGCGACTTAGCAGCAGCAGCAGCAGATTAGACGAGGCCAATGTGGTGGACGGGATGGGGGGACTCCAGGCCAGAGGGCAGGGCTCTCATTGCAGTAAGAATTCAAATTTGAGAAAGCAGAGTCCTCGTTTCCTGTTTATGGCTCTGTCTCCTGCAGACCAGAGCCTGGGACATAGCGGCACTCAATTAATGATGGTTGAAGGATCAAAATCAGTCTGTAAGGGGTGATTCCTGGAAAGCAGTCTCTGAATTTTTAGGTTATCTATTCCAGCAGCTTTTGGACCACTCTGAAAAAAACTTGAAATGATTTCCTACCTCCCAAAGGCCCCATCGGAAGGTGGGCACCTTCACCCCTTGGATAGCCATCTTCTCATCTTAGCCTGTCACATAGATTTGGAGTTATCACATATTCCGGATATAATGAATGCATTTAAAGTATTGCCTTCTAAACTGTTAAACAATTGAAAATTCAACGAGGGCAACCAATGTTTATGAATGAGTCGGAAGTGTTTAAAATGCAGACATTTATTAAGAGTCTGAGGAGTAAGAAATTCCCAGAATAATTTATTACCTACACATTTCAATTTTGTTCGGAAGTTCTAATTCTCAGCAGACATTAATCAAGCCATCCCACTCTCTTTTAGGTTACTTCCCCCATTTCACAGATAGCAATTCGGTGGAAGTTAAATGACTTGTTGCCAAGGTCACACGGAGAATATAAATCTAAATAATTCATGGTTTCATTTCTCTCTCCTGCCATTTGTTAGATTGAAACCAAGGGAGGTTTCCTGAGGATTTCAACGGCTTCCCTGGTGACCGACTGTATATTTGCTGCTCTCTGCTGCCCTCTGTTGATAGGAGAGGGCAAGAGTGGATCTCAAGACCACTATTTTCTCCAAGTTAGGTCTGGGAGCAGCTGTACCAACATCACATGGGAACTGTTAAGAAACAGAATTTATGGGGCCCAGACCCATAATTTTGGGGGTTGGGCTCAGTAGTCTGTGTTTAATAAACCTACAAGTGATTCTGCTGCAACTTGATATTACTTTTCTGCTTCAGGTATGAATGTCCTGGCCTCCTAGTTATCATAAAAATGGCAAGCCCCTTCACACTGCTTCCCACATGTAGTATCCATATCGTTATGCCATATACGCAGTACTTTTCATGTCCGTTCATTCTTCCAGAGCAGCCTGCAGGAGCCCTGTGAAGTGACGTTCCCTGGTGGCTCAGATGATAAAGAATCCTCATGCAATGTGGGAGACCTGGGTTCAATCCCTGAGTTGGGAAGATCCCCTGGAGAAGGGCATGGCAACCAACTCCAGTATTCTTGCCTGGAGAACTCCTATGGACAGAGGAGCGTGGCAGGCTACAGTCCATGAGGTCACAAGGAGTCCAAAACGACTGGGCAACTAAGCATAGGAAGCACAGCACACCAACTCCTTAAGAAAATCTTCACCTATTCTTAAGAAAACTAACAATTCTGTAATATCATTTGGTATCCAGAGTGTATTCAGATTTCCCTCAGTTGCCCCAAAGAATGTCTTTCATGGTTCTTTTTTTTTTAATATTAGGATGTAATCTAGGTTACTAAACTGCTTTTGGTTATTGTGTCTCTATATTCTTTTAGCCTAGAATATAGGTCCACAAACTATGGCCCATAAGCCAAATCTGGCCCGCCACCTGCTTTTGTCAATATGCTCAGGCTGGAACAAAGCCATGCCCTTTCATTTATGTATATGATGGCATTTCTGCTACAGCATTGGAGTTGAGTAGTTGCAACAGACACCATATGGCCCATGAAGCCTAAAATAGTTACTACTTGGCCCTTTACAGAAAATGATTGCTGATCTATGACCTAGAACTATCCTCTCACATTTAGTTTTATTATAATACTAACTATTCAAACAAAGACTCAGAACAACTGCTCGTAGAAAATCTTCTTTTAGACTGGTGTAATTATATATATACATAATTCATCAAAATTTCATATTATTGTATCATATACTTAAAAACATAAAATACTCAGAAATTATCAGCATTCCATGGGACAAAGTTAAACAACTTTTTATGTGTTAAAAGTATACAGGAAAATTGAAAGGCAAACAAAAATTAGAAAAATAATTCCAAGATCTGGTCTCTTCTCATACTTTATTTTTCAGGAAAGAAAAAAGAATGTCATGACTGACACAGGGTAGTTTCAGTTACAAATGAAAGTAAAATCCTTACTGATCACGTTTCTCATTTGAATAGAGAAATGGGTAGGGAAACCAGAAAGACTTCCTCCTTTGGGAAATCATAACACATCATTTCAAGTATGAGTGCCAGAGTCTACAGAAATTCAGGTATGTTCACAAGATTGTCAACACGAGTATGGGGCCATGTGCCTGGCAACACGCCTGGTATACAGAAAGTGCCACATAAATGTCCACAGGAAAAATGAATGAACGAGTACTGATCCTTTACACATTTGGACTGGGCAGGCAGTCATGATAATATTCACACATTTATTAGCCTAGTCTTTTTTTTTTTTTTCAGTATAGCAAGCATGCACAGCTTACTAAAAGCTGACCTGTTAGTGTTCTGTTGGGAGCTCATGCATGTTCATTGACACAGGATTCAGGGAGCTTGGATCATGACCTTCAGAATAGGAATTCACTGGTTTTATGTATATGGTTATATGGAAAGCTAGAACATGTCCAGCCTCTCTTTCCAGTTAACTTAGGTCAGACTCTAATGAATAGTACCTTCTCCTGCTACTCTGAATACAGCGTATCTATCCTACTGATTACCTAAGACATTGCAAGTGAAACATAAATCATCATGAAAGGAAGCTCTATTAATTGGCTTTATCAGTTATATAACATGGAAAAGAATTAAACTACATGCAACCTCAGCCATGTCCCTAAAATGTCATTTAACCTATACAAATTTAAAAAAATTGGAACTCCCTCACACAATCTATATTTTACATTAATCTTTTTAGAAAGTTATCATCATCCACTCCAGCAAGCTGACATAAATGGTGCTGAGGATGAGCTGTTGGTCAGAAGTAAGGCTGAAGATTCAAAGAATTCCTGGTTGGTTCTTGAGCAGTGGATCTTTTTCCTGGTTTCCGGGGAAGAACAGGGTCTTTGCATGACTGAGGAAAACATTCAGGCCTTTGCCTCTGATCACGATCCCAGGGCTGTTTTCTATTGGTTTGTATTTCTTGTGTTTTCTGAAAGCAATGTGTTGGACAGATTAAAAAAAGATCTCCAGCTGGAAAAGGTTGCTTTCTACAAATCTTTCACAAGTCAAGTGCAGAATCGTTCATTCCATTTAACTTATGGCTTTTAAGACAGTGTTGTCTTATGAGAATACATTTTCTCTTCTTTATGCAAGAAATGTGCCTGCTTACTATAGCTTGAGATTATATGTTAAGCATTAAACTGACAATTTGGTAAAGTTATTGACATTTGGTAGCATTTTTAGGGATTAAAAAAAACCACAGCAAAATTAATAGGCTAGTTTGCTATTCATCATTCAGTAGAAGATTTTCTTCCCACACACAAAATGTTTCAAAGCAGAAAAGGGAAAACAGCCCACTTGTGCAGAAATATGCCATTTATTTTTGACAATATACTCTAGTGATTTAAAGTGTTAGAACCAGCAACTTACTTGTACATCAAAAAGGCGATCACAGTGACGAGCATGGCCAAGCAGCCAAGGGAGACCAGGATACCATTTGCCATTCTTAAAAGGGAAGCTGGGTCTTAAAACAGAAGCAGGGTCATATTAGTGACAGTTTCCACCTAGAGGACATGCTGCTTGTAATGTAATTAAATCAATGAGGAAGGGAGCAAACAGAAGATAGACGGCTCCTCTGAGCTTTCAGTAATCTTTCCCTTTACATAATACATAGTCTTCAGGGAAGCTTATCTTCCATTTAGAGAATGAGTTAGCATGTCTGGAACACTGTGTTAAGAGCTTAGAAGATGTCATGTCCTGAAGACACCTGCTCTGGTCTGAGTTAACCCAGCCACGCCCATGCAGCAAAGGGCTTCATGAACTTTCTGCCCATTTCTCTGGCCTCATCTTCCACTGCCTACCTTCCAGCTGGGATAAAGATCCATCGTCCCCACGCTCTTTCAGATTTCCATGCCCTCTGCTGGGAATGCCCATCCCCCAGCTCTCACCAGCATCTAACCCTTTGCAACGCCTTCCAGACATGCATGAGGGCACTGGGTCATGCCTGCCTTTGTTGTGTCTCTCCTTGTCACCCTTCCTTTGCCTCCACCACACTGTATCACAATTACTTCTTTGGATTATGTCTTCTTTGTTCTCCCAGAACCCAGCAAATCAACTAGTCTTGTCTCTGCCACCAAAGTACAAGCAAAGTTGGTCTCTTTTCCTTCTGTCTTCTCCGCCACCATCACAGTTCCAGCCACCAGCCCTCTCCCTTGTGAGGACATCTTCATCTGCTCACTTGCACTGTTACCTTCCAATAACCCTCGCGTCACTCAGCCGTCCGAATGACCATTTAAAAGTACTAATCAGATCACGCTTCAGCCCTGCCAGCAGTTCCCCTTGCACACAGAATAAAGCCAAACCCTATCAGTGGCGCATAAAGATCTAGATGGGCTGTTCATTCCTGAAATACAGATCTCAGTTCAAAGGAGGCCCTTTGCCAAACGGGTGCCACCAAGTTGGCGGCACATTCCTGACCTCCCAATCTAGAGAGTCCGCCTCTGTGTCCTCTCTTCCATGCTTGTCACTCTCCATGCCTGTTTCATTGACTTCACAATATCATTTTATTTGTTTATTCCCTGTTGCTGCTCACTAAGGCGGGGATCTTCCTTACCTTGTTCCCACTCTATCTAGAACTGTCTGTGCGGTGCCTGGAGCTGTGCTGGGCATGGAGTGGATACCCGATGAATATTTGTTGAAAATATCCCGGGTGATTCATGAACATTCGGTGAATCATTGATTAAGTCATTTCAGCTAAAAGTCTATGGGCTTGGCTTCAAACAATGATCAACTTTTGAAATTCTGACTCTGAAACCCAAGTCATCAGTCTACAATCTCCATTGAATTAAAAGCTCTCTTTCCTTCCTTTTTTTTTTGATTTTAAAAATGGCTCAGGGGGACCTTCTTGGTGGTCCAGTGGTTAAGAATCCACCTGCCAATGCAGGGGACACGGGTTCGCTCTTTGGTCCAGGAAGATCCCACATGCCACAGAACAACCAAGCCCATGCCCCACAAGTACTGAGCCCACGCTCTAGAGCCTGTGCCCTGCAACAAAAGAGGCCGCTACAGTGAGAAGCCTGAGTACCACAGCAAAGACTATCCGCCACGTGCCTCAACTAGAGAAAGCGCGTGCACGCGGTAACTAGGACCCAGCGCAACCATAAATAAATACACAGAACGGCTCAGGGACTTCTCTGCTGGTACAGTGTCTAAGACTTCGTGCTCCCAAAGCAGGGGACGCCAATTCGATCCCTGGTCAGGGAACTAGATCCCACTTGCCACAATGAAAGGTCCTGCGTGCCACAACTAAGACCCGGTGTAGCCAAAAAAAAAAAAAAAACAAACCAGTTCAGGTCACACCTAAAGTTATCGCTAACTACAATAAGTATTAAAGGAAAGCAAATATCCAAGCATCTAATCCAGGTAAGAGAATGGTGATTTGCCAGAACTGAGGAAGCTTCATGGACTAGGTTAGGACTCTAAAAGGCAGTTTTAAAAGCAGCTGCGGCAGCACAAGAATGACCCCAGCAGCTCCTGAAAGTGACGGCCTAGGAGATCCACATTCAGTAGGATACAGAGGCTCTGGCTACCTCTTTTTGACCTGCTCCCCAGTCCTGCACCCCAAGCCCCATGTATCCTGCCTTCAAGGAAGCAGGATATGTTTGCATTCTTTTTTTTTTTTTTTTTTAATGTACACCTTGGCTCTTACCAACAATAAACGCTCAAGCAAATAATTATATGCATTATTACTTTTGCTTTTCTTTCAATGAGGTTAAAGCTGCCTTTTATACTGTTAATGAGTAAATATATATTTAAGTACATTTCACTTTATAAGATAGACTCCAAGACCAAAAGAATTATTTGTGAGTTAGTCAATTCTCAGTCAGTTCGACAATACTCAAATTAAGGAGCAAAGTGGGAACTCCTCGAGTGGTCCAGTAGCTAAGACTCCATGCTCTCAATGCCGGGGCCTGGGTTTGATCCCTGGTCAGGGAACTAGATCCCACATGCCGCAGGTGAAGAACGGCATGCCGCAGCTAAAAGTCCCACATACTGCCACAGAGATTAAAGCTCCGTGTGCCACAACTAAGGCTCAGCTGAGCCAAAAACATACATAAACCATTTAAGAGCAAAACACATGCTGTAATGTGCGCACAGTTTTACCTGTCCCTCCGTTCCACCACGAAGCACTTCTTTTACGAAGTAAAGGATTATTTTACAACATGGCCAGTTACATGTGAAATTCAGTTAGGGTCACCAGGTAAAGTCCCTAGGGGCTAGGGAAAATAAACAGCCACCAGTGAACGGGAATTTCTCAGTGAAATTCCTTCATCCACTTTGTCAACACTTTACCCCTTTGAGGTTAAGGGGACAAGGAGTAGTCTGTCTGCTGAACATTTAAGGACTTGGGTAATCTGGTTTGTTTCCATCTCACTGTAATGCTTGGTAGACTCTGGGAAAGAAAAGAAGGGTCCATGGTAACTTAGAAGGGAGCCAAGAGTCCACCTGGTTTCTCCTTTCTCCTCTTGGCTTCACGTCTCCCTTTTGTTATAGTTTAATTGGAGAACATTGTTATTTTTTTGATGTTCGGCTTTACACTTTCCCTTTGAAATACAAACCTATCTAAGCATTCAGTGACCACATCCTATTATTACTTGTCCACGATCATAGCTGATTTTTTTCATCAAAAGGCTTTTCTTGGACTTTCCTTGTGGTCCTGGTGGTTGAGAATCCTCCTGCCAATTTAGGGGACACGGGTTTGACCCCTGGCCTGGGAAGGTTCCACATGATGCAGAGCAACTAAGCCCATGCTCCACAACTACTGAAGCCCGAGTGCCTGGAGCCTGCACTCCACAGAATGAAGTCATTGCAGTGAGTAGCCTTCACACCGCAACTAGAGAGCAGCCCCCGCTCACCGCAACTAGAGAAAAGCCCGCTCAGCAACGAAGACCCAGCACAGCCATAAGTAAATGAACAAAACATTTTCAAGGCTTTCCTTTGGCCATTATTTCATACGTTCTCTCTCTCTCATCCCTTCCCCAAGTAGATTTGCTATTGTATTGTAATATCATTTCTCAAATCCACATTAATGACAGTTCAATGAATTTTACACTGAAATAAAGCTAAACATTGAGAGTGAAGTGTTGAATAGCTTTAGTATCAGACCCATGCTTTATCTGCAACATGAAATGTTCGTACAACCATAAAACAAAACTTACCTCTGCTGGTGATAGAGACAAGGGTGCTCGTGAGGGCCAGACTTGCATCATCACCCAGGGTGAGGTTCATACAGTATGTCCCAGACCCACTGAAGGCTCTCCTCACCGTCAGCAAGCACGCGTCTCCCAGCTCCATGGGCACAGGGTCGCAGACTGGGTTCTGGGTGATCTGGCAGCTGGGGTCAGAGATGACGGTGCAGACCTCTGTAGGGATGCTGGGGGGTGTGAACGACATCCAGAGGGAGAGAGAGGGGAGTATGACCTCAGTTTAATAGGAAAACATAATTACACTTCTGTGAAACTGAATCCCACCGTAGTCTTACTCAAACTATATGATGTGAAGTTGTCACATACAATTTAAACAAGCCTGGATGTGTGTGAGCCAGTTTCCCCTATATGCTCAGGAAGGTGAGGCCCTAGGACTGAAGGAGGAGGAAATTATTTCCCCCAAGGCAAGGGCCTGCTGGGAACTTGCCTCTCCTCTTTGGCTCCCTAGAGACTCAAAGATGCAGGTGGCTTAGGTGTTAGGCTGAGGTGGCACTAAATGCCAGTGGGCCCTGTGGGGCCTGTGCAGACATCCGGCTACAGGAGCAGCAGCAGCCAGGGCTGTTCGCGCAGCACCTGCTGTGTGCAAGGCTCCGCGTTTCAGAGAAGTGACACGGCCTTGTCTCTTCCTCTCGACAACCTGACGAGGCAAGTGATGGCAGCCTAATGCAGCAGGTGCAGACCAGTTCTGGGAGGAGAGCTCGCTGGCCTCCGGTCACAAAAGCAGTTAGAGGTGGAGCTGGGATTTGCATAAAGGATATTTGACAGCTGTCCCTGTAACCATTCAGCTCCCACGCATTACTGTCTTAGCCTCTGTTTCACGTCTGAGTAGACTTCCTGAATGGAGAGACCAGGCTCTGAAGCTAGGCTGATACAGGCTCAGGGACTTAGATGAGTTCATGCTCTCTTCACCCCTGGCCTCTGGCAGCACCTTTGCCTCTCCAGTCAGGATGTTCTCTCCTTCTGTCCTCCCATTTTCTCCCCCACTCAGAGAGCTTCAGAGCTATTCCTTTCTTATTTTGCACTACACCACTCAGCTTGCCAGATCTTAGTTCACTGACCAGGGATGAGCCCATGCCTCTTGCAGTGGAAACAGGGTCCTAACTAATAGACCACCAGAGAATTCCCTGGAGCTCTCCCTTTGGATCAAGTGTGGCCTCCTTTCTATACCAGCTCATTCTCTAATCTATACATCACATAGATACATACATATAGTCGTTAAGTCATGTCCAGCTCTTGCGACCTGCCAGGCTCCTCTGTCCATGGGATTCTCCAGGCAAGAATACTGGAGTGGGTTGCCATTTCCTTCTCCAGGGGATCTTCCTGACCCAGGGATTGAACCCAGGTCTCCTGCATTGCAGGGAGATTCTTAACCTCTTTACCGACTGAGCTATGAGGGAAACCCATATATATCATATACACATACATTTTAATTCCTTGATTCACTTATTATATTTAAATTATTTAAATAGTTAATGGGTTAATTGATATAGTATTTATATATTAATTACTTTTTTTTAGTCTATTATCTATATATGTGCATGCTCAGTCGCAACTGACTCTTTGTGAGCCCATGGACTGTAGCCTGCCAGGCTTTTCTGTCCAAGGGATTTCCCAGGCAAGAATACTGGAGTGGGTTGTCACTTCCTCCTCCAGGGGAATCTTTCTAATCCAGGGATCAAATCCACGTCTCCTGCACTGCAGGCAGATTCTTTACCATTGAGCCACCAGGGAAGTCCCTATTGTTTATAGTTGTAACAAAACCACAGGAAGTCAACTTATGTAATACAGTAGAAAGAGTTTTATAAGTTTTAAAGATTGACAGGGTAATCAGGCATTGCTATTCATCAGCACAAGGACACAGCCCTTTCACACTGGCTCCCCAGACTCCAGAGAAGCCTCAGGGAACTTCAGAGATTCTGAGCCCTGCAAACCTTGCTCTGCCGGGTACCTACCATCTGGACAGGTACTATAATCGTTGTGTATCTGATGGCCCAATCTGTAAAATGAGAAGACTCGTATGATTGTGTGAGGATTTGACGTGAAAACAGAAGTAAAATGTTAAGGACACAGTAAGTGTCCAATCCGTAATTATTCAGCAGTTAAATATGATGAGCCTCGCTCAACTCTAGCAAAGCAAGTGCACATTTGAAAGCACTTGGGAGGGCCCTTCCTCGTTCTGGCTTAGTGAGCAACTAGAATCCAAATCTGGGGCTTCCCAGATGGCACTAGTGGTAAAGAGCCTGCCTGCCAATGCAGGGGATCTAAGAGACTTGGGTTTGATCCCTGGGTTGGCAAGATCTCCTGGAGGAGGAACTGGCAACCCACTCCAGTATTCTTGCCTGGAGAATCCCACAGACAGAGGAGACTGACAAATTATAGTCCATGGGGTGGCAAAGAGTCAGAACTGAGTGAGCAACTGGGCACACAGAATCCAAATCAACCTAACAAGTGGGAGGTATGTGAAGGCCATTGTTCAGCCTGGGGTTCTCACTTGGCCCCTTCCTTCCTCGGAGACTGTACTCACCTCCCTTGGCAGGTCACAACGAAATCCACCAGGGAGTCGTCAGGCTGTGGCCCAGGCATCAGGACGTCTGTCACTTGGATGATGTTAACCTCTAGAATGCCCTCTAAAGGAACAATGCCCCGTAGAAAAACACATCAAAATACACACTGCAAACCAAACCACTTCTTAACAAATCAGAAGGCCGAACAAAATGAACACAGCCTTTCACCATGCCAGACTTGGGAAGCTATCTCAGAGTTTGGATACATGTCCAGGCAGTGTTTTCAAAGTCAAACTGAACTGTTCTTCAGTCCAAGCTTGACCTTTATTCCTGGAGCCTGTGTATACGTCAGGAGGCAGATGACCCTGGAGGAAGGGAGGCCCATCCACTGTGTCTCGTGCTGAGGGGCTCAGCCCCAGGGCATACAGCTTGAGTTGTAGCCCCACCCAACACCTGTGAGCAGTGCCCCTCGCGCACAGCCCTGCGTGGCTGTTCTGTTCATCCCCCTTTCTTACACACAGGAGGTCTGACTTTGTGAAATCACCCAGAAGAGGAAAGCAGGAGCTGTGGGAACTTGCAGCTGGCCTTCCTTCAGGCCACATTCGTTCAGATTTCTGAGCAGCACAGGGTGAGGAGGTCCAGGCCCCCCGGAGGCTCCTCGCCAAGTGGGCCTCACTGAGAGATCGTTTCCACTGAGGACCTCGTTTCACCCCTTAGAGGGACGTCTAAGGAAGGCTGGAAAGGCAGGTGGAAATCTAGAAGCTGTGGAGTCTTTTTTGTGCATGTGTGGTAGCACCTTGAGTGGGTGCCCTCGCTTCCCAACCCCACCCCACCCTGGAGTCAGGGAAGGGAGTGGGTTGCCCAAGGTGGATTCTAACATCTTTCCCCCACGGTCTTACCTACAATTGTGATGGTGGCTTTAAAGTAGCCATATCTGGTAATATGGCAGCTTTCATCAGGAATCTCCCTCAGCTCCAGGCTATTGTCACCAGCAGTTACTAGAGGGTTTAAATAGAAAGATTTTTAGATTAGTTGCTGAGAATGCAAAAGATGTCCATGAAATAACTGAAGATCTAAACGTCTGTTTACTTGCTCTTTAGAAAAACATCAAGAATTCTATACAATTAAATTGCTTCAGAAATTTGAACTAAATGCGTAACAATTCATGAGATGTGAGAGCTATATTATAAAATTGTTAAATTATGTAAGCAAACACAGTCCTATGTTTTGTTCAAATAGAAATAGCAAATGAAAGGTGGAAGCCATTTTAAAATGTGTAACATAATAATCATGAAATAAAGCAGGCCACAATAGATAAAATTATATTGTAATTTTGGAAGAACGTATTCTGGGCTCAAATTCTAGGCCCCTTGCTTTCAGCTCTTTGAGACCATGGGCATATCATTTAACTTCTCCTTGCCTCAATTTGCCCATCTGTAAAACAGGAACAATATTTATTGACCTACCAGGGTTAAACTATTAAATAGATAAGACATATAAAACTTGCTTTTCATGTCTGTCACATAGGAAGTAGTTAATAAATATTCATTTCCTTGTCCCAATATGCTCTTATATATGTACTTATTTAGATATACATGTGTTATAGCATATATGACACATAATTTTAAATGTTAAGAAGCGAACAACATGGAAAAGGGCAATTCTTTCCCCATTTGGATGTCTCATGAATCCTAGGTTTCTATTCTCGAAGTCTTACAGTTACTGTGATGGGCAGAGGTGTGAGGAAGGAAAGAAGGGACTACAAGATACTTTTGAAAAATAGCCCTTTGAATGTGATTAGAGCAAAGAATTTAATGCTCTATTAGTTACAATTTAAAAGGCTCTAAATGAGGTGTTGGTGTTCCATTAGCAAAATAAAAAGACTGGAAAGAAAATATAATATTGAAAATACAACATTATGTCTCTTATATTTCCAAAGACATGAAAATGGACACAGTTTGGGGGAAATCAAAGCTTCATAAGAGCTGCAGCTTTAACACAGGAGTATGTAAGGATGGAGCCAACTGGGAGATTTCTCCAGGGCCTCAGAGCCTCTAGTGGGGAACAAGTATGCCTGTGATGCTCCTATGCTCAGAGGGAACTTTGCAGAGCAGCTCTCAGAGCAATTCTGGAAATGAGTGCTCTCTGGCAGACACTTTGGGAAACGCTGGGTAAAACCCAGAAAGGTTCTGACACCATGTCAGATTCAGATGTAGGTGCGGTTTATCAGCAGGGCAGGCTGTGGCAGAGCTGGCTATATTCCCTGAGTCTCACGGTGGTCGTTTGGAAGTTGCAGGGTAATCTCATTCATTGTATTCTGAGATTTAACGGATGAGCTCCAAAACAAAAGATATGTTTGTGAAGGGTATTAGGGATGGCTGCCTCTTCCCTGAAAACTCCTTTATAGTTTGGACCATAAAGAAGGCTGAGTGCCAAAGAATGGATGCTTTTGAATTGTGGTGGGACTCTTGAGAGTCCTCTGGACTGCAAGGAGATTATATATATATAAACACACACACATACACACACACACATACACAGATGATATATATATATGATATATATATAACATGATCTATATATACAACATGACATATATATACACATTATACACACACACACATACAAAGTCACTTCAGTTGTGATGGACTCTGTGACCCCATGGACTGTAGCCCATCAGGCTCCTCTGTCCATGGATTCTCCAGGCAAGAATACTGGAGTGGGTTGCCATGACCGAACCTTCCTGGCCCAGGGACTGAACCCACATTTCTTAAGTCTCCTGCATTGGCGGGCAGCTTCTTTATCACTGAGCCGTCAGGGAGGCCATGCATAAATACATATATCATATATATATTATAACACTGATTAGCATCAGTCTTGGAAAGGTTTTTCTTTTTAGATCTGTGCACAAAAGTCTGAAAAATGATCAGTGGCACTGTTAGCTAAGGGAAGAGAATTCTGTGGCTTAAAGCTAGTACATACCTGTCTATCCTATAATGTAATTATCCCCCTGAATCATCACTTTGACTTTGCTTGTGTCTCACTCCTGTGGTTGCATTTGGTTTCTATGTAATAGCTGTACTTATTTGGAAGCCCCTTACCAAAGCAGAGACAACATAATTTTTGGTCAAATAGTAATCCATTGCTCAACAACCCCAGTCTGTTAATATGGTCTGTGTAGCTAAAAATGCTCTCTCCCCCAGAGGACAAGCACTCTAACCACTTTCTCAAGTCATGGGCTGACTCCTATCATCACCTTGGGTCCCATTACATATTTCTGTCCCTCCAAGTCTCACAGTTGTTTTACGGCATTTGGGATTGATTATGGTTGATCTAACACCTTTAGATGAAGTCAAGCAGCTTTCTTTCACTATATAATGTAATGAATTCATAAGGTTGCTACCTTCTATCTTATCATTTAACCTATAGAAAATAATTACACATTTAAAATACTCTTTCATTAACTTAAAATATCTTTTGCATATGTTATGACATAAATATGTTCTAAGAAAAATAATCTTGCTTTATAAAAATGCAATTCAAAATAGACTAACATTAAATGACCTAACATTAAGACCTTTACCATTCTGGAATTTCTAGACAGACAAAGCAAGAATCTGTAATTTATTTTTAATTTTACACTTGGTGTCCTTATTTGTAGGAAGACCATCAATTCTTATAGATAAATAAACTGACTCTTCTCCAGAAATACCAAAACAAAGCTATATGTTTAGAGTTGTTCAAGGCAGTTATATTTATAATACGAATTAGAATGAACTGAAGTGTCCATCAGTAAGAGAATGGTTAAATAAGTCGTTGAATTACACTTACATGTACTGATAATGGAAAGATGTCTGTGATGTTTGTTAAATGAAAAGAGGCAAATTGTAAAGCAATATATATTGTGTGAACCCATCTACCTAAAAATTAAAACCACAAACCCTATTTGTATTTAAGGAATATGTTTGTAATGGCACAGAAAAGATCTGGAAAGAAACAGGGCTTCCTTGGTGACCCAATGGTTAAGAATCAGCCTGCCAATGCAGGAGACCCGGGTTCAATCCCTGGTCTGGGAAGATCCCACATCCTATGCAGCCACTAAACCTGTACACCACAAATACTGAAGCCTGCACCCTAAGGCCCATACTCTGCAACAAGAGGCACCACAACGAGGAGCCTGCACACACAGCAACAGAGAGCCCTTGCACAGCAGCGAAGACCCAGCACAGCCAAAAATGAAATAAATAAATTTATTAAAAAAAAAAACCAACTCTTAACAGGGTTTAACTCTTGGGAGGAGAGAATGAGGAGCTTTCACTTATATTTAAAATTTCTGAATTTGAATTTTTACTAAGGAACATGCATTCATTTAATAATTAAAAGTATTTCAAAAAACGAGCAAAATCAGTAACAATTTACAGTGTCTGGCATTAGCTATGCTTGACTTAATAAGTTTTTCTTAACAACACACTTATTTATTAATAACAGTTTATTATTTATGTCTAACAGGTTTGGGTTAAAAAAAGCCAACTGCAACAAGTCTGGACATCACCATGGAGTGTTCTGTGTGTACTTGGCGATGGCACCCTCTTGTGTCCACTGAGAGGATGTCAGTCTACTGCCATCCCTGGGATGCCTGGATGGAGGACGTATTCACGGCTGAGTGGGGAAGGATGGTGACGGCCTGGGGTAGGGTGTGGAATTAGATGAAAGCTGATGCTTCTCAAAGTAAATGCTCAAGAACTTCTTGAATGTCCCTGTGTATTATTATAAGTTGGGATTTAATTAACTATGCCTTATATCTAGAATAATTTTAGTGTCTGGAATCTATCCAGTCTGCCAGCCAAGAAATATTCTCAAGGTTTATTCTTTTTCGAGCCCTTTGTAAACTACTTCTAAGCATGGTTGAGTTTTCACAGGACATGGAGCGGATGTGGGCAGGGTGGGGAGGAGAATGGAAGTAGGGGAGGGAATGTGGAAGGGGAGAAAGGACAATGGCATGGCCTGAATGTTTATGAGGGGATAATGTGTCTCCTCTTAACTAGAAAAACTGGGAGGCAACCAGAAATGTGAAGGACAGGAAGGGGGAAAGCACCTGCATACATAACAAGGAACTGTGAGAATTAGGAAGGTCGAAGAGCTGTATACGAGCCACCAAGTGACTTTCAACATATTCTCCTTTCTTCCGTATTCTAACAACTAAAAACCGTGATAAGTAACTAAAGGAAATCAACAGGCAGAAAATGGAATCACTGCAGAGTCTTTACATAATCTCTTTAACTAAGGATCTAATTATACAAACCACATCAATTTTTTGCTAGCTGTTAAGGAGGCCTGCCAACAAAAATTAACCTGGAAAACACTTACCCAAAGAAGGGGTGGTTTTTGGAGGTCTGGGTGAAGGCAAAGGACAAGGTCCAGGCACTTCAGCTTGCACAGTGAGGTTGAGGCTGAAGGTTCCATTGAGCACATAGGTGTGATTCAAAGTGTGATTGTTGGAAACAAACAGACCAGTATTATCCCCGAAGTTCCACTTGTAGTAAATGGCAGACTCATTGAGGAAGTGACTGGGATCGTGAATCAGGACACTGAACGTAATGGGGAGGTCCCTGAGGAAGGTTTCATCAGATGAATTTCGATTGTTCTTCTGGGACATAGTTACAAATACAGGAATCTGATCTAAAATGTACATCCAAAAAGAAGAAACAAAGAGGGCATGATTGCTTGATTTTAAGTGGGTGACTTCAATAGTGCCTTTAGTTTGGAAATTAAAATTAGGGATAATTCAGCATCGTTTCCCCTTTTCTAATGCAAGTTTTCTAGAGTTTTCTCAGTTTACTTTAGAAAACACAGATGGAATATTTTATTAAATATATGAGGTTGAGAAGGAGTCCAGATGAAGTGTAACTTAACCCAGAATATTTGGTTTTCAAATATTCTTTTTCAAACCCACTAACATCACCAGAACTCAGCGCCTCGTCCTCGGTTAATTCAGAGCTCATATCACTCACCTGTTACTACATACACATCTTTCACTTTTGCGATGGGAACATATGCCCATCGGTGTCTTCTATAGACAGTTACTTCCATGATTTGAGGGCCAAGACTCACATTGGCTGTGTTGATGGAAACTGTCACTGAACACCGTCCCAACTTCTGGAAATATTGACCTTTGAGAAGATAGAAATGTTTAGTTATTGGCTACATCATATGATCATTATAGAAAGTTGATGTTCCTTAAAGACTAACAACTACCATTTACAGATTGTTTTCAGAAAGGGACAGCAGGGTGGGGATGCAGTCTTGGTTCCTTCAGAAAGAAAGACAGTGCTTATTTTTATATAAAACCTTATAAAACCCACAAATAAATAAATGTAGCTGTATATAGTTGACTAAAATGAAAAGAGCTGTTTAAGTGAGATAATGATGTTAAGTTGACAAATACTATGAGTAAGTGACCTGGCACTTGAAATACATGTGCTTCCCACAGAAAATACATTTAATGTAACAGTGAAGTGTCCAAGGGAGTTAAGAA
The DNA here is from genome assembly GCF_016772045.2 of Ovis aries. Taxonomy (NCBI): domain Eukaryota; kingdom Metazoa; phylum Chordata; class Mammalia; order Artiodactyla; family Bovidae; genus Ovis; species Ovis aries. Next base: position 32,783,393 of record NC_056057.1, on the reverse strand, counting down.
ATATATCCAAAAATCTACCTTATTTTTGTAATAATATTACTAGTTCAGATATTATTGCTAAGCAACTTTTTTTATTTTAGGGAACTAGATTCCTCCACCTTCTAATACTATTTGTATACGAAAATGCAGTGATGAAAAAGAAACAGGCATGGTGGGTATGAAAAGGAATGAAGTAGTTTCGTTGACATTTCCAGGGCCCCTGCGTCTTTTCTCTTTCTCCAACTGTAACCTAAATCTGACCACCACTGACTAGCTAGTGACAGTAATTTTCTCTCCTTTAGGGCTCAAAGATTTTTCTAATCTTTTTGAGGCGCCTGTCATAGATGCGTCATTGGAACAAAAGGTATTAGAAGATGGAAACTTGTAAGATGGGGATGTTTAAAGACCATGTTTATCACATGATCAAAGGTGTCAGGAAAGAGGGTGCTTCCCCAGGCAGTCCAAGGGTTAAGACTGTGCTTCTGCTGTAGGGGGCATGGGTTTGATCCCTGGTCGGAGAACTAAGATCCCACATGCCGTGAGGTATGCCCCCACCCCACCCCCAAAAAAAAGGTGTCAGTAAAGGTTCAGGATCCCCCTTTACCTTGAAATGCAGAGGCAGTTCTGTTAGAGATTATAGGGGGAAGACATGTCTCTTGGAATTAGTGATATGTGAGGAAATGCTAGTTCTGCCACCCAGAGGTAGACCACAGTGGCAGCGCTTAGCTGAGAGAAAATATCCATTAACTCTGAGACTTCAGCATAAAAAGGAAATTCAGAACAATCTTGTTATGAAAACAGCAATTTCTGGACTAAAGGCTGATTAAATAAAGACATCTTAACTATCAAGTTAACGGATGGTAACTAGGCTAAACAGACTCTGAAGTGTTAGTGAGCTCATGTGACTCCATGCACATGATAAATGTCATTTCAGGTCAAAGAAATGCCACCTGGAGAGTTACCTGTCAGGGACACAGTCTCAGGGCCACAAGGCCCTAAAAAATGTGCTTTAAATCAACGAGCATAGCATTTGTTATGTATTTTGTACTTTGTTCAGCTGGAGTGTATTATTAATCTGTTGCTTTGATTTGTAAATAATTGAAGAAAGAAAAGCTCTCTGAAATTCATTAAGACTGACGAAACATTCCCAAATTTGGAGTTTGTGTGATGGCTAGCAGATTCGAACTGCTCAGAACCAGAGGGAACCTAAGATTTTTAACTAAGAATTTAGCAACTTTGTTAATAACAACCTAAATTTAGTCCTCCTAAAAAAATAATCACTAATAATAAAGCAAAATGGGTTCCACTTGTGGTTAAAAAAAAAAGATAGGCTATGTCAAAGAAGAAGAGTATTTAGATTATTTTACTTTTATATGATAGAATATTATACAGTCATTAAAATAATGTATATAAAGAATTTTAGAGAATTCCCTGGTGGTCTCCTGAGTGATTAGGACACAACACTTTTACTGTCAGGACCTGGGTTTGATCCCTTGTTGGGGAACTAAGATCCTACAAGTTGCATAAGAATTTTAGTCAATGCTCATAATTTTGACCAAAGTGTGTATATGATCTTAAATACTAGAAAAAAGAAAGAAATACTAGTAGCGAAAGCATCATCGTGTTAACAACGATAATCTCTGGTATGAATTATGCTGACTGATTTTTCATTTGCGCTTTTCTGCATTTTCCAAAATTTCTACTAAGAGCACAAGTCTAATTCTTTAAAGTTCTTTTTAAAACATAAGAAATTAAGGAATAAATCAACAAATGACCATCCATATGCCATTCAAATATCATTTTTCATATTACTGTTTTAGACAGAAACAAATTGAGTAGTTTTTGTTTTTGTTTTAAAGAAAGCCAAACCTGTCTTTTTCTCCTTTTAACTATTTGATATCCTAGAGAAACAGCAAGGCTAACCAAGATTTTTTTTTATCCCTCACTGAAGGAAAGTTAAAAGAGTAATTGTTAAACTCCAGGTGTTGTAATTCTCAATAATAGAATGAGAAAAGAAAAAAAAAATTTAAATTTTAAGGAAAGGTAAAGAAGAAACTAGGGGGGATTGCAGTAGCCCAACCAAGTGTGTGGAACACGTAGACAAAGTTCTTTTTCCAGGGGCGAGGGAAAGGCTTCCCATCAGGGAACACGTTGTGGTGGCCTTCACTCGTGTCGTTTCCCCAGTCGCCGTCCTCTGTCCACGCTGTCCAGTTGTAAACATACGGGTCAGGAGATGCACCAGTGTCTAAACAGAGAAAGCGGCATGCCATGATTGTCATCTGGACTCAGAATGCTCAAGGTTCACCACTGAATTAAATAAATGTTCATATTTTTTCATAACTAGCTGAGATATGGTTAGACAATGAACATCCTAATATTCAGAATTCATCTAATGGTACCTTTATGACTTGGGTCTTTTTCTGCCTACATGTTGTATTTCAATGAGTTTTATATAAACCAATTTTTCAGAAAAGCTCAGAGATTTCATTTAATATGTTTATCTTCATATTGGGGCTCCAAATAACTAGCATATTCAAACCAAACTGAGGGATGCTGTATCTTTTTATTTTGATTCACTGTCTCTATCTATAGCTTTTTCCCCCTAACTCATTTGACATCATGACTTTCTTCTCCTAAAGACTTCAGCACACTTCTAAGAATAAAGACATTCTCCTTCATAAGCATACCATTACCACCCCTACCAGTCCAATCAAGGGTCACATCCTACACATGGCTATTTCACTTCTTCAAACGATTCAGAAAAAAGATGTATAAATAGAAATACAGATAGATGGAAGCAAACAGAAAAAAAAAAAACATTAAACTTGCTGAATTTCGATCTACTTGCTCCCTACTTTTCTGTATGTATGACATTTTCCACTTTAAACAAGTCATGATCAATATACTTTCATCTGGAACAATCTTTTCATCCTCTTTTTTTTATGTTCACTGACATTTATGAAGAGCCTTTTATTTATCTGTCTACTATACCACTATTTTTTTTTTATTCTTAAATTGTCCCACACATGGCCAGTAGGGGCCCCTCAAGCTGCCTCTGTGTCCCTGTGACATATCCCCATTACTTCCTGTTTACTAGCACAAGATGTCCCTGGCTCACCTGCTAGTGTCCTGTCCTACACCTGGAATCAGTCATTTCTTTCAAGAGCTCTCATTTCTTCTAACGGTAAGAGATACTTTATAAAACTTCCCATGTAAAAGTTTTTTTATGTGGACACTCATGTAAAAGAGAACTGCATTGTCATTTGAAACATTAGTAAGAATCAACTTGCTTAGCGGGGGAAAAAGCAAAAAAAAAAAAAGTTACAGGCTACTAAATACAATACTTTCAAATTATCAAACTCTTTCTATACAGAATTTATTGTTTTCCTCATCGGAAGATGAATTAATAAGAAATAAACCACTGGCAGTTTAATAGAAGTTCTAAGTAATAAAATCAGATCATCACTGCCCTAACTAGTGTTCTTTCTGATTGAAGAATTTTAGTACTTACTTGAGTTTTTAAGGCTGTTGAGTTCTAAAACAAGATAATTCCCCTTGTAATTCCCCTTGAGTCTGTAATCATTCGTGCTCTTTAACTAGGACAAAGAGCTTCTCTGCTTTAACTAAGAGCAAAGCAAAACCAAAATATATGCATTTTATCATTTGTGCTAGCCACGTTTTTTCTGTGAACAGAAACTGATTTGATCAACAAAGAGCTATCAAGCTATTCTTTGAGAAGCCAGAATTCAATCCCTGTGATGTGAATAATATTCCTTACCATTTCTGCAGTTCTTCTCATAAACTATGTTGCCACTGGCATCTTCCTTTTGGCATCTGGGGAATACCAGGTTCACTGCAAATGTTATGGTTGAGCCCACCAGTGCTGGGGAATCACTGGTCAGAACTGCCTGCACACGGCCTCCTAGGACATAGAAACAAGGAGCTCAGTGATCAAACATCTCTTTT